>NW_020954553.1:17668959-17969600 GCF_900497805.2 Vombatus ursinus | reverse complement strand
AAGAAGAAGAAGAAGAAGAAGAAGAAGAAGAAGAAGAAGAAGAAGAAAGAAGAAGAAGAAATGTAACCTAAACTCTGGTCTAAAGCAGATTTCTAAAATAAGGACCACATGCATAGTATAGGCATACCTTGGAGATATTGCAAGTTCAGTTCTAGACCACTGCAATAAAGAAACTACTGCAATAAAGAAACTATTGCAATAAAGTGAGTCACAAATTTTTTGGTTTCCTAGTGCATGTAAAAGTTATGTTTACATTATACTGTAGTCAAGTAAGTGTGCAATAGTATTGTGTCTAATAAAACAATGTAGATACTTAATTTAAAAACATTTTATTGCTAGAAAATGCTAATCATCATCTGAGCCTTCAGCAAGTTGTAATCTTTTTGCTGGTGGAGGGTCCTGCCTCAGTGTTGATGGCTGCTGACTGATCAGGGTAGTGGTTGCTGAAAGCTGAGGTGGTTGTGGCAATTTCTTAAAATAAGACAACAATGAAATTTGATGCCAACAATTGACTCTTCCTTTCATGCAAGGTTTTTCTGTACCGTGTGATGCTTTTTGATAGCATTTTACCCATAATAGAACTTCTTTCAAAATTGGAGTCAATCTTCTCAAACTCTGTGGCTGCTTTGTCAACTAAATTTATGTAATATTCTTCAATTCTTGTTGTGACTCAGGGAATAGGGAGGCCCAAGGAGAGCGAGAAAGACAAGGGAATGGCTGATCAGTGGAGCAGTCAGAACACAAATATTTATTAAGTTTCGTATTTTATATGTGTGCATGGTTCATGGTGCCCCAAAACAATTATAATAGTAACATTAAAGATCACTGATTACAAATCACCATAACAGATAAGATAATAATGAACAAGTTTGAAATACTGTGAGAATTACCAAAATGTGACAGAAATGCAATGTGAGCATATGTGGTTGGAAAAATGGTGTCAATACACTTGCTCTGTAAGAGTTTCCATAACTCTTCAATTTGTAAAACAAACAAAAACAGCAGCAGCAACAACAAAAAAGCAACCCTGTAATATCCTAAATGTGCAATAAAACAACTCAATAAAACAAGAAATGCTTGTAATTCTGCACTTAAAAGGGTAGTCATGAAATGGTTTGTGCTTATACTCCCAGTTATAGTGCACAACTTTCTAACGACTCAGCACTAAGGGAAAATTCCTCCTAAGGGGCTTTCATTGTGCCCTTATGCTGCAAATAAAGAGACACCCAGCAATGCAAGGATGGAGTAGACTACAGGTATTTATTAGAAATAACATTAAATCTGGTAAATGTATTCTTTAATAGAATAAATACAAGAAAAACACAAATGGAAGTAAGACTGGGGCAATATAGGGCCTGCCGCTTCCTCTTGGCTGGCTTATTTCTCTTAGATGTATACCTGTGACAAAATACACATGGTCACACTCATCTCTCAGCTTATCTCTCATGGTCTTAAAGAAGGCAGCTAGTGGAGTAGTGCATACAGTGCTGGGTCTAGAGTTAGCAAGTTCTGAGTTCAAATGTGACCTCTGAAATTTAACTGTGTGACATTGGGCAAGTCACTTAACCTCTGTTAACCTTAGTTTCTTCAACTGTAAAAAGAGAATAATAATAGTACCTACCTTCCAGTGTTGTTGTGAAGATAAAATGAGAGAATATTTGTAAAGTGTTTGGCACTTAGCTCATTACCTTCCTATTAAAATAAGGAACTGCAAAAAATTTGGTGGACACCATCTGCTGCACCCATCGCACTGTACCTAGTTGACAACAACAACCTCTCCTTTTTCTCATTCTCCTTAAGGCTTCTAGTCATTGTGAAAATCTTCCCCCTCTCACCCTCACTGTGCAAGGGCTAATCTCAAGTGAGTTTTTTCTCTTCTCATACTGAGAATTACAAATCCCTAAAGATCTGTTCAGTTATCTACTGGGAAATGGCTATTAGTCTATATATCTATATCTATATATGTATGTATATATGTATACTATGTGTATATATATGTATGTGTATGTATGTAGTTTGTTTATCTTGGATACAGGCCCTTATCAAAGAAATTTGATACAAACTTATCATAGGTACATCAATTTTGTTTGTTCAGAAGCTTTTTAGTTTCATGTAATCAGTTATCTATTTTATCTTTTCTAATTGCCTCTATCCCTAATTTGGTTAAGAATATATCTTATAGGCAGTTTAATAACTTTTGGGACATAATTCCATGTTGTTCTCCAAAATGATTGGATCAGTTCACAATTCCACCAACAGTGAATTAGTGTTCCAGTTTTCCCACATCTCCTCCAACATTTGTTGCTTTCCCCTTCAATCATTTTAACCAGTCTAATAGATGTAAAATTTTATCTCAAGGTTGTTTTAATTTGCATTTTTCTTATCAGTAATGATTTAGACTGAGCATTTTTCATATTACTATAAATTATTTTGATTTCTTTATTGGTAAAGTGCCTGTAACTATCAATACCACTACTAGGTCTATTTCCAAAGATGATTAAGGAAAAAGGAAAAGAACCTGTATGTTCTGAAATATTTATAGCAGCTCTCTTTATGGTGGCAAAGAATTGGAAATTGTGGGGATGTCTGTCAATTGGGGAGTGGCTGAATGAGTTGTGGTATGTGATTGTGATGGAATACTACTATGCTGTAAGAAATGATGAGTTCATTGATTTTAGAAAAATATGAATAGACTTACATGAAATAATAAAGAGCAAAATGAGCGGAGCCTCAAGAGAACATTGTATACAGTAATAGCAATATTATTTTAAGAACAACTTTGAGGGGCATCTAGGTGGCACAGTGGATAGAGCACCGGCCCTGGATTCAGGAGGACCTGAGTTCAAATCCAGCCTCAGACACATAACACTTACTAGCTGTGTAACCCTGCACAAGTCACTTAACCTCTCTCTGCCTTGGTTTTCTCATCTTTAAAATGAGGATAATCAAAGCACCTACCTCATAGGGTTGTTGTGAGGCTCAGATAAGTTAATGTATATAAAACACTATATGAATGCTTGCTATTATTATTATACACCTAGAAAGGGGCATCTAGTTGATGAAGGAGGTCATTCCTGCCACATGAGGCTCATTGGAAGGGACTGAGTATGTTGTCAAGCATAACATGTCAAGCATGTTGAAGAGAAGATTTAAGGGGAGCACAGTTGCCTTCAAATACTTGAAATACTGTCATATGGAGAACAGAATTCCCCCTTCTGGTCCCAGAGAGCACAAGTTGGACAACTTGGGAAAGCTGCAGAAAGGCATATTTAGGCCTCCCAAAATAAATATTTTAATTATTGCTGTAACAGGGTTGAAAAGATGGGCAAAATGTCCCTTCCTGATTCCAGTTAAAGGGCTTTCTAAAAGTGAGATGGGGATATTTGTATCAGGAAGTGGTGAATTCATCATTATATGGTCTTTTATCCAGAGGCAGGCTACTTATCAGGTTTCATGCTATGGTTAGGAGTGGAATTACATGACCAATGAGGGATCTTTCAATTCTGAGTTTCTGTTGTAAAATATTGAAGACTGTTGGATGAATCCTTTATGTAGGATTTATGGAAAAATGCATAAAAATAACACAGGATGAAAAGGTGTGGAAGGGCTACAATTTGCAGTGGTAGAAGGAGTACCCACATTAATGATATAATGGGTCCATTGTGTTTCTGTAGCCATATTGTCACTTTCATTCTTGGTTACCCTGTACATTTTTATTCTTGAGGTTGGTCTTCAGTAAGAACAGTGGGCCTGGGTCTGCTCTATCCCTTACTAACCCTTAGTACTCCAATGACCCTAGTCTAGATGTGCTTTCTTTTTATCTTTCCAGATGCCTTGATGGAGGTTTGGGTAGTTTTCCAACAGAAGTGGATTTTTCTGAATAAAGTTATCTATGAGATGAAGATCAGCTTCCCTAGCCCAGAACTGGTGAGAATGTGGGGTGGGTATGTTGTAGAACAAATGAGGAGAGGAACACTGGGTAGAGGTTATTTAACTGGTGTCTTCTCTGCTTCCTCTGCCTCATTTCCTTACAACCTTTTTCAATCTTCCTACCTCTTCCTTCCATAGAGTAAAAGGTTCAAAGTGGTAGACTCTCAATATCGAGAACTCATGCAGATCTCCATGGAGGACCCTTTGGTGCTATCCCTTATGGTGCCTAGCAGTTCAAGAAATTCCAATTTCCAAGGCCAACAGCTGCAAAAGCTTTTAGAGGCAGGCAGTCTAGAACTGGAGCGTGTCATCACAGCCCTAGAAGCAGTGCTCTATGGGGTCCGCTCTCACTTCCCTCGTCTCTTTTTCCTCAGTGACAGGGAAGTAGTAGCCCTGATGTCAGCCACTCGGGATGTAGCTGAGGCCCGGCTGTGGGCACAACGCTGCTTCCCCCATGTTCAAGGTGTGGTATTTGGGCCGTGTTGCACCTCAGGACCCCGTGCTGTGGAGGTCAAACAAGAGGCACAGTCAATCCTAGGCACATATGGGGAGGTATTGACCTTACGTTCCCCACTGCTCCTACAACATGATGTCCCCAAATGGCTAACCTGCCTTGAACAATGGATACGTTCAGCTTTGGTACATGGGCTGTCAGAATGTGTGGCTGCTCGCTTGGCCCTACATCCTTCCTTGGACCATGTCTTTGAGCAACCCCCAGATCCTGGGCAGCCCCCCCTGTATCTTCATGGCCATCATTGGCTAGAGTTAGCTCAGGCCTTCCCAGTCCAGTGCGTGCTCGTAGCTGAGGAGGTAGCCTGGAGGACTCAGGTGGAGGAGATACTGCTGGATCAAAGGACCCATCTTCTTAGTCTCATGCAGCTCCGAAGGCTGGAGGCCCTAGCCCACTTTGCCCGTGAGCAACGGAGCACCCACATTGGGCACCCCCCTGCCTCTCCTCGACTGTCCCTCCTGCTGAGCCTGTTGCTTACAGGGGCTGTAGCCCACCGGGACACAGCATTACTTCTGCAGCAGCAACAGGTCAGTGAGTTTGAAGATTTCCACTGGGCCCGCCAGTTGAAGTACTACTTGGGCCCTCGAAACAAGAGCCAAAGCCCAGATTTTTCCAACAAGTCACTGCAAGTTTGCTCATCCCACAAAAGCAAGCCCACATGTTGGCTGGAAGTACTGGGACAGCCCTTCCTATATAACTATGAGTACGTGGGCCCTGGCCAGAGACGAGTAGCCAACCTACTGCTTGAACGGCCTGCTCTGGGGCTGCTGTTGGCTCTGAAGGAGGTGGCCTGTGGGACCCTACTAGGCCCTATTGGTGTGGGCAAGAGTGCCTTAGTGGCCAGGCTGGCCTCTGCCCTAGGCCGCCAGCTGGTGACACTTCACTGTGTAATGCACATAGAGGCCCGCTGCCTGAGTTCCTACCTGACTGGAGCCCTGCAGAGTGGTGCCTGGCTCCTGCTAAAAGCTGCATGCTCTCTGCCAGTTGGCCTGCTCTCTGCTCTGGGCCAGCGCCTGGATGATCTGCGCCATCTCTATATGCCTCTGCTACAGGGAGCTCAAGACATTTCTGAGGTGGATCCCATGCTGCCCCAGGTCCTAGGCAACAGCTTCTTTGAAAATCATCGAGTTCATGTGCGCGTTGGCTATGGATGCTTCTTAACACTCACCCACCTGAGCTCCACATTACCTACCAACTTGCGCTTCCTGCTTCGCCCTATGGCCATGGCATTGCCAGATCTACAGCACTTGACTGAAATAACCCTGGTGGGTGCTGGCCTCCGGGATGCTGTACACCTGGCATCTCGTCTGGCCACATTCTTCTCCTTGGAGCAGGATCTAGAACCTGGGATGCAGCCCTGCCGCCTCCCACTACTTATACAGGTGCTTGAGACTACCCTACAATTCTTGGAAACTCCCAAGGATAAAGAGGGCCCTCTACTTCCTCAAACTCTAGGTGCTGCAGAAGAGGCTGCACTGCTTCATGCCCTACTCCACTCACCCCTGTTCAGTGGTCCTGAGCGGCCCCGTCTCCATATGCTGCGCCAGCTACTCTCTGGCATCTTCTCAGGGGCAGGCAATGTACTGGCCACACCATGGACCATGACACCACCAAAACTGGCAGATGAATTACGGCAGATTGGCCTATATGTTGGTTCTGATTTCCTGGCCTCTCTGGAGCAGTTGAGCGAGGCTTTGAGGCAAATGTTTGGGATCCTGCTCATAGGTCCACCTGGCAGTGGCAAGAGCACATGCTGGCAGAGCCTGGCTAAGGTCTGGAACCAGCTGGTATCCAGGCACAAAGCCTGCAGAAATATTAGGCCTGTGTATATCACCTCCCTATATCCCTGCAGCCTCAGCCCAGAGGAGTTCCTAGGCTGGTTTGAGGGACACTGTTGGAACCCTGGGGTCTTTTCCCAGCAGCTGTGGGCTGGCATAAGCCAACGTGAGAGAAACCCAGAGGGAGTTCAGCACTGGCTGGTCTGTGATGGAGTGCCTAGTGCTTCCTGGTTGGATCCCATTGCCTCCTTGCTGAGTGATGCTGCTAAGCTTAGTCTACCCAATGGCCAACAAATACCTCGGCCACCAGACACCAGGCTCTTGTTAGAGGTGGTAAACACAGCTGGTATATCTCCTTTTGTAGTAGGAAGCTGTGCACTGGTGTGGTGTGGAGGGCATCAGACATGGCAGGCTATGCTTGCAACTCTAATGACAGAACTGTCTCGAGAGTACTATCTGCTCCCCCAAACCATGGTTGAGTTGCAACATCTAGCAGATAGCCTAGTGCCCACAGTGCTTCACTTCCTAAACCGCCAGGGTGCCAACTCTGTGCTCCATGTCCATGGACAGCCAACATCCAGCCCAGGTGTGGCAGAGATCAACAGCATGACCCACCTCCTTCGAGGGCTACTTAACCCCTACCTGCACTACACCAAAGAGGAGCAATATCATATCATCGGTGAGGAGGGGTGGAGAAGAAGAAAGGAAAGGGGAGGTAGCAGGATAGACTTGGCATGAGGGAAGAAAAGGCAGAAGGGGGGAAGGAAAGAGCCCAGGGTATGACAAAGAAAGGGAGGAAGAGGAATGGAACAAATACAGTTGGAGAAGAGGGATAAGGGGAGAAGGTTAGAGTGCTAATTGGAGATAAATAGCATAGGGTCAGGGATAGGAAGATGTCCTAGAACCCAGGACAGAGGGGGTTGATGACAGGACCTGACAAGAGGGAGCTCTTGGGGTAAGAGGCTTCCTTTTTTTCATCTCTTTTCCTCCCTTCTCTCCTCCCATCTGGTTCCGCCTCTCTTCCCCACTTCCAGAGAACACGAGCCATTCAAGTTCAATGGTCCAAGACTCTGAGGGTACTCAGGGCAGCAGCTCAGCTGAGGGACTCCAGCAAGATGTGGAAGGAGACAGAAAGTGTCAAAATCATTCGCTGGCCATCAGTAGCTTCCTCTTGGCCTTTATTTGGGGCTTTGGATCCCACCTCCCATCCAGGTACCTACGAGGAAACTCCACAATGTTGGATCCCATTGGGGATCCCTGGGGGCCATCTTCTGGTCTTTAGGGAAGCAGGGCAATGCCAGACTTGGCAAATAGTTATTTCTGTGTGTGAAAGAAAGACTGTGTGTGTGACAATTTCTGTGTGAGAGACTTTGTGTATATGTAACTAGTAGTGACTATGAGCATTCAGCACATCGACTCCAGAGTCCGCATAAGAATTCTGTTGGAATATGTCTCCCTCTTTTTATTCATACAGGCTTTGGCCTACCTTTGACAACTTTGTTAGAGGAATTTTGAAGCATCACCCTGTACGTATTGAGCTGCCCACTTCAGCCTCTGTGTTTGACTTACATCTTTGCCCTGAGGATGGATCCTTGGTCCCCTTCACAGGCCTTTACTTGAGCAACCGGATCAAGGGACTTGCTCCTTTGAGCACCTTCAACCTCTCACCCCAGGTATGGTTGATAGGTGGAGAGGAAAGAAAGTGATGTGGGAAGTGAGCAGTCTGGAATTGGCTTTCTATGCCATGTGAATGTCTAGAGCTGATACTCCACTTCCTGCTCACAGGCAGAGCGAATACTATATGTGATGGATCTACTCTTGGCTGTGGGGTATCCTGTGTTGCTGACTGGAGAGGTTGGCTCTGGAAAGTCTGCCTTTGTTGAAGTCCTAGTGGAGCCCAACCACCCATGCTTGCATATCCCGATCCACTTAGCTCTCACCACAACTCATCTACGAAACCTTCTGAGTCAAGAGATCCAGAGGCAGAGCCAGGTTTGGCCAGGGAAAATCATCCCCTCTAAGGGCTCTTTACTTTTCCTGCTGGAGGACTTGCACATGGCAGCAGCTGGTGAGGGTCCAGAACTCGGGGATGGGATTGAACAGATGTCACAGGTTCCAAAAACAAAGAGCTCCTGAGATAAGAACCACTACCTAGGGGAGTAGGATGCTTTTTCCTTCTGTCACTATTACCTTGGGACTTCCTGGGTCTGACCTGCCTTCCACCTCTGTTTGCTTTTTGTAACTTCCGTAGTGAGTTATTAGCACATCATACCTTCCTAGGAGATTGGTGGGTCCTGCCCCTTCCCTCCTCCATTTCTGCATAACCATTAAACGAGGTGAAATTCCAACTAGCCTCATGCACACTCCCACAACTATTAGATCCATCACCAGGCCAAAAGTTCTTGATGTGTCACAATTTACAGTTCTTTTTCTAGGGTCCCTCTGGCTAGGTTGTCCATTTGCCCCTTGATTCCTCAGTTCTCTTTGATTGTATTTCTTTCTTTTTTCTTTTTTTCATTAATTTATTTTCAGTTTTCAACAATCACTTCCATAAGCTTTTGAGTTTAAAATTTTCTCCCCCTCCATCCCCAAAATGACATGCAATCTGATATAGGCTCTACATATACATTCCTATTAAACATATTTTCACCTTAGTCTTGTAAGGAAGAATTAGAACCAATAGGAGGAACCACAAGAAAGAGGAAACAAAACAAAACAGAAGGAAAAAAATGAGCAAATCGTATGCTTCGATCTGCATTCAAACTCCCTAATTCTTTCTCTGGATGTGGATAGCATTTTCCATCGTGAGACTTTTAGAGATGTCTTAGATCCTTGCAATGCTGAGAAGGGCTAAGTCTGTCAAAGTCAGTCATCACACAATGTGGCTATTACTGTGTACAGTGTTCTCCTGGTTCTGCTCACTTCACTCAGCATCAGTCCATACAAGTCTTTCCAAGTTTTTCTGAAAATCTACCTGCTCATCATTTCTTTTTTTTAAAAAATTTATTTTGATTTATCAACAATCACTTCCATATGCTTTTGACTTTAAAATTTTTCTCCCCCTTCCTCCCCACCACCTTCCTAAGATGGTGCACAATCTGATATAGGCTATACATATATATTCCTATTAAACATATTTTCACATTAGTGATGTTGTAAGTAAGAATTAGAACCAATAGGAGGAACCACCAGAAAGAGGAAACAAAACAAAACAGAAGAAAAAGAATAGCAAATAGTATGCTTCGATCTCCATTCAAACCCCATAGTTCTTTCTTTGGATGTGGATAGCATTTTCCATCATGAGGCCTTTGGTGATACCTTAGATCCTTGTATTGCTGGGAAGGGTTAAGTTTATCAATATTAGTTATCGCACAATGTGGCTGTTATTGTGTACAATATTTTCTTGGTTCTGCTCACTTCACTCAGCATCAGACCATACAAGTCTTTCCAGGTTTTTCTGAAGTCCTCCTGCTCATCATTTCTTATAGCACAATAGTATTCCCTTATATTCATATACCACAAATTGTTCAGCCATTCCCCAATTGATGGGCATTCCCTCAATTTCCAATTCTTTGCCACCACAGAAAGAGCTGCTATAAATATTTTTGTACATGTGGGTCTTTTTTCCATTTGTATTATGGCTTTGGGATACAGCCCTAGAAGTGCTATTGCTGGGTCAAAGGGTATGCACATTTTTACAGCCCTTTGGGCATAATTACAAATTGCTCTCCACAATGGTTGGATCATTTCACAACTCCACTAACAATGCATTAGTGTTGCAATTTCCCCACATCTCCAGCATTTATCATTTTCCTGTTTTGTCATGTTGGCCAATCTGATAAGTGTGATGTGGTACCTCAGAGTTGTTTTGATTTGTATTTCTCTAATCAATAGTGATTTAGAGCATTTTTTCATATGACTATAAATGACTTTAATTTCCTCATCTGAAAACTGCCTGTTCATATGCTTTGACCATTTGTCAATTGGGGAATGACTTGTATTCTTATAAATTTGACTTAGTTCTCTATATATTTTAGAAATGAGGCCCTTATCAGAGATAATGGTTGTAAAAATTCTTTCCCAGTTTTTTGCTTCTCTCCTAATCTTGGTTGCATTGACTTTGTTTGTGCAAAAACTTTTCAATTTAATGTAATCAAAATTATCCATTTTGTATTTTATAATGTTCTCTATCTCCTGTTTGGTCATGAATCCTTCTGTTCTCCATAAATCTGACAGATGAACTATTCCTTGCTCTCCCAGTTTGCTTATAGAATCAGCCTTTATAACTAAATCATGGACCCATTTTGGTTTTATTTTGGTATATGTTATAAGATTTTGGTCTATGCCTAGTTTCTGCCATACTCTTTTCTAGTTTTCCTGGCAGTTTTTGTCAAAGAGTGAGTTCTTATCCCAAAAGCTGGGGTCTTTGGGTTTATCAAATAGTAGATTACTGTAGTCATTGACTACTGTGTCTTGCATACCTAACCTATTCTACTGATCCACCACTCTGTTTCTTAGCCAGTACCAAGTAGTTTTGATGATTGCTGCTTTATAATACAATTTGAGATCTGGAACAGCTAGGCCACCTTCCCCTGCATTTCTTTTCATTAGTTCCCTTGATATTCTGGACATTTGTTATTCCATATGAATCTTATTTTTTTTCTAGCTCTATAAAATAATTTTTGGTAGTTTGATTGGTATGGCACTGAATAAGTAAATTAGCTTAGGTCATTTTTATTATATTAGCTTGGCCTACCCATGAACAACTGATGTTTTTCTGATTACATTTCTAATAATCATTTTATGTTCCATTTTCAAGTTTCCCCTGACCATCAGATTGGGCTGCACTCTGACTTTGCAGCTTCCTGGCCCATATGGATTTTCCTTGATCTCTGGCACTCTGGATAAGGAAGATATTTTCTTACTTGGCTTCCAGACTTTTGACCTGCATTTCAGGCTATCTGGTATTGACCTTATAGTCTATTCCCTTATCCTCCCTAGAGGTTTCACTGCCCCTGGTTCTACTACTGTCTTCACACTTGACCCATTCTTCTCTGTTCTGAAGAGTGTTCACTAGGGAGTTCTAAGTGGCCCAAATAGAAGAGACCACTATCCCCTGCTGGTTCCAACAACAACAGTAATAACTAGAATGTATATAGTACTTTAAGGTTTGCAAAGCACTTTACAAATATCTCATTTTATATTCAAAATGACACTGGGAGGAAGGTGCTGTTATTATCTCCACTTTACAGATGAGCAAATTGAGACAGGCAGAAGTTAAGTGACTTGCCCAGGAACACACAGCTAAGTAAGTGTCAGAGACTGGATTTGAACTCAGGTCATCTTGACTCCAAGTCTAGCCTTCCCAGGTTCCTCTTCTGTCTGAAGCAGCTCCACTAGATCTTATAACTATAGAACCTTCTCTGAATTGGAAGGGACATCAGAGTATATCTAATCTAACATACCTTCCAGGCCTCTGGACCATACAGAGGCACACTGATTTCCCTGTTGTATCTCCTACTGACACCATGTACTTAATCCACAGCTCTTCCCTAACACACTCCCTAAATTCCACACCACACACTCAACATCTCCTACATTTTTCATTCTCTAGCCATCATTTCATGTCACACTTCTCCTTTCCCTAATCTATATCCTCTCCCTATATACTTCTGAAATGAGGATTGAGATCCCAGGTGTAAAAGATAAAAGGGTAGACTATCCCATACCTGGAAAGTCAGGGGCTCAGAGGGGATTTTGTTCAGTGCTCACCATGGAGAAAGGACTGATGCTATTACCAAAGGTAATTTATGAAATTGCCATGTAACTGACTCCCCCCCCCCCCCCACTACCCAGGTTCCTCTCCACTCAATCTAGGGGTTAAAATGTAAATAGTCATTCACACACAATATTTATAAAACTATCATAAATTAGGTACATTATTTATTATCTCCAAAAATATATCTTATACTTCATTTCCCAGTAAGATTATTATCTCTTTCCACTCTTTTTTTTTTTTTTTTTTGCTTGGGGTTAAGTGACTTACCTAGCGTCACCACAGCTAGTAAGTGTTAAGTGTCTGAGGCTGGATTTGGACTCAGGTCCTCCTGACTCCAAGGCCAGAGCTCTATTCACTGCGCCACCTAGCTGCCTCTTTCCACTCTTAAAGTGACCAAAAAGTACACATGTTCACATTCTAATCTAGAATTTCCACTCAGCTCTCAGCTCTGTAGGACCATTGCCCAGCCATTTTCTGCCCTACTCCCAGGCAAATACCCCTTCTGCTAACAACTCTTTCCACCTCAAATGAAGGGAAAGGGAGTAATGATTGACTGCCCTGGTTTTCTGCTCCCTGTTTCAAGTGATCTCCCACACGAAAACACTCTGCCTTCACTGGCCACCACTACTTTATGTGTATTGTCTCGCTCTATTAGAAAGTGAGTTCTTTGCTTTTGTATTTGTATTCTCTGTGTTTAGCACAGTGTTTGGTCCGTAGTAAACACTTAACTACTTTTCCATTCATTTATCCTGAAAACAATTATAATGAAAAAGGTACAGTTATAAAACCCCATGTGATACCATACCATTCAAGTAGAGTCAGCTATCTCAGTGACCATCACCTACTGCTACCCTGTTACTGTTAATAACATTGATGCATATATCATTCTCAAGAGAACAAAGTTCCTAAAAGCCTTTAGCAGAGGAACTCTATTGTTAAGTCTCCCTTACCCCCAATATCACAATCATAGAGTAGTGGAATATTGCTTTTTACCTCTGAAGCAGTTTACTAGAGGATTCAGGATCAAAAGCTATCTTGATTTTCTCCCAAAGTTGGTCACTACCATTCTTTCCCTTGCAAATCTCTGCTTAATACCCTGCTGGGCCATCTCTACCATTTTCTTTGCTTGTGCTCTGACATGTAGTCTGTGATAGGATGTTGAAATCAGAGAGAAGGAAGTAAAGGAAAGAGAGTACATCTACTGTCCTTGCAGACTCCTCTTTCCAATCCCCCAACTGCTTCAAAATTGGTCATTTTATCATATGATGCTGCATGATTTGGAGTCGCAGGGCAGTCAGCTGTTTTTAAAAGTCCACTCAGCACAATAAATGAGATTCTCATTGCCTCTAGGGCACCAGGTCCAGGTATGAACCAGAGGAATGCAAAGGAAAGATGCTACTTTGTATGAGAGAGATACACATCCTTAACCCATAAACCTGATGGACTCTCATCTTTCCCATATTACACACCACTGCTCAAATCCCTCTTCCCAGACTTTATACACCATTCCTACCATTCTTCTTGGTGAATTGTGGGTACCTGGGGTTGCCAGAGAGTTTGTCCTACAAAAGGCCTGTCTCTTTTCTCTCCCTGTTGCCTGCAGACCCCACAAGGAAATGTCAGCCTGTGCTGGAGACACTACGTCAGGTCCTGAGTCAGAACACATTGTATGCCAATAACACACTGGAGCTGCAGGCAGTGCCTAGCACTTTCAACTGGCTAGCCACAGCCACAGCCTCCTGCTGCTCTGAGCTGCCCTTGTGCTCACGCTTCACCTGGCTCTTCACAGTGCTGTTGCTAGGCAATGTAAGCCGGATGACCATTTTATCCAGGCACTGTGCAGGGGTCCAAGCTTGGCTTGAGCGCTTCCCCTCCCTGGAGAGGGAGGAGGTCATGGCAAGGGCACTGGTCACTGCCACAGTGGATGCCTGGGAGGAAATGCGGACCCACTTCCCCCCATCCCCATGCCAGCCTCACTACCGCTTCTCCCCACATACTATAGAACGTCTGCTCAACAGCCTACAGCTGTTGCACCCTCAACCTCTAGTGTTCTTTTCTGAGCCACAGAGTCGGGTAGAGCAGCTGTGTCGCATGTCAGGCCTCCGGGGTGACCGCTTGGCCACTTTGGTGGCCATCAGGACCATAGCCCACCTCTGGCTGCATGAGGCCCAACGCACCTTCTCTGACCGCCTCATTACAGCCACAGAACAGGAACGCTGTGTCCAGATGCTGCTGGCTGTGGTGACCAGTGCTTTTAGTACAAGTGCCAGTTACAAGAGCATTTTGGAACCTGGGGAGGTGAAGGAGGAGGAGGAAAAGAAACTGGTGCCTGAGGTAGAATCTGAGGAGGAGTTGGCCCAGTGGGAAGACCACAGCAGCAGCGGAAGTGAAGAGGAGGGTGAACCAGGGACTAGAGACCTGCTGGCCTTGACTGTGACTTGGCCTCCACTGGGCCCTGGGCCCAAATTCCTGGGCTTGACATCTTATCCAGCACTACAACATGACAAGGCCTCTGCCTCAGACATCTCTGTGAGTCTGAACCATGATAACATCTCCTCTCCAAACCTAGAGAAAAAATCTAGGATCCGTCGTCCGAAAGCTTCTCACCTGAACTTCTTGGCCCCGCTGCTGCTACCTGCTCTGCTACTGCTGCCCCAGGAACAGGCCTCTGAGCTGCTCTTCACACAGGAACTGTCACTGGTGCCCATTGCCGAGGAACCTAGACACTACCTGAAGCAGACCTGGGAGGTGTTGGAGAAGAAGCTGGCAGAAGTGCTGCCAGAGTTGGGCCCAGGGCCCCGCCTTTCCTTGTGTCACCCCTTTGCTCAGCATGTGGTCCGCTTGGCCCGGGTGCTGGCCGGTCCACATCAGCATGGAGTTCTGCTATCTCACACCAGGGGGACAGGGCGACGAACTGCACTGCACCTAGCTGCCCGACTTAGCCAGGCTGTCCTCTTTGAGCTACCCCTGGAGTCTGAGGAGGCAATGCTGCAGTGCCTCAAGAAAGCCAGCTGGCATGCAGGGTTCCTTGGCAAGCCAGCAGCCCTGATGGTGCCGGGCAGTGCAGGTTCCTCCACTTTGAACCTCCTCTTAGGCCTTGTACAAGAAGGGTACTTGCCTGGCCTGTTCTTAGATGAGGAGCTGAAAACCATTACCGAGCAGCTGCCCGTGGAGAATACAGCTGTCAAGATTGGCTCCCAGAAGGAGGGGGTGCTGCAGAGGTGTGGTGATGCAGGCTACTCCAGAGGGGGACTGTGGGGGGGCTGGCCCTGGGAATGGAGGAGGAGGAATCTCTACTGACATGTAGTAGAAGCTTGCCATTTAGGAAAGGCATGTTCTCTGAATTCAGAAACTTCTTCTTTTTGTTGGAGGGTGGGGAGAGAAAGGGCTATAGGGGGCTGCAGAGGGTTGAGATTGGGTTGCTCAGGGGATTAAGTGGCCACCCATCAATCTCCTGCCTATAGGTTCTACCAACTGGTGTGCCAAAACCTCCATCTATTCATCCTGATGTCTGATAGTTCCAGACCTCCCCAGATCCGCCCCACCACCTTCCTGGCTCTCCTCGATCTTACTTGCACCAGCATCGACTACTATGAGCCCTGGAACCAGACTACCCTGATCAGCCTGGCCCAGCGTTACCTAGACGGTGTCTTTAACAGAAGCCTAGAACTTGGTAGGCCTGCCTCACCTCACCCCTCCTCATCTCCCCTCCCCACCCCAGCCTTGGTGAAGCTTCTCCTCTTTGCCCAAGTCCTGATAAAGCACCTCCTTTCTTCCGTCTCCTGATGAGACTTCCCTTCCCCTCCTCACCAAGCCCTAGTGAAGCACCTCCTTCCTTTCATCTCTGCCTCTTCCCTTCGTTCCCCCTTTTTGATGCTCAGTTCCTTTCCCTGTTCCCCTTTTCTTCTCTACTTTCTCACATTCAAAGGCTGGATTTCTTGCAGACTATCCCCGGCTCCCAACTCTGCATGCCTCTGTTGCCAATATGGCCAAAGTTATGGCTCTGATCCACCTGTCAGCCTCCAAATACTATCAGCTCCTCTGTCCGCTGCTGCCCTTAGCCACTCCCAAGACGTTCCTGGACTTCTTGGATACCTTCTTGCTGCTGTACTTCCACCTATCAAATCGCACCCAGAACAAGATCCAGCGGTGGGATCCTGTGCCCCTCTTCATACTCTCTCCAGATTTCCTATCCCCTGTCACCCACCCCTCTCACATCACCCCTAAGCCCATGCCTTGCCCTGTCCAACTGAGGGAATACATAGGCTCCCTTCCTGCTCTTGCCCATTTTCCAAACACCCTTTCCTGCAACCCCCGGCATCTTTTCTCAGGATTCAGACAGCCCTAGGGAAACTGACCACAGTGATAGAGGAGAACAATGCCCACAACCGCTTGGTGGAGAGCCTGGAGCGCCAGCTGCAATGTGCCCATGAGGTATGAATGGTGAGGGGATGATCCAATCCATATCAAATGTGGTGAATCAGGATGTAAGGCAGTTTTGTCAAGGGTGTGAGCAGCATCAGAAGATGATGCTAGGTTGGATTAGGAGAACTGCTGAGGTGTTGGAAGTGTTGGTAATCATAACAAAAAAGAACTGCCTTCTTACTAGAGAGCTGACAATCAAAATAGCTAGTAATGGGGTTCAGGCAAATGTATGTCAGGAAATTGAAGTCATTGCTGATAATTATCCCCTGAGATAATTACTGGTGGGGAGAAAGATCTGTGTCCAGAGCCCACTGATGCTTTTGATTATTGGAAAGATTGGTCAATAGATCTATTGGGAGAGCCATTCTTAGCAGCGCTGATGCATGATGCCTCTGGCATTGTCAAGAGGATGGTCCTCTTTCCCCTCGCACTTGGGGCATCCAGATTGGATAGGAAGAAGGTGAGTTTGTTGTGGTTCCCTCCTATGGGAATCAATCATAAAATTTTAGTCCTGTCTTCATCCTAGGAGATTAGAGAGCATGGTGAGAAATTGAACCACTTGTCTGTTTTAGTCTGTGGATTTCAGGAAAGAACTAAAAATTATCCTGTGCAAGAGCATCACTTTGGGAAGCTACCTAGAGAATGATGGAGTCCAGGTTTCCTGGGTGGCCTTCCCTGAGAGTTTATTTTGAAGCATTTTCTTCACTCTTGGTAGATAGAAAAATAGTTGATAATGGCATATGCATCAATCAGCCTTGAGGTTTTGACCAATTAACACAGATTGTTGGTGGGCCAGGCCAACAGATAGAAGAGCTGTGATGGCCCATTTCTTCTAGTCTTATTCACATGACTATTCCAGCCCTTTGAAACTGCTTCCTCCTCTTCTATCTCTATTCACATTGCCTAGGGAGAAGGAAAAGATATAAGTATTTTGAGGATATTAACTAAACTTAATTTTAAAAAAATTAACAGTGGGGCAGCTAGGTGGCTCAGTGGATAGAGCACCTGCCCTGGAGTCAGGAGGACCTGCGTTCAAATCTGACCTCAGACACATAACATTTAACTAGCTGTGTGACTCTGGGTAAGTCATTTAATCCCAGTTGCCTCACAAAAAAAAAAAAGCCTATTTTAGGGGCAGCTAGGTTGTGCAGTGGATAGAGCACTGGCCCTAGAGTCAGGAGGATGAGAATTCAAATCTGGCCTCAGACACTTGACACTTATTAGCTGTGTGATCCTGGGCAAGTCACTTAACTCCATTGCCTAGCAAACAAAACAAAATTAACAACCAAATTTAACTTTTAAAATACAAACTTTACAAAGAACTCCTTGCTAAAAAAACGACAACAATAATCCTTCACCTTACCTTAATACATAGAACAACGATTTCAGCCTTAACTTGTTGGCTAAAATGTGTCTCTCCCACTGGACCTTAATACCTTCAAATGGCACTTTCCTGTGAAGGTCCCTGGTTGCAGTTTAAGGACTGGTAACCTTTTAATTTTAATTTTATTTTCAGTTAACAAGCATTATGCCCTGTTAGATGGCATAGTTCTCAGGGAAGAGCACTTACAATGTGCCAGGAACTGTGTTAAATGCTGAGGATACAAAGAAAAGCAAAAAACTCCCTGTTCCCAAGGAGCTTCCAGTCTAATGAGGACACCTCAGGGATTAGCAGCCGGGGTGAGGAACCTGTAGCCTCAAGGCCACATGTGGCCTTCTAGGTTCTTCACAGAACAAATCCCTTAATAAAAGGATTTGTTCTGTAAAACTCAGACTCAGCCAGAAGGTCACACCCAAGGACCTAGAAGGCCATATGTGGCCTCGAGGCCTCAGGTTCCCCACCCCTGTATTAGCCTGTGGAGTGGAGTATTGGATATAGGGAGTGTCAGACATGAGAAGTAATGGTAGTAGGGGTATTCCCAGGTATGCAGTGTGGAGCTGCATAGGAAACTGAGCCTGCGTTTAGTGGTGATAGGGGAAGGAGGGTCACAATGAGGTAGTTGTTACTCTCCTAGCCCATGAGATTTATGCTTCAGGAAATGTGATCTTTAAGGGCCATGACAACTAAAATCTTTGTATTATAGGAGTATATTATTCTATCCCCACACTATTGCCTGAGTAATTGGCTAGGTTGTACCTTCTCCTTCTGACCTTCCTCTACCTATGGGGCTGGGACTGCTGGGAGGTAGAATTGGGGAGGGCCTGGCTTCTCTGTCTACAGGAGCTTGTTACCTGCCAGAAGCAGCTGGAGGTAGACCGCATCCAGTACCTTCAGTACCTGTCAGATTGTCAACAACAGGAAATACTCATCAGCAATCTTACCAAGCAGAGAGACGCATTGCAGAGTCAGGAGGAGTCACTGACTGAAGAGGTTATCCCCTGCCCCTTCCCTCTTTCCACCCCGCCTTTCATCTTCTCCCACCTATCAAACCAAGGTAATACCAGGGTGGACACAGGACCCCTCATTGAGCCCTAGAGGAAGTGACTCCTCAAAAAAAAATCCTAACCCAGTCTTGGGCTGCCTGGGCTCTCTCTATCCTCACTTGTTCCAGATTTGCTAGAGGTTAGTGATACCTTTCTCTCTTCCATTGCTACCAGTCCCTGCTCGGCCTTTAGGGATTCTGGATCTTACTTAAGTTTACCCCTTTCCTCTCTCTCAGTTCAGCCAAGAAGGGTTTTACTAAAAGATTTAAATAGTGAGTAGGCATATGGGATGAAAAGAACCCTGGATTTATAGTCAAAAGGACTGGGTTCTAGTTCTGGCTGATACTTATTAGCTGTGTGCCTTTGGGAAAGTTTTTCAACACACATTTATTAAGTACTTACTATATGCCAGACACTATGCTAAACGCTGAGGATACAAAGAAAAGCAAAAAACAGTTCCTGTTCTCAAGAGGCTTCCAGTCTAATGAGATAAACAACATGCAAATAACTATATATGACCAAGATATATGCAGGAAAAATTGGAAATAGCATCAGAGAGAAGGCATTGCAATTAATCAAGGCTGAGAATGGCTTCTTACAGAAGGTGGGACTTTAGTTGAAACTTAATGGAAGCTAGGGGAGCCGGGAGTCTGACATGAGATGGGAGAAAGTAACAATTTCCTTGAACAAAACTTTGGGAAAGTAACAACCTCCCTAAACTTCAGATCACTATCTGTTTAAAAAAAAAAAAGGAAAAAAAATGCTACTTGCCTGTCCCATGTCTTGGGCTGTATGTTGACTGACTGAATATTCCAAAAAGCATAATAAAAGGGAGTAGCAAGGGGCGCTACCTCAGGAAAACACTTTGTAACCTTTAATATACTATCAAAATGGGAACTGATATTGATGCCTACTAGATAGAAGATAAAATAGAACAAACTGAAAATATAGAATTATTTAGTTGCTTATTAACTCAGGATATCACAAAATCTTAGCATTAGAAGAGACCTCTGAAATCAGGTAGGCCAACCCGCATCTGACCAAGAATTCCCTCCACATTTCCAACAAGTAGTCATTCAGTTTTCTTTGGAATACCTCAAGCGAGGGGGAACCCACTATCTCCAGAGGCAGTCCACTTCCACTTTTGAATAGCTCTAATTTTTTTTTTTTTCCTGACATCAAGTCAAATATGCCTATTTGCAGTTTCAGTCATTGCTCCTAGTCATGAAATGTGCAACATGGCCAAGCAGAACATCTAGTCCCTATTTCACGTGAAAACCCTTCAAATACTTGAAAATAACTAATATTCTTGTTCAAAGATAGCCCTGATTACATCATGAAGATTAACCCAGCTTTCCTGGCTCATTAGTCCCATTCTTCCTGCCTTCTATCTGGCCCTGGTCCCACCATGGAGCCATTAGGCTGCCTCTGGAGAAGATTTGCCTGTGGCCCCCTTAGCAAGATCTCCTGTCCCACATAGAATTTAATGCCCTTTTAGCTCTTCCCATCATCTCCCTAGCTCAGCTCTTTCTGGAGTCGTTATTCCTTCCCATTTGCAAGGCTGAGTTAGACTTACACTGACAGTATTCAGTGAAATGTGTCACATGCATCCCAGCTCCACTTCTGGCTCTGCCTTGCTCAGCAGATTTAATTTGATGAATTCTGGCTTCCATAACTCAAATAGGGAAGCATTTCACCCAAAGGCCCTCACAATGTGACTACAAATGCCCCATTGTAAAGTAATAGCCACATACAAGTTCCACTAGTAAATGGCAAGGAAAGGAGCATCTTGCTGTAATGCTTGACCACAGAGATGTTGGTGACAAAGAGCCAGAAAAGGGGAAGACGGTTACTCATATCAGATATCTGGTGTCAGAGATTCAGAGTTGGGGACTAATAGCCCTCCAAGAAGTTCTATTTAGAGCCCTTTCCACTCTCATCCTTTTGTGGTCCCTTTTCTCAGATGTACCAGGCTGTCCTCATGCCCCTAGCCCAGCTTAAGATGGCTGATATGGAAGAGCTGCGCAGTTACCGGGCTCCACCTGCTTCTGTGGTAATGGTGACTGATGCACTCTGTGCCCTGTTCCACTGCCCCCCAGGATGGGAGAGTGCCAAGCAACTGCTTGGCAAAGAGGGCTTTTTTGAGGTAGGAGGCTTAACTCAAGTGATAAAGGGTTGGGTAGGATGAGGTGACAGGGCAAAATGAAAGTAATAGAGGTGGCTATTGGGGAAACCAGGGTAGGATTATGATTGAGATTATGAGAATTGTAAGGGGGGAGGATTAAGGGAACAGGATGATGGGGAGGTGGTCTTGAATAGAGGAGCATCACAAAGGATGATGGGGCAGGAGTCATATTGAAGGAAGGAGCAGTGATAGGGCTGAGAGGGAAAGAGAGAAGAAAAGGAGAGGCAACAGGAGCTGAAAGAGATAGGAGGAGGGGAGAGGTAATGTGGAAGGATTGAGGTGGGAAGAATTGACAGGGGCTGCGGGATACAGGAGAAGGGGCCAAGTAAACATAGGTAGGGGCTGAGGGGGTGCAGTTGTGACCCTGAACTAGTGTTTCACTCCCTTGTCCTTTGGGGACAGGACCTCGTATTCTTTGACAAAGAGACAGTAGGAGAAGCAGAGCTGCTGAGCCTGAGTCAGATACTGGAAGACCCCAGCATGAATGATGAGGTCCTGCAGCATGGGAGTCAGGCCGCAGCAGGGCTGGCTTCCTGGCTGCGGGCTGTGTTGTGCTTCAGATTGGCACAGCGCAAAGGGGTACCCACATCAGCCCTGCTGAAGCAGGTGGAGAACACACTGCTGCATGAACAGATGCGCATGGGACGCTGCCAAATGCAGGCAAAGAAGCTGCTACAGCAGAACCACATTCTGGCTCTCCAGGTTGAACAGGCTCGGCAGGCTCACAATCTGTTGGCTGAACGGCTCTCTAAGGAAATACAGGGCCAGGAATCAAAGGGACAGATGCATTTTGCCATAGTCACCCACATGAATGACTGGACTGTCCTTATTCAGGTAATCCTCCACCTTCCTCTGTCCCTGTATCATTTGATGAGTCATGCACCCTCACCTATGTAGTATGAATGCGTGCAGTATGTAGTATGCCCAGGGGAACCACCTGCCCTGTTCCTCACTCTGCTCAGCCCAGGGAGTTGTTACTACTTTTGCCCCTGCCCAGACCTAGGAATTTCCTGCCCCCGTCCCAACCTCAGTCCTGGGAACTGTCTACCCTTTGTCTCCACCAAGCCCAAGGACTTAGAAAGACTCCCACCCTGCGAGGAACATCTGAATTCAAATGTCAGCTTAGGTATGTACTGTTGTGAACCAACCACCTAACTTCTCCAAACCTTAGCCTCCCCATCTGTCAAAAGAGAATCATGAGATTTGTAATACCCATTTCATAGGGTTGTTGTGAAGCTATAGAAATATCAGCTGTGATTGGTACTTGTAGTAGAAGTAGTAGTAGTCATAGTAGTAGTAAACAACAAGAATAACATGCTCCAAAAGGCTAGGTAAACTGTCCACTCTTACCTCTCTCTGCCCAAGAAACTTTTTCCCTATCACTTTCCTCCTCCTTTAGCCCTATTTCCTTTTCCCCTTTGTCCCTATTTTTTTCTTCCCTCCTTTCTCCCTCTCTCCCAACATGAGCCCGCTTTTCTCACTTCACCTTCCTTCCATCTCTTCCTTTTCAGAAGCTGAAAGGGAACCATCAGACAATACCTGGAGATGCCCTGCTTTCTGCAGCTGCCATTAACTACCTGGGCCCTTTTCCATCCAGAAGGCGCCAGGAGATCCTTGACAAATGGTTGGCACTATGTTCAGGTCGCCAGGACCATCTGGACCCAGATGATGTGGCCTTGGAACTGGACCGAGAACAGGGCCTACCAAGAGACTTGGAAGACTTCCAGATACCCACCCTAAAACCCTTCAGCCTCTTGTCAGTGCTGAGCTCTGAGACTGAGCAGCACCAGTGGGACCGGGACATGAAGCCTCGTGCAGTGCCTACACGCGTGGCTGCCCTCCTCCTTCGCAGCCCCACTCACAGATCTACTCGACGTTGGCCCCTGATCATCGACCCTGAAGGCCAGGCCTCTCTCTGGCTGCTGCCCCTGAGCCAGCAGGATAATGAAGATATCCTAGAAATGTCCCAGTATCTTGATAGACATGAGAAAGGTATCTGGTTTTCCAGAAAGGATTTCTAGGGCTGCATCTTCCAGGAATCATAGAATCTTAGAATTAGGGTAGCAGAGATAGGGTGCTAAAAGAAGGTACATTATAGCTGGCTACCTTGACCCAGGGCTCTACTCAATTTGTACATGATCACTTCTACTGTTTGAGCTCTTTAGCCTTGAAACTAGGCCCAGTAGTTGTGCCTGTTGGCATGATGATGAGTTAGCTTTTGGTCTGTGGCAAGTGAGCAGGGAGGTTCCAACAGCCTGGAATTCTTTAGGCATTCTCTCTTTTCAGGTTATTGCTTATCAAGCAAGCATTTATTACACACCTACTGTTGTGTCAGGGACTGTGCTAGGCAACAGGGATACAAAGACAAAGGGAAACAGTCCCTGCCCTCAGGAAATTTACATTCTAACTGGGGAAACAATATGTGTATATAGAGACACATATAGAACACATGTATGGGTAGCTACAAACACACATAGAGCAGATACAAAGTGTATTTGGAGGAAGGCACTAAAGGTAGCCAGGGAATCAGGAAAGGCATTGTGTGGAAAGAGGTAATTGAGCTGACCCTTGCAGGAAATCAGGGATTCCAAGAGGGGAAGGTGAGAAGGAAGAGCATTCCAGGCATGGGATACAGCCAGTACAAAGGCACAGAGAGGTGACATAGAGTGTTACATGTGAGTAACTACAGTTAAGCTAATATGGCTGGACCACAGAGTGCATGGATAGGAGTTATGTGTAAAAATGGTGGAAAGATATATTGGGGCCAGGTCATGAAGAGTTTATGATGTCAATCAAAAGATAAACATTAGGGAAACTTAGGCTCTATTTAATAGGTTGAAGGTGACATAAGCAGACTTATGCTTTGGGAAAACCACTTTAGAGTGGAGAGAGACTTAAAGCAGGACTAATTAGAAGGGCATTACAAAAATTCAGGCAAGAACAGATAGGGGCTTGGATGAGTGGAAAGACATGGCAGCTAGGTGGCACAGTAAATAGAGTGCCAGGCCTGGAGTCAAGAAGATCTGAGTTCAAATTCAACCTCAGACACTTCCTGGCTATGTGACCCTGGGCAAGTCTATTTAACGCTGTTTGCCTCAATTTCCTCATCTGTGAAATAAGCCAGAGAAGGAAATAGCAAACCACTCCAGTATATTTGCCAGAAAAACCCCAAATGGGGTTACAAAGAGTTGGACACAACTCAAAATGACTAAACACACACACAATATGTATATGTGTATATATGTGTGAGAGTATATATATACATATATATGTATGCATTGTATATATAGATGTGTGTGTGTGTATATATACATAAATATATAATGTGTCGATAGAAATTATAAGATCAGGCAAGTGCTGGGATATGTGGAGTGAAGGAGAGTGAGGAATAGAGTATAGCACCAAAGTTGCAAGCTTTGGTGACTAGAAGGATAATAGTACCTTTGACAATAACAGAGAGGGATAGAAGAGGATTGGAAGAAGGATGGGTTTGGGAGGAAAGATAATTCTGCTTTGGACATGTTGAATTTGGGATGCCTCTGGGTCATCTAGTTTGAAATGTTCAATAGGCAGGTGGTGATGTGAGACTGGAGCTCAGGAGAGTGATTAGCACAGGATAGTTATCTACATAGAGATTCTTTCCATGGGACCTGATTGCGGTCACCAGGAGAGAGAATGTAGAGAGAGAAGTCCAAAGATAGAGCCTTGGGAAACACCCACAGTTAGTAGAAATGATGTGAATGAAGATCCATCAAAGGAGACTGAGAAGGATTGGTCAAGTCAAATCAGCAAGCATTTATTAAACACCTACTATATTCCAGGCACTGTGCCTGTCATGGAATGATAGGAATGATATGTTCAGATAAAAGAATTTCACAGTTCTTGATCTTCCATTGCCATGGAAGTGGAACATTTGTTGGGGATGGCAAGATCAAGAATGTGACCATCCCTGTGTGTAGCTGAGGTGGAGTGAAGGAGGAGAGCATGAGAGTCTTCTCTCAAGGTAAATTATGTGTGCCTCTGCTCTGACTAGACTTGGAATCTGAACACAGGAGTTTGAATGCCAGCTTTTTCAATCATCTATTTATTGCCAAATCCAGTGCCTTTTTCCCCCTCAGTCTCTAGGCTTTTTGTCCTCAGCTACACAGCTAGGTGGCACAGTGGATAGAGTGCCAGGCCTAGGGTCAGGAAGACCTGAATTCAAATCTGGCCTCAGACACTTACTAGCTAGGTAACCCTAAGCAACTCACTCAACCTGTTTGCCTCAGTTTCCTCATATGTAAAATGAGCTGGAGAAGGAAATGACAAACCATTGCCAAGAAAATCCCAAATGGGGTCATAAAGAGTCAGATACAACTGAAAACAACTGAACCGAACCAAATTGAACATTTGACACTGCTGATCAAACTCTTCTTCTGGATACTGTCTCCTCTCTTGAGTTTTTGTGACCCTTCTTTGTTGTGGTTCTTTTCCTACCTGTCTGACTGTTCCTTCATAGTTTCCATTGCACGTTTATCATGTTTTACTTTCTGTCAATAGGTATACCCTATGCCCTTACTTTCTACTACTCACTCTCTTGGTGGACTAGACTGATAGGTGGTACAGTGCTTGATCTGGAGTCAAGTTCGAATATGGCCTCGGATACTTGCTAGCTGTGTGACCTTAGGCAAGTCACTTAACCTCTGTTTACCTCAGTTTCCTCATCTGCAAAATGGGGAAAATAACAGTAGCTACTTCCAGGGTTGTCATGAAGACAAAATGAGATAATATTTTTAAAGTATTTTATGAACCTTAAAACACTATATAAATGCAAGCTATTATTATTAGTTGTAGTATTCTCATCTGGTCACATGAACTACTATCTCTATGCAGGTGACTCCCAAATCTAAGTACAGAGACTTCTTCTCTCTCTTGAACTCCAGACCCACTTCTCCATTTACCTGCTGGACAGTTCCATCTGGATGTTCCGAAAGTATCTCAAACTCAGCATCTCCAAAATTGAACTCATTATCTTTCTAGTAAGCAAGCAGTCTGCTTTTTTTGTGTCACAGGTCCCTTTGGCAGTCTGGTGAAGCCTGTGGACACCTCAGAATAATGTGCTATTTTTTTTTAATAATTGAAGAAAATGTTAAATTTAAGTTAGAAGTTAGTGTAAATAAGGATTTTTTTCTCTTCCAAGTTCACTGACCCCCTGAAATTTATACATGAGCCTGTTAGGGATCTGTGGACCCCCAGTTAAGAACCTTGCCCTAAGCAACTTCTCCTTAACTATTTCTGTTTAAATCATCATCATCTCTCCCCTTCCCAACTTTGCAATTAAGGAGTTACCCTTGGTTCTTTACTTTCCTTCATTCCACATACTCCCTATAATCAATTGCTAAGCCTTGTTGATTATATCAACTCAACATTTCTCACATCTATCACCTTATCTCTACTCCTACTACAGCCATCCCAGTTTAGGACACAGCACATTTATTTTATCTAATAGCAACTGAGTCCTCACAGCTGCAGAGCATTCCCTTTCTTCTTCTTTAATTGATTCTCTTTCACGCTGCACCTGCTGTTATATATATATATATATATATATATATATATATATATATATATACCTTCTCTCTTAAGCCTCTTATATCATCCTATGCCCTCCTCAGAAGAAAACCTTGCCTCCAGCTTGACTGAGAAAATTGTATTCATTCATCTTGAGCTCTCACTTCTCTACTGTTCAATATCTTGAAACCCCACGACATGCTTGCTCCTCATTTTATTCTCTATTGTTATAGGCTCTTAATGAAACATCCATTCTCCTTACCAAGGACAACCCCTCTACTTGATCCCATCTCTTCTCATTTCTTCCTGGCGCTTGCCCCCTTCTACCATTCTTGCCACCTCCCTCTCCAGTCTGTAATTTCTCTCTATCCACTTGTTCCTTATATCCTTTCTACAAACTGACTTAGGTTTTCCTATCCTTGAGAAAAACTTTCACTTGATCATTTGATCCTGTCTGCCCAAGCTGTTATGTTATATCTCTCTTCTCTTTCACATTTAAACTCCTAGAAAAGGCCATCTATACTCATTTTCTCCATTATCTTTACTCCTATTCATTTCTCAATCCCTTAGAATCTGGTTACTGACCACAGGATTCAAATTGATGTCTTAATGTACTTTTAATAAAGCAATTCTGGCTCTTTGTGACCACTTCTTTTTCTAGATATTCATTTAATTTCTTTTCAGTTAATTTTTTTAATAGAGAAGTTGAGGATGCTATAGATATGAAATGTTGTATGCACTTTCAGATGAGGTTGTTATATTGTTAATTTTGCTTATTATTTTACTTTGTTACAAGAGACCAATCACAGAGAGTAGATATTATATAAATCTTTGTCATGTAAAAAACAAAACATCAATAAAACTTAACATATCCACACATATATGTATATATCTGTAACAATATATAAGATATGTATATATATATATGTGTGTGTGTGTGTATTTATATTTAACACTGTTGACCCTCTCTCCTCTTGGATACTCATTCTTCTCTGGATTTTCAGGGCACTACTCTTTCCTGGTTCTGTTATCTGTATGATCACTCTTTTGCTGGCTCACCAACATTATCATACTTTTCTAACCCTGGGTATTCCCCAAGGATCTGTCCTAGATCCTCTTCTCTCTATAATGAGCCTTGGTGACCTCATCAACTCCCATGGATTTAATTATCACATCTATGCAGATGAATATCAAGTCTATACATCTGTTTCCATTCTTTCCCTTGAGCTTAAACTCAAAATATCCAAAAAGAGAACTCATAATCTTTCCCTCCCAAATCCATTTTCCAGACTTCTTTTATTTCTGTAGAAGGTGCCACCATTATCTCAATCTTCCAGATTCTTTATTTCAGCAGTACTTGACTTCTCACTCTCCTTTATTCCATATAGCCATCAATCACCAAATATTGCCATTTCTGTCTCTTTCACATCCTGCCCCTTCTTTCTACTCACAGAGCTACCACCGAAGTTCAAACCTTTATCATCTCTCACTTAGATTATTGCAGTAGCTCCTGATTGGTCTTCCTGCCTCAAGTCTTTCCCAATTCTAGTCCATCTACCACACTGCTGCCAAAGTGACATCTGTGTCATTCCCCTGCTCAATAAACTCCAGAAACTCTGAGATGAAATAGAAATTTCTCTGTTTAGCTTTCAAAGCCTTCACAATTTGACCCCAACTGATTTTTTCCCCATTCAGCACTCTCAGTCTAGCCAAACTGGCCTTTTCTCTATTCATACACATGACCTTTAAGACCCCCCTCCAGTTCCAGCAGAGAAAATTTGTGCACATTTCTGTGGGAGGAGGGAGGTCCATATTACACTATAGTTCCTACTTGTTTCTTGTGTACATGTTGTTTCCCCCTGAGAGACTTGAAATTCCTTGATGGCAGCTACTCTTTCATTTTTGTCTTTGTCCTTCCAGTGCTTAGTACAGTACCTGGAACATAGTAAGTGCTTAATAAATGATTGATTGATTTGCTAGAGAGAGAATACACTGTGATGAGGCAATGTACTCTGCCATTATGAAACCATACTAAGTGAATGAATGATAAAGCATTTATTAGGTGCTTACTATTATGTTTAGTTCTTTGCACCAAATTTTAAGAAGGATACTGGTAAGTTGGAGAGTGTCCAGAGGAAAGTGAGCAGGATGATGGAGGGCGTTAAGAACATGCTATATGATGATTAGTTGAAGTAACTGGTGATTTATCCTAAAGAAGAGAAGATTTTAGGGAGGGGATTGTAACTGGAACTGTGATTTCATTGCTAGGAAGAACTCCTGATGAGGAAACACCCTCTACCAATGCAGGCTGGCACATTTTCTGAAGCTTAAAAGTTTCAGAGTATTACCTGGACCACTGAGAG
Source organism: Vombatus ursinus (assembly GCF_900497805.2). Taxonomy (NCBI): domain Eukaryota; kingdom Metazoa; phylum Chordata; class Mammalia; order Diprotodontia; family Vombatidae; genus Vombatus; species Vombatus ursinus. The sequence goes on along the minus strand of NW_020954553.1, from coordinate 17,940,658 downwards.
GCTAAGTAGCGTACACTGCCAGTATGTCTTGGAAGGATCCTGGCTTTGAGGCTAGTTCAATATCTGCTATACCATGCGCTTAGTGGAGGTAAATGGGGATTTGAGAGAAGAAAAGATTTAATGGGACATGATCACATTATTCAAATATTTGGAAGGTTGTGTGACATGGAGGAGGGATGAAACTTGTTTTGTTTGGCCTCAGAGGACAAAACTAGAAGCAGTGAAGGAAAGTTGTAGAATTAGATTTATTTTTATTTCATTTTAGTTTAGTTTTCAACATTCACTTTTGTAAGATTTTGAGTTGCAGATTTTTCTCCCTCCCTCCCAAAACAGCAAGTAATCTGATACAGGTTATACATGTACAGTCATATTAATCATATTTCCACATTAGTCATGTTGTGAAAGAAGAATTAGAACAAAAGGGAAAAACCACAAGAAAAAAAAAACCAAAAGAAAAGTGAAAATAGTATGCCTGATCTGCATTTAGACTCTATAGTTCTTTCTCTGGATCTGGATAATATTTTTTTATTAAGCAATTAATTTATTTTTAGTTTTCAAAATTGACTTCCACAAGATTTTGAGTTCCAAATTTTCTCCCCTCACCTGAACCCAAGACAGCTTGTATTCTGATTACCCCTTCCCCCAATCTGCCCTCCCTTCTATCACACCTCCCCCCCTTCTTTTATCCCCTTTCCCTTCTATTTTCCTGTAGGGCAAGATTTCTATACCCCATTGCCTGTATATGTTATTTCCCAGTTGCATGTAAAAACAATTTTTAACATTTGTTTTTAAAACTTTTGAGTTCCAAATTCTCTCCCTGCCTCTCTCCCCAACCACCCTTATTGAGAAGGCAAGCAATTCGATACAGGTTATACATGTGTAGTCATGCACAACACTTTCATAATAGCCATCTTGTGTAAGACTAACTATATTTCCCTCCATTGTATCCCGCCCCCATTTATTCTATTCTCTCCTTTTACCCTGTCCCTCCTGAAAAGTGTTTGCTTCTGATTACCCCTTCTTCCAATCTGCCCTCCCTTCTATCATCCCCTCCTCTCTTATCCCCTTTCCCCACCCTACTTTCCTGTAGGGCCAGATAGATTTCCATACCCAGTTGAGTGTGTATGTTATTCCCTCCTTAAGCCAAATACAATGAGAGTAAGGTTCACTCATTCCCTCTCATCTCCCCCCCTTCCCCTCCACTGTAAAAGCTTTTTCTTGCCTCTTTTATGTGAGATAATTTACTCCATTCTACCTCTCCTTTTCTCCTTCTCCCAGTACATTCCTCTCTCACCCCTTAATTTTACTTTTTAGATATCATTCCTTCATATATATATATATCATATATCATTAATATCATTATATATACTGTTTATATATATTGTTTATAATTCAACTTTCATAAGTCTGTTATGATTTCTCTTTCCTGTTTGCCTTTTCATGTTTCTCTTGAGGCTTGTATTTGAAAGTCAAATTTTTTATTCAGCTTTGGTCTTTTCATCAAGAATGCTTGAAAGTTCTCTATTTCATTGAATAACCATTTTTTTCCCCTGAAAAAATTTTGCTGGGTAGGTGATTCTTGGTTTTAATCCTAGCCTCTTTGACCTCCAGAATATCATATTTTAAGCCCTCCAATCCTTTAATGTAGAAGCTGCTAAAACTTGTGTTATCTTGATTGTATTTCCACAATACTCAAATTGTTTCTTTCTGACTGCTTGAAATATTTTCCTCCTTGACCTGGGTACTCTGGAATTTGGCTATAATATTCCTAGGAATTTTCCTTCTGGGATCTCTTTCAGGTGGTGATCGGTGGATTCTTTCAATTTCTATTTTACCCCCTGGTTCTAGAATATCAGGGCAGTTTTCCTTGATAATTTCTTGAAAGATGATGTCTAGGCTCTTTTTTTGATCATGGCTTTCAGGTACTCCAGTAATTTTTAAATTATCTCTCCTGGATCTGTTTTCCAGGTCAGTTGTTTTCCCAATGAGATACTTCATGTTGTCTTCTTTTTTTTTCATTCTTTTGGTTTTGTTTTATTGTTTCTTGATTTCTCATAAAATCATTAGCTTCCATTTGCTCCATACTAATTTTTAAGGAATTATTTTCTTCAGTGAGTTTTTGGACGTCCTTTTCCATTTGGCCAGTTCTGCTTTTTAAGGTATTCTTTTCCTCATTGACTTTTTGCACCTCTTTGCCATTTGGGTTAGTCTATTTTTTAAGGTGTTGTTTTCTTCAGTATTTTTGGGGGTCTCTTTTAGCAAGCTGTTGACTAATTTTTCATGATTTTCTTGGGTCACTCTCATTTTTCTTCCCAATTTTTCCTCTACTTCTCTTGCTTGCTTCTCAAAATCCTTTTTGAGCTCTTCCATGGTCTGAGACCAATTCATGTTTTTCTTGGAGGCTTTGGATGGTAGGAGCTTTGATTTTGTTGTCTTCTTCTGGTTGTATGTTTTGATCTTCTTTATCTATAGTCTGAGTATTTTTCTGCTCTTTGCTCATTTTCCCAGTCAATTACTTGACTTTTAAACTCCTTGTTAAGGTAGGGCTGTGTTTCCAGAGTGGAAGGCGTATTGTCTCAAGCTTCAAGGGTTTTGTGTAGCTGTTTTCAGAGGTACTTCTAGGGATCTGTAAAATTTCAGTTCTTCCACAGTGTTTAGTGTTAGAGGTGTTTACTCCTCTCCTGGTCTGTGCTGTGGTCTATGAATGACCACAAGTATTCATTTCTGCCTTGGAACTGTGAGGAGGATTTCCCTCCATGCTTCCATAAGCTCTGCCACACCAGCACTCCTCCTTGCCCCAAGACCACCACCCAGGACTGCCACCCAGATCCAAGCATGGGCAAAGCAAGAGAATCCTGCCTCAGTGCCAGGAAAGAGATTCCTGCAATCCCCCTCTGATCAGCCACTTGATCCCCCCCGCCATCTGTGGGCCAAGAGCTCTGGAAGTAGTCACCGCCACAGCCACCATCCCATTGCAGGGGCCAGACTGTGCTCCTCTCTCACCCAGGTCTGACAGACCTTTCCTATTAACCTTCTAGGTTGCCTTTGGCATTTGTGGGTTGAGAAGTCTGGAAACTGCCACAGCTGCCAGGGATTCAGTCCCCTGAGGCCTGCTCTGGGTTTGCTGGGGCCCAGTCTGTGCTGGAATGTTTTGCACTAGACTACGCTCCTTTCCCAGACTGGTGTAACAGAACCTTCCTGTTGACCTTCCAGGTTGTCTTGGGCTGGAAATTTGTTTTACTCTGTCATTTTGTGGGTTCTGCTCCTCTAGAATTTGTTTTGAGTCATTTTTACAGGTATTTGGAGGGGTTTGGGAAGAGAGCTCAAGCAAGTCCCTGTTTTTATTCCACCATCTTGGCTCCTGGATAATATTTTCCATCATGAGTCTTTTGGAATTGTCTTGGATCATTGTATTGCTGAGAAGAGCTAAATCTATCACAGTTGATCATTGTACAATGTTGCTCTTATTGTGAATAATATTCTCCTGGTTCTGCTCACTTCATTCAGCATTACTTCATGTAAGTCTTTCCAAGTTTTTCTGAAATCTGCCTGCTTATCCTTTCTTATAGCACAATAGTATTCCATTACATATTAATATATCACAACTTGTTCAGCCATTCCCCAATTGATGGGCATCCCCTCAATTTCTAATTTTTTGCCACCACAAAAAGAGCTGCTGTAAATATTTTTGTACATGTGGGTCCTTCTCCCTTTTTTATGATCTCTTCGGGATACAGACCTAGGAGTAATATTGATGCATCAGAGGGCATACACAATTTTATAGCCCTTTGGGCATAGTTCCAAATTGCTCTCCAGAATGGTTGGATCAGTTCACAACTCCACCAACAATGCATTAATGTTCCAATTTTCTAGAATTAGATTTAGATTTGATATCAGGAAAGAAGACCTAAAAATCAGAGATATCTAAAAATGAAAATGGATTTCAGGGGAAAGCGTTGGGCTTTCATTGAAAGTCTTCAAGCAATCATTTGTTGGGCAGCTTGTATGGGGATTCTTTTTTTTTTTGAGATATGAACTTGTTTAATTTTTTAATTTTTTTTTATTTTTAACATGTGTTTTTAAAGCTTTGGGTTACAAATTTTCTCCCTTCCTCCCTCCCCACCCACCCTCTTTGAAAAGGCAAACATCTTGGTACAGGTTATAGATGTGTAATCGCAAAACACTTCCATAGTAGTCTTGTTGTAAAAAACTAAGCATATTTCCCTTCATCCTATCCTACCCCCCATTTATTCTACTCTCTCTTTTGACCCTGTCCCTCCTTAGAAGTGTTTGCTTCTGATTATCCCCTCCCCCAATCTGCTCTCCCCTCTATCAACCCCCTGCTCTCTTGTCCCTTTCCCCCCTTATTTTCCTGTAGGGTAAGATAGATTTCCTTGTATGAGGATTCTTATTCAGGCATGGATTGTACTAAATGACTTCTGACTTCAAGTTGCAATAGACATTTATTAAGTGCTCTCTATGTGTCAAGCACTTTGTTAGGTGTTGGGATTAAAAAACAAAAAAGGAAAATAATCCCTGCTCTCATAGACTTTACATTTTATTAATATGATTTGCTTATCAAATGTGTTCTCCTTAAGTGAATTCTCCAGGAGCCACTTGATGTTTTTCCTTGAACTTTTTTATGTATCAAAGGCTTCAACCTGGTGTTTGGTTTTGTTTGGTTTTGTTTTCTTGGTAGGAAATTTGGAAGTTTTAACCTTGCATCTGCACTCTGGGTTGCATGATGTCTCATGGGATGCTACTTTTAATTAGTCTTAAACTGTATCTAAATAAGTTAGGTCTCAGTAATTGGTAATCAGCATCAGTTTGCTCATTTAAGTGTTATAGCAGTCTCTTTTAAGAATCATTGGATATCGAGGCAGCTAGTGGTGCAGTGGATAGAGCACTGGCCCTGGAATCAGGAGGACCTGAGTTCAAATCCATCCTCAGACACATAACACTTTACTAGCTGTGTGACTCTGGGCAAGTCACTTAACCCCAATTGCCTCACCAAAAAAAAAAAATTTTAAAAATGAGAAATAAAGAATCATTAGACATAATAAGCAAGATCCATAAATCAGGATATCCAAAAATCTTTCCTCACTTCCTATCTCTTTGCTATACCTACTTGTTTTCATGTGGGAATTTTTTGGGTGTCACTGCTGAGCCAGTCTATACATTCACTTCACCTCCTGCCCCTGCCAAACTGCTCACATACAAGCAAAGGGCAACTATCATCAGTTTGCTAGCTGGCTGATTCCTGGTCTGTTCAATCACTAGACAGAGTTGACAGACTGCAGAGGTTTTTGTGGCCCCTCAAACTCATTATACCTCTTAGAATCCTTACCTTCCTTCAAGACTCAATTCAGGTGCCATATCCTAGGAAAGACCTTTCCTTGTTCCCTTAATTGTTGGTGCTCTCTTCCTGTTCAAATTATATTTGTAGACTAGTAGGTAGGCTTCAAGAAAGAAGGCTTCTCGAGAGCAGGAACTGTTTTTAGAGCCTCGAACAGTGCTTTGCAAACAGTCACCTAATAAATGCTTGTTAAATCAAATTTGAATTTGAATTTCCCGCAGGTGCTAACCAGCCAGCCACTCATCTAGTATCCATTACAGTGTAACATGTGCCTATGGCTCCTCATGCTCCCAGTATATGACCTCTTTATTCTTCTTCAGTTACCTCCTTTTGCTTCTCTTCTTCCTTCTCATCTCCTTTCTCAAGAGGATGAAGAACAATCAGAGAATTTCAGATTTGTCAGGAAGGCCATCTATTCCCATCCCTCCCCCCATCCCTGAACTCCAGTCCCTTCCACAAACTTGATGTAAGGGAAGGTTTTCTTAGATCAAGCCTATATCTACTTTTCTGCAAATTCTAACCATTACTCCAAGTTCTGCAACCTCCGTCCACAAGGAAACCAAAACAATTTTGTTCACCTTGTTCCACCTCTTCCACAGTTGCTCACATTGGTCTTGTGTCTCCCTTCCAGAAACATCCTATCCCTTCCTTCATGGGTACCTCTCTCCCAAAAATGTCTCCCTTTCAGAGACATCCCCATGAGATTGGACCTCTTGGACTTCAAGGGATAGACAGTTTCCCTGAAGGCCTGAGTTGAGGTTCTTAATGAGAAAGTGCCTCTGGCCCTGTCTCTTAGGGAACACCACCGAGAAGGACAGAAAAGATAAGAAAGAAGAGATAAAGGAGGACAAGCTATATGAGGAGGAGGAAGAAGATGAGAGCATGTCCACTCCAAGCATGACCAGTTCTGCAACTGTCTTCAGAATGCTTTCAGCCAGTGACCCCAATCTGGGAAGGGAACTGCTAGAAGCAGCTGCCAGTGGTGAGAATTGACCTCTTGACCACTGCCCCCTTGAGGCTTTCTCTGTGAACCTTTTCTTACCCTTTTCCCCCAGTCACATACCCCAGTATCAATCCCAGGATGCTTCCACCTTTCCAGAGACTAACTTCCTATGAGTTCCTTTTGTCAACTGAATGAGAGGTCATAGTAGGGGTGTAGAAAAAAGATTTCCCTAGGTGACCTGGGGCTGGAATGCAACTAGAGCGTAGCTCGGCCCTAAGATGGACAGAACTGGTAGAGCTGGAGCTGGGAAAGGGTATTGTAGAGAGGGAGTATGATGAGAGTAGGTATGACCATGATGGGTGTGAACACTGGATTTGTGACCTGAAGGCCTAGACTCTGCTACTTAACAATATTCATAACATGAAGAGGTCATCTCAATCTCTTGGCCTCGGTTTCTTCATCTGTAAAGTGAGAAGGTTGGACTAGATAACCTTTGAAGTCCCTTCCTATGATCTATGACCTAGGAGAATATCCAGGTAGGAGCATGCCTTGAGGTGTGTGTCTGGGTTTGTTGGAGGCTGAGATGAGTCTCTGGGCATTTCATGGCAGGTCTGCCAGTGCTGCTGAGCAATGTGGAGCTGGGTCTGTGGTGTCCTGAGTTGCAGTGGCTGCTTCAGAGGGAACATCTATGCCTTCCTGCAGTGCATCCCAACTTCTGCCTATACCTGAGCACCAGGCTGCGCCTTGATGCTTTGCCAACAGGTGAGACCTAGACATGGAGGTTGGTGTGGGGTGACCTTCCCCATTTTTCCAGGATTATTTGCTGCCACCACTCAAGGACTCTTCTGCTCCATCTTCCCCAGCCCCTTGCTACAAGGTCCAACCCACTCCACAAGGTTGGATATATGCCGCAAAGTGTTATAATGTGAAGCATGAGGGTCACAGGCTAGATGGAAGTTGGAAGATGAACAGAGACTTAGGGAGCAGTGGCTGAGCTAGGGGCTGGGAACAGTGGCTACAGAGAAATGGGAGTGTGAGGTGAGAGTAGACAGGGATAAGTCAGGGGTTGCAGCCAAAGGCAGAGGAGGAGGGAAAGTAAAGGCTGATGGAGGTGGAGGATAGGGAAGGGGTTTGGCAGAGGCAGGGGATGGATGGTTTTGGGGCTTGGGTACGGAGAGCATGTTCGTGGGTAAAGCTGAATGGGGCCTATCTCCAGGTCTGAACTCAGAGACACTGAAGGCTATGAATATAATAGATATGCATACGATTCAGGAGGTGACAGAGGAACAGCTTTTACAGGAGATCATAAGAGCTGAGAGGCCAGAGTTGGAAATAAGATGGCATAGCCTGGAGCTCAGCATACTGGATGCTTACGATCAGGTTCAGGCTACCAAGGTGAGTTTGGGCCTGGGCCTGGGCCTGGGCCTGGGAGACAGCAAAGAGGGAGGAGTCAGGGGAAGAAGATTAGGAAGAATAGAAATGAGGAAAGAGCACTAGGAGGGAAGGGACAGGGACCTAGTTCGGCAGAGGTTTTTAACCTTTTTTTGTATTATGATCCCCTTTGTCAGTCTGGTGAAGCCTGTGGACTCCTTCTTAGAATAATGTTTTTAAATGCAAAAAATAAATGATACATAGAATTATAGAGGAAGCCAATTATATGGAAATAAAATCATCAAAATGTTTTTTAAAAAACAAATTCACAGACACCAGGTTAAGAACCACTGCATTTGAGAGAAGAGATAGCTGTCCAGGGGAAAACAGGGTCAAGGGTCTAGGAAAGGACAAGGGGAAATATGGGAACTGTGATCTACAGGGGATGGGAAAAAGTATGTTTGGGGGGAATGAAGTGGGTGGGTAACAGAGGCAGCAGACCAGGCTTTGAGCAGGGGGGGCCTCATACAGGAAAAGCTACTGGGGCTCGTGTTAAACACAGAAGCAGACCAACTAGGCCGAACCTGTTTCCTGCGGGAAGTGCTGTGCTACCAGGCAAAGCTCTATCAGCAGAATGCTTACCTGGAAGAGTTGAAGGAGATGGAGGCCCAAGAGTTAGAGTCTCGTATAAATTACTGGCATGTGGCTCATCTCGGCACCACACTGTCCCAGGCCATGTCCCTTCTTCAGAATTTACACCCTATCTACTCCACGGCCTTAGACAACTGTCTGACTGTGACACACCGTACTCTGGCCAGCACTGACCACCAGCTACCACCGCAGCACGGTGAAGACCTGGACAGCCACCTTCAAGGGCTAGGAAACCGGCTAACACGCCGGCTGCTAAGTAATACCCTGACCTCCTTGCAGCCCCACCATGCACCCCTAGTAGGGGTCTTTGGTGCCCTGGCCCTGCTACAGCTAGCTGGGAAGGCATCTGCCTTGGAGAGGCTGGCACTCTGCCCAGGACTAGCAGCCTCCCCAGTGGTGAAGAAGAATGTGCCGAGCTCGAATGTCACCTGCCCTTCCTGGCTACGGCCCAAGGCCTGGCAGGAGTGTGGATTGCTGGAGCTGCTGCCCCCCTTTGTAGGCCTGCGGGCTTCCCTGGCTGCCCACTCATGTGCCTGGCAGGAGTACCTGAGATTGCCCTCCACAGTGCTGGGTCGAACACCAGGCATTGGTGCCACGCCCCTGAGCTTACTTCAGAAACTGGTGCTATGGCGGGTGCTACGACCAGATCGGCTAGCTGGTGCCTTGGCTGACTTTACCACCTGCCTCCTGGGACGGCCCCTGGCTGAGGATAAGACTCCAGCCACCGACCCCTACAAGTTGAGCCGCCCAAACCGGCCCCTGATTGTGTTGCTGCCCCCACCAGGCCACCCCACTGCCACGTCATACCCTTTACCCTTCATCTGGAAGCTGGCATACCAACAGAAGCAGGAGGTGAGGCTGGAGCTCTGAGTAGAGATACTTGAAACTACCCTCTTAGCACTAGATGTACAACCCTGGGCAAGGTGCACCTCCTTCCTGAGTCCTTTTCATCTTAGGTGACTCCTAGACAACTCATGGTTGCTACCACCAATTATGTTAGAATGTTTTATGCTAGAGCTGTAACATTTCACCTAGTCAATGCCCACATTTTACAGAGAAGTACACTGAGGCCCAGAGAGTGTGACTTGACCAAGATAAAGCAGATGGGAAGGAAGTAGAACCCAGATCTGTTAACTCCCAGCCAGAGGTTCTTTCCCCAATTTCCTAGACTCCAAGCAGGGCACAGTCTGAGCTAAGAGCCTTAGTAACATCAATTGGCCCAGCTACAAGATACTGAGTCATGCAATTCTTCCCTTTTCCAAGCTGTGAGAAATGAGTGCTCCCTGCCTCTTTCTCTCCCAGCATGGGTTTCAGTCATCCCCCTTCCCCTCACTGTCATCAGCTTGAAAAGCTCCTTCACAACCAGTAAGGTCCCAACTCTCCCCATTTCCTTTGCACATTTCACCCTAAATTGGGGTGGTTCACTCCTGCAGCAGCCTTTTCTCCATTTGCCCTCTTGCACCTTCACTGACTCTGTATTTCTGCTAGCCAATCAAATGAAGGCTCCTTATCACTCTAAATCTGTGCACACAACACTCCAGAGAAGTCCAGCCCCAAGCAGGCACTGGCTGAGCATGACTTCTGACCACCTCTCCCACACACTTGTACTCCTAACCAAAGAGCTCCTCTTACTCATCTTGCTCAGCAGCTCAGGTGTCAACCCTTGCGGAGAACTACAGCCAGCTCACTCACTGCACTGACACTCCTATAGACATCCATCATATGACCGTAGGGCCCTCTCAGAGGCGGCTGAGCCACGGACCCGTTGTATGACGTGTGAAGTTCCAGGGCTAAAGGCATCAGAAAACCCTTTCAGTAGCAAATGGGGGTGGAAGTTGAGTCCAGAGAAGTCCATACCTGGCCCTGAGCCTTTGCAGACAGATGGTGATCAGGTGACATTCTCCATCAGACCCTGGTTCTCTCTCATTGCTCTCTGAAGGGCAAAGGCTGGTTAGGAGAGAATTGTTTCTTTTACACAGCCTTCAAAGTAGCAAGGAAGGAATTGTAATTTGTTTCCTCAGTAAAGGTACTGGGGGCTGCCTTATGGTTACCTGGAGTTACAGGGCCCCTAGAAGCTATTCAATGCATGCCTATTTCTCTTGGGGCAAAAGCATCTGCAGGTCATTGGACTGGGTTCCTCTCTATGGGATTCTGCTCAGGCTGTGACCACAGCCCTGACTGAAGCCATGCGAAAGGGCCACTGGATAGTGTTGGACAACTGCCATCTGATGCCTTGTTGGCCGTCTGAGCTCCTGGAATCCTTGTTGGGGATGTTAGATGGGGCTCAGGGTAGGTGAGCCTGCTGCCCCGTATCTGTACCCCACCTTATGTCTGTGCTCCCCTGGAGTCTGTACACCCTCCTCCTCTGTGTGTGTTTGTCCTTGGCTGTGCCTTCCTTATGACTGTATTCACCTCTGTCTGTGTCCCACCTTGTGTCTTTTGCTTCTTCAGGAATATGTCTCCTCTATCTTGTTACCCTTCTGCCTATTCCTTCTGTTTGTGCCTCCCTAGTGTTCTGTATTCCCGTCATATTTGTTTCTTTTTTCATGTTCGTGTACCTTCCTTTGTATATGTTAGCCACCCATCCCCATGTGTTTCTGTTCCTATGTCTGCCTCCACTGTATCTTTGTTCCTTCCTTATGTCCATGCCCCCCCCCTTTTCTGCATCTCTGTGGCTCCTTGGGTGTGTCTGTGTTAGCCCTCATGTTTGTGTCCCCATCTCATTGCTTCATAATGCCTCAGTCCCTAATGTCATGTTCATGGCTTCCTTCATGCCGTTAGCTCCCCCTTCTCTCACACACAATGTCTAGGTCCCTTCCTTTATATCTTTTTTTTTCTTGATTGTGTTCTCCACATTTCTGTGTGTCTCCCTCCTAGTAGTATTTTCCATATCTAGCCATCCCTCATGACTGTGCTTCCCACAAGTGTATCTCCATTTCCTCATGTCTTTGTCCTCCTCTTATATCTTTGTTCCCTCCTTATGTCCATAGCCCTCCCCTTGTTTCTGTGTCCTTCCTCATTTATATTCTTCTCTCTCACATCTAGGCCCCTCCCTTCATAAAGCTTTCTCTCCCTTATCTGTGTCCCCAGAATGTATTTCCTGCTCCTGCCTGGGTACCTCTCTTCACTTCATTATCCCCTCTGCTTTGTCTGAGTCTAATCACATCTGTATTTCTGTCTTACGTGTGGCCCATACATATCTGAGCCTCCTCATGCCTTTGCCTCCTCCTCCTCAAAGTCTGTCTCTCCCTTCAATGTCTGTGGACCTTTTCTTTGTGTTGGCAATGTGGCAAAAGCAGAAGGAAGGAAGAACTCTTGCCTCTGGAGGATTCAGCCAGCCCACATCTGCAGTAGCCCTGTGGGCCAGGCCCTATGGCGAGTGAGAACTGGGGATACGAAAAGGGACAGAAATCAGTGAGAGGGCCTAAGTGGCAATGCCCTTCTAGGTATTTATTGACTGTGTGACCTCGGGCGAGTCACTTAGCCTCCCAGCCAATTCGAGCATTGGACTAGGTGGCTTCTGAAGTCCAGGGCTCCACAGTTAGGATCCCTTCATTTCTTTTTCTCTTTCTTCATGCTTGTGTCCCTCCCTTCATGTCTGTTTCCCCTCATGCTTCTATCCCCTTCATGTTTTTGTTTCTCCCGTGCCTGTCCCTATGAATACATGCCCTTTTGTGTCCTTCACTGTTTCCCTTGCCTTATGTTTGTGTCTCCCTTGTGTCTGTCTCACCCCTCAAAGCTGTTTTCCTCCCATATGTATCTTTGATCTTATATCAGTGTCTGTACTTTTCTGTCCACCTCATGTCTTTGTCCCTCCCCTTTGTGTCTGTGTCTCACTCATGTCTGTGCCCCTGCTCTCATTCCCGTGGCCCCCTAGCGTCTGAGCTTCTATTACGCATACATCCACCTTCATATCTATGTCCTTATGTTTGTGTACAGAATTCTGTACGTTTGTGCTATGTGCTCGTGACTTTGTTTCCCTTTCAAGTATATATTAGCCTCATGCCCGTGTTCCCCACTTATGTGTATGTTCCCCCATAACTGTGACTAACCATGTCTATGTCTCTTTCATGTCTGATATAAAAATCTACAGCCCCCTTCCTGGGTCTGTGTGTTCCCCATGCTTTGGCCATTCCACATTTTCCTGTACCCCGTTTCTCCACAGTGACATCAGAAGTTTTGCCACAGGTCTTGCACCAATCCATGTCCAGACAAAATCTAATTGTAAATAAGAAATTCCGGCTATGGCTTATTTCCTCAGTTAATGCAATTGACTCTCTTCCAGGTGAGGATAAAAGCCCCTTAATGAGAATCCTAATTGAATGGGGGGAGGAAGAGAAGAGTAGGCTGATGACCAGGTGCTAGTTTCAATGGAGAATAGAAGGTGGGGACTGTCTAAGGCACTGCACTGAGCAGAAGAAAGGACTGCTGTCGGCGGGCAGCTAAGTGGCACAGTGGATAGAGCACCAGCCCTGAATTCAGGAGGACCTGAGTTCAAATCCAGCTTCAGACACATAACACTTACTAGCTGTGTGACCCTGGGCAAGTCACTTAACCCCAATGCCTAGCCAAAAAAAAAAAGACTGCTGTCTAGGGTATATCATTTGGTGGCAGTAGAGGATCATAGACCGCTGTCCAGGCTTCTTTCCAGAGTAAGCATGAAGATTTCCCATTGAAAGCTGACTGGCCAGAGTTATGCTCTGAGTCATGCCCTCTCCCCTTTATTTCTTACTAGTGGCGGTGGTACAGCGCTCAGTTCCTATATTCTGGGAGCATTCACTAGAACTGGACCACATCTTGATACGCAGCCTACATGAAAGACAAGATTCCCTGGAAAATCCTAAACCCTCAGTGTCCCTAACCCTGTCTGTGCCAGTGATGTTCCTGCACAGCCTTCTGCTGCACCGCCAGCTCTATGGGCCCTGGCTTCAGGCCAAGTGTGGCAAATGGTAAGTCCCCCACACCTGAAGGCCCTTTTCTTCAGGTCTATGGCCATTGATGGTTTGACATGCCCCCAAGCCAAGTCAAGCTTTTCTTCTGCCCATTGCCTGACTAGGGAGACCCCATCTGGAAAAGGCTTTCCCTTGCTTTTTCTAAGTCTTATCTTAGTCCCATCAGCCACTTCCCATAGGATCTCATATTTCCTGCCACTATCCTCTTGACCCTCTATTCCCTCTCCACCCCCACCCCAACAGGAATCAGATCATCCTGGAACAGACTCTAAAAACACAGGAATGGATATGGAAGAAATTCAGCAATCACTGGGTGGCCCTGCAAGAGCTAACTGGCAAGATCCTGGCCCTGCCCCTTCCTTGCAGCTTCACATATAGCCTCTCATGAGGTTCCTGTCATCATTCCACTAATCATTTGTCTTCCCTTCCTTGCCCTTTGGCTAGCTTTGTTTTCTCCTATCTTTCTTCTGTCTGCCCCCAATCTCTGGCTTCCTCTGAGTCCCCTCCATTTCTGTTTCCCTTTTTCCTCTCCTCTTTTTCTGACTGCCATCCCACCCATCTTTCAGTTTTCTTTGTTTTCCCCATTCTTGATTTCTGCATCCCTCATCCATTCTCAGGAAAGGGACCTGCAACCTGAGTATCTTCTTCCTGGTGCAGAGTCCAAAGGCCAGGCAGGGGGTAGATGTGGTTGGAGTACAAGGATTTGAAAGTGCCTGTGGTTCCTGTCCTCCAGGAGCAATTTTTTACGGAGGACATGTGGCTGATCCCGAAGACCAGGCTGCCATACTCAGTCTTGTCCAGGCCTGTCTGGACCCCAACAATGAACTGAGACCCTACGGTTTTACCCCACAGAATCTGCTGGCTATCCTTATACCATACCCAGGTAGGGCCCTGGGCGGAGTGGGAGATGGCCAAGTGTGATCCCCAACCGTATTGAGGAGATATGTATGTGAAGGGTCCAAACGCATAGATGAGGGGTGGGCTCGCATCCGTGGATAGAGGCATTGGTTATCTGTGTTTGGGGATGAAATGATTAGGACTTGGTGTATATGTGTGGTTTGGTGTCTCTATGTATGTGTATGTAAGGTGTCCTATTTCTATATGTGTATGTGTGACCCTGAATCAGTGTATGTGAGAAGAGGTCCTATCCCTGATGCATGTTTTACTGTGGGGATATTCTATTCTTGTGTGTGTGAGACCCTGTCTGTTTGTATGTTCTGGGGTGTGTGTGTGGGGGGGGGGAGATATGTGTATATACATGTGTGTGTGTGTGTGTGTGTGTGTGTGTGTGTGTGTGTAGATCAAGGCTCTTTCCTTGTATGGGTGTGTGTGCTTGGTAGTGATGATGTCCCTATATGTGGGAAGTCAAATCCATGTGTATACTCAAGATCTAGGGGAGGGAATGCTTTCTCTCTCTCTCTCTCTGTCTCTCTCTCTCTCTCTGTGTGTGTATATGAAAGGGATTATATTATGTCCCAATGTATGTTATGTGTGTGAGGCTGGGCAGGGCGGGGGACCAGTGCAGGGAATAGGATGGGAGAGAGATTCAAGTTAGGGTAGATAGAAGATATGTGTGTGAGAAGGTACTCCACTCATAGGGGAAGGGGAGGAAGGGTATCATTGGCCTCATCTTATAGTTCTGGAGGTTCCTTGGATTCACATTTTGTGTCCATCATAGCTCAGAGCATCAGGTTGTCCTTTATCTTTATTGGTTATCCTTAGCAAAGAGTTGTTGTTGTTGTTGTTATGTGTGTGTGTGTGTGTGTGTTTTATCTTGATTCTTCGGATCAAGATGTGATTGACATGTATTCTCTGTGTTTCTCCCCAAAATCTCTTCCTCTGGCTCTGTGTTAGCAGCCAGGATTTCTTTCAGCTTATCTTGGGGAATTTTGGTGGAAAAATCCAACTGCCTTCTCTATCCAAACCACAGTGATATGTTTCTGTTCTGTAACCAGCTTGAGTTTCTCTCCAGTCATGGGGTTAGCAACTTCTGATGGCTCTGCCAGGTCAAGAGCTCTACATCTATCTAGCTCTGGAAATATGTTCACTGGAAACACATGCTATAGCTATTCTGAGCCCCTTCCTTGATACTCTTCTTGTTGACTCCTTTGAAACTTCAAGAGTCAAATCATGTTGAGGTATGGAAGTAATGACTCTGTCTTCAAATTGTCAAAGGCCTATACTCCTCTATAAAGAGTGATTTTCCAGACATTCATTACGAGCTGCTTAGATGTGAAGCATTTAAGCTGAGGCTGAGTTATGCAGATAACTATAGCCTCACACATAGCTTTGGGTCAGTTTCTCCTTTCTCTACTGATACTATGTCCACAGTCAAAACTAGTGCCCCCTAGATAAACGGGCACAGCCTTTTGGGGATGGGCCAGGGAGTAATCGAGTTAAACCCCTTGTGCAGGCCCACAGCTCAGCAGTGATGGCTGAGGCAGCAGGAGGCAATGGGACCTTTCAAGAACTATGCAAAGCCTCATTGCCAAGGAGGCTGCACAACTTTCTGGAATAAAAGACTTATTTTCCCAGAGTAATTTAATTTAGAGAAAGCATCAAGTCCATGTGTCTTCCTGAATTTTTAGCTCTTTAAACTTCATCAGAATCTCTCAGCTTTTATCTCTGATCAATAATGGTTCATCCATGAGTATCACCACAGGCATTCTGATAAGAAATTCAACCTGACCTTTGGTTTTTGTCTGCCTGGAAGAAGCCTCACTTCTTTTGCCATCAAGAAGGATTACCTTTCCTCATATGTAGGAATTTACATTATTTACTTGCTTATGCCCATTCCATCATAGACTAAGTTCATCACTACTGCAGTAACTTATAAAAGAAGTTGACTTTAACACTGCTACCCCTCCAGTTGGAAGTGGAGTAAGCTCCACAGGACATAAAGTGGTAACATCTGCTGTCTCAGACTTCTAAAAAAAATTGTCACACTTTAGACATTTGAGATGTTGAATGCTGCAAAACATTAACTTTTTTCCTCTGCCTTATTGCTCCCAGTTGTGCTTTTTGTAGACAAAGAAAGCAATCTCTTTCACATGGTAGACCTTTGACAATTAGTAAACAGCATCTTCTGGATTTTCTCCTAAACTGTTTCCCCTGGAGTCCAAAGGGACTGTCTGATCCTTATTCCAGGAAGGAGTGCCTTTCTTAAAGTTAAGGTGATTAATCAGGTTGATTCCAACAGGAAGAGGAGATGATAATAGAATATGCTAGTTTCCTATGGACCTCAGACCTCAGACCCCCAAAATCAGACCTCACATGAAATATTCCTGCTCAAGAACATCAGGTTTTGGAAGGCTTGGCTCCACCTACTTAAGATGGCCCAGATGGACTTGGCTATCAAACTGATCACACATTTGTGGCAACAAGTTCTGCTTCTGTTTTTGACCAGCCTAGCAGTCAGGTGCATGCCAGCAGTCAGGTACGTGATGTGAAGGAGAGGAATCCAGGATGACTTTTGGGGGAGGTGGCTGCCCAGCCCACTTTTGTCACCCAGTCACAGGAGTTTTATGCAGTCTATCTGCCGTCTGCTATCAAGGGAGCAGCAAGGTTCTCTACTCATCTTTCATCTCTGAACCAATCTTACTTTGCCCATCTTCCAACCCATATTTCTCTTAAAAAAATGTTACTGATATATTTTTACATGACCTTCACTTCAGAATATATCCATCTTCTTCCCTCACCCAACCCCCAGTAGCCATCCCTTATAACCTACTATATGTCAGAGAAAGACAAAAATGAAACAGTCTGCCCTCAAGGACCTTATATTCTATCATGGGAAATATGTATGAGTGGATACATAAATATAAAATAATTTAGAGGGGGAAGGCACTAGCCACTGGAGAAATAAGGAGAGACTTCTTATAGAAGATGCTATTTGAGTTCAGTTTTGAAGGGATTCTAAAAGACAAAGACAAGGAAGGAATGCATTTGAGGCTTGGGGAAAGCCAGTGCAAAGGCACAAAGATAGGATACAGTTGTTTGAAGGACAGTAAGAAGGCCAGTTGGGGGTGCATTGACTCTGGGCAAGTCACTTAACCCCAATTGCCTCACCAAAAAAAAAAAAAAAAAAAAAGGCCAGTTGGCTAGATCATAAAATTTGTAAAAATAAGGCTGGAAAGGAAGGTTGGAAGCTAGGTTGTAAAGGGCTTTAAATGCCAAACAGAGGAGTTTATATTTGATCCTAAACATAATAGAGAACTACTGGAAATTGCTGAGTAAAGGAGTGACATGTTTCCTTATTTGTAAAGTGAGGAGATTGGACGAGGTGACTTCTAAGATCCCCCTGCCAGCTGTGACTAACAAATGCTGGCACCTGGAAGGAAGCTGTAGCCAAAGGGCTCTGGCCTTAGGCCCGAGCACACTGGCCTGAGGCTTGGCTTCACACCTTCTAACTAGCTGCCTCTTAGAATCTTCTGCTCTTCCCCTGTCCTTAGGAGAGAAGATCAGTGTTTGAGACACTGTCTTGATTCACTCAGGCAGTGAGTAAAGGCACATTGTGGATTTTTATCTTCTCCATCAAGCAACTATCTCCAGTGTCAACACCAACTCCTTGGTAATTTCCCACAGGGCACTACCCCTAGATCACAGCCCTTCTTCTATCTATTACCTGGGTATTCCCCAAGACTTTGTCATGGGCCCCCCCTTTTTTTTTCTACACTCCCTTAGTGAACATCAGCTTTCATGGGTTAAATTATCATCTCCATGCAAAGGACTCCCAAATCTAATCTCCCAACTCTAATGGCTCTCCAGAAGTTCGATCTTTAACAAGATGTCCTGTAGAAACTACAAAGTCACTATAACGTGTAAAATGGAACTAAATATTTTCTCTAAAATCCACTCCTTTTCAAACTGCTTATTTCCATCAAAGGACCAGAAGTCTAGTTACTCTTGAAATGTCGGAGTCATTCCTGATTCTTTTCCTCTCTTTAATATCCCATACCCAATTAGTTGTCAAGTCGTCATTTCTTCTTCTACATCTCTTGCACCCATCCCTTTGTCTCCACTCATATCCCAATCCCAGGTTAAGTCCTCATCCGTTCTTGCCTGGATTAATGCAATATACTTCTGATTAGTCTCCCTTCTCCCCATCTCTTCCCTCTCTAATTCATTCTCCACACTGATATTCCTAAAACAAAAATCCGACCATTTCACTCCTTCACTAGAAAACGCTCCTGTGTGGCTCCCTATTATCTCTAAGATAAAATACAAACTCTTCACCCTAGTATTTAAAGCTCTCGCAATATGATTCCCCACTGACTTTTCTTGTCATCTTCATATTAGGCCCCTTCATGCATTTTCTGTTCCCATCAAATTGGCTTTCTAACTGTTCATAACATTCTATCTCCTGTCTCCATGCCTTCACACTGGTGGTCCCCTATGTCTGAAATTCACTCTCTGCTTGCACTGGAATCATGTACTTCATGCTTCCTTCAAAGAACAGGTCAGGCGCCATTACCTACACAAAGCCTTTCCTGATTCATCACTTGTTACTGCTTTCCTTCCTCTTGAAATCCCATTGCAGTGCTTTGCACATACTTGTGTCATATTGCCCCAGCAGAATATAACCTCCTTAAAGCAGGGTCTGTTTTATATTTGCCTTTTATCCCCAGCACCTGGTACAATGCCTGACACATTGTAGTTGTTTGTTTGCTGAAAGAGATTGGTCAAAGAGAAGAAATAGGGATATTTAGCCTGAAGAGGAGAATCAGAGGAAATTAATGCGAGCTGTCCCATATTTGATTTGTTCTGTTGGGCTCTAGGTGCCAGAATTAAGAACAGTGAAGTGAAAATTCTCCTGGGGCACATAGAAGCATAATAGTGGAAGGAGGTATGCAGTTTTTATTTGGGGTTGTAGGAGGAACTGGTTCCCTCATCAGTCCTAGGATCTAGATATATTCTTTGGCTCCATCCATCCCATTGAAAACTCCCCATTTCCTCTCAGATCCAGGCATAACAAATCACTTAGATTTAATATCAGTAATAAGGGATAAAGATAATTTACTTAAAATAGCATTATGAAATCATGGAAATACATAAGCAGCAACTCTACCAACATCTTTTTTTTTAAATAATATGCCGCTTAATTATTTATTAGGGGAAAATTTACATTTCTTTTTAAAATTATTAACTTATTTTAATTTATCAACAATCACTTCCATAAGCTTTTGAGTTTAAAATTTTTCTCCCCCTTCCTCCCCACCACCCTCCCCAAGACGGTGCACAATCTGATATAGGCTATACATATACATTCCTATTAAACATATTTTCACATTAGTGATGTTGTAAGGAAGAATTAGAACCAATAGGAGGAACCACAAGAAAGAGAAAACAAAACAAAACAGAAGAAAAAAATAGCAAATAGTATGCTTTGATCTCCATTCAAACCCCATAGTTCTTTCTTTGGATTTGGATAGCATTTTCCATCATGAGACCTTTGGAGATGTCTTAGATTCTTGCATTGCTGAGAAGGGCTCAGTCTATCAAAGTTAGTCATTGCACAACGTGACTGTTACTGTGTGCAACATTCTCCTAGTTCTGCTCACTTCACTTAGTATCACTCCATACAAGTCTTTCCAGCTTTTTCTGAAGTCCTCCTGCTCATTATTTCTCATAGCACAATAGTATTCCAGTATATTCATATACCACAACTTGTATAGCCATTCCCCAATTGATGGGCATTCCCTCAATTTCCAATTCTTTGCCACCACAAAAAAAGAGCTGCTATAAATATTTTTGTACATGTGGGTCCTTTCCCCATTTTTATGATCTCTTTGGGATACAGCCCTAGAAGTGCTATTGCTGGGTCAAAGGGTATGCACATTTTTATAGTCCTTTGGGCATAGTTCCAAATTGCTTTCCAAAATGGTTGGATCATTTCACAACTCCACCTGGAGACCCCAGGTTCTGGGATAAGAACTCACTACTTGACAAAAACTGCTGGGAAAACTGGAAAAGAGTATGGCAGAAATTAGGCACCAACCAAAATCTCACACCGTATACCAAAATAAAGTCAAAATGGCTTCATGATTTAGATATAAAGGCTGATACTATAAGCAAACTGGGAGAGCAAGGAATAGTTCATCTGTCAGATTTATGGAGAACAGAAGGATTTATGACCAAACAGGAGATAGAGAACATTACAAAATACAAAATGGATAATTTTGATTACATTAAATTGAAAAATTTTTGCACAAACAAAGCCAGTGCAACCAAGATTAGAAGGAAAGTAGAAAATTGGGAAAGAATTTCTACAACCAGTGTCTCTGATAAGGGCCTCATTTCTAAAATATATAGAGAATTAAGTCAAATTTATAAGAATACAAGTCATTTCCCAACTAATAAATGGTCAAAGAATATGAACAGGCAATTCTCAGATGAAGAAATTAAAGCCATCTATAGTCATGTGAAAACATGCTCTGAATCACTATTGATTAGAGAAATGCAAATCAAAACAACTCTGAGGTACCACATCACACCTATCAGATTGGCCAACAGGACAAAACAGGAAAATGATAAATGTTGGAGAAGATGTGGGAAAATTGGAACATTAATGCATTGTTGGTGGAGTTGTGAACATCCTTTTTTCTTCCTGACCCTCTGGGGATGAAAAGTTGTAAGTTCATTCTTTCTCAGCCCTGTGGCCTGGCCACAGGATCAGGAAGCCTCAGAAACTTTACATGGGAACTCTGCCTCCTATGTGGCCCACCCAGGGTCTTTCTCTCTCTCTCTCTCTCTCTCTCTCTCTCTCTCTGTCTCCCCTTCCCTTCCTTCCCTTTTCTAGTGTCCATTACAGCTGTAGTGCTTCTTTACTCTCAAGAGGGACTACCTCAACAAAAAATTCAACTATACCAATACAAGATAGGGAAAGCATGGTGAAGAGTGTTCCTTTTCTGGACTGAATATTGCCTAGGGAGTTTTGTAGGCTGAGAACTTAATAGGGGTCAATAGCAGGATACAACAGCCCAAAGGAGTTAATGGGATCTTAGGCTACCTTAAGAGACACTGAGCTTTAAGTAGTAATAAGGAAGTAACAGTCTTTGGTGTCCTCTGCCCTGGCCAGGTCACATCTAGAGTATTGTGTTTCAGACTGTTTGCCACACAGTTTAAGAAGAATATTGATAAACTGGAGAAGATCCAGACAAGGGCAACCAGGATGGGGAAAGGATGGGGAAGGGACTTGAGTCCATGCCACATGAGGATAAGTTGAAGTAACTGATGATATTTAGCCTGAAGAAGACAAGATTTAGGGAGGATATGATAGTTGTATGTAAGTTCCTTAGTTATTAGAGAAGCATACGGAAAGGCTGTCATATGGAAAAGAAGTCAGATTGGCCTTTTAGTCTCAAAGGGAAAAACTGGGAACAATGGGTGGAAATTGCAAAGAACCAAATTTAGGCTTGGTGTCAGGGAAAACTTCCTTAAAATTAGAGCTATCCAAAAGTGCAACGGCGATAGGGGGGTTCCCTTCACTGGAAATTTCAAGTAGAGGTTTGATGACTACTTACTGGATATATTATAGTGGTGATCCCTTTTCAGATATAGGTTGGACCATATGGCCATTGAGCTTCCTTCAGCCTTTGTGATTCTGCAATGTTTTGAATCCCTCTGGTCTCGAAGTATCCTGGGACTTACAGTTAATCTCAGTCTCCCAAAAAATATATCTCCCTTACCCTGAAACACCACTCTCTGAAGAGGTTCCTTATATAATCAATTATGAGGTAAAGAAAAACTTCCTAACAATTGGCAATGTCCCAAATTGAGGTGGGCTACCTCTTCTCTGAAGGTCTTAAAGCAGAAGATTTCCAGTGATGTACAGAGGATTCCTGCATAGCACCTGGGGTTCCCTGCTCACATGTGGGACCCACAGAATCACTACCCCAAGATCAAGATACGGCCAAGGCCAAAATGGAGCTAGGGCTAAGGCCCCAGCTGAGCCTGGGGCTGTTGCCAATGCTAAAGCCATAACTGAGGCCAATGCCCAAGGTGGGGCCAAGTCGGTGAGGGGGGCTGTGACTATATATGGAGCCACTATTGGGAGTAGGACCACGACAGGATTGGAGACCTTCAGATCTACCTTATAAGGTTGTTGTTAGGGTTAAGTTAGAAAAATATATAAAGTGTTTGCAACCTTTAAAGTGCTATTTAAATCTTAGTTATTATTACTTTAAAATAGTATTTTTTCCAATTACATATAAAGACAGTTTTTAACTTTTTTTTTTTTTTGGTTAGGCAATGGGGTTAAGTGACTTGCTCAGGGTCACACAGCTAATAAGTGTTATGTGTCTGAGGCTGGATTTGAACTCAGGTCCTCCTGACTCCGGGGCCAGTACTCTGTTGTTTTTAACATTTAAAAAAAAAATTGAATTCCATATTTTTCTCCCTCCCTTGCCTCCCCCCTCCCTAAGATGGTAAGAAATTTGATATAGGTTATATATGTGCAATAATGTAAAACATATTTCCCTATCAGTCATGTTGTGAAAGAAGGAAAAAACCACACACACACACAAAGTAAAAATAGTATGCTTCAATCTGCATCCAAACTTTTATCAGTTCTTTCTCTGGATATAGCATGTTTCATCATGAATCGTTTTGGAATTGTCTTGGATCACTGTTTTGCTGAGAATAGCTAAGTCTTTCACACTTGATCATTGTTACAATGTTGCTGTTGCTGTGTACAATGTTCTCCTGGTTTTGCTCAATTCACTTTGCATCAGTTCATGTAAGTCTTTCCATGTCTTTCCGAAATCTGCCTGCTTGTCATTTGTTATAGCACAATAGTATTACATTCCAGCTGTACACTACAACTTGTTCAGCCATTCCCCAACTGATGGGCATTCCTTCAATTTCCAGTTCTTTGACACCACAAAAAGTGCTGTAAATCTGAGCTGTTATCATAAGGCATCCTCCCTGTCCTCAGAGAGAGATTGGAGCCACTCTGCCCTAGTAGAACTGAGATGGATGGCAGGGGACTCTTGCAGAGAGGAGGCCTAGAAGCAGGGAGAGGGAACAATACACAGAAAATTCTACATGCCCAGCATTTACCGTAAGACCAGTGGAGCTTTGCACTCAGGAAAGATTCCACCCCCAGGAGGTAGCAAGCCACCTGAGAGTTTGATGACATCGCCAGAAGATTTTAGGAGTCCTGCAGTATCCGAGACATGGATTACCTCCTTCACATATGTTCCCTGGCCATGAGTGTGTTCCTCATAACACAGTCATTATTGTGCCCACTCTACCTATTTATGGTAAAGGCTTCAGATTTGTGGAGGAAATGTAACTTACCAAATGCCTTTGCTTTGAACTAGTTGCATTTACTGACTGGAGAAAAACACATAAGTGGAGGCTTGTGAGCCATAATTTTAAATGGATAAAGATTCACAGAGTACCTAGCCCTGGAGTAGCTATTCTGTGTTATCACTCAATTCTTGAGATTTTGTGTGTGTGTGTGTGTGTGTGTGAGAGACAGAGAGAGAGAGAGAGAGACAGAGAGACAGAGAGACAGACAGAGAGAGAGAGAAGGAGGGAGGAGTAGGGGCAGGGGGGGTTCTGTGTGTGTGTGGGAGGGGGGGGGAGTATATTTCTGTATATATGTATGGGGACCTCCCTGAGTATAGAAAAGGCTAAGTTTGGATATCTGTGTGTATACAGGTTTCCTCTGCATGCATCTTTGTCTGTGTATGGAGAACCTTCCCTTTTGTGTGGGAGAACCTGGGTATGTGGGAGAAAGCCCTCCCTTTGTACAGCCCATCTGTGTAGAGGATGACATCTCTCTTCTGCAGTATCTTGTTCCTCTTAATTTTCCATCTTCACCTTCTCAATCCCCTAGATAAGCCAGAGTTAGAGGCATCATTAGAGGTAGAGGCCCAAGCACACCTGATCTCTGCATTGTCTGAACCTCGCAGTTTTGGAGTAACTGAAGGACCCCAGGCTTGGCTCTTAAGGAAAAAGAGTCGGGCCCTTTTGGCTTCTCTACACAAGGCCCAAGATCCCTGGGGACCCTCAGGACTGCCTAGTGCCCGCACCCAGGTCCTTCATCAGGTGAAGTATCGACTAAAGCATCGAGTGTCCCAGGCTATCCGGAGGCTCAAAGCATTGCAGGCCATGCTGGCCTTGAGCTCTCATAGCCAGACCCTTGGCTGCAACTCCTCTAAAGGGCTGCAGACCCTGGAAGGCTTCCTGGAGGAGGAGGGCACAGCATTAGGTATGCTATTGCCAGAACTACATAGTGACCTGTGCTGCCTGGAGAGCCAGCTGGCAGGGGGCCTTCCCTGCTCCTCTCCACGATGTGAAGAAGTAGCCACTGCCCTTTGGGCTGGCCGTCCCCCTCATCCCTGGCGGCATCACATGTATGCTGGGCCCCAGCCACCCTGGCTGTGGCTGCACCAGCTGTGGCACCAGGGCCAGCTGCTAACCAAATACTTAAGTCTATGTGGACAGCTCGATATGGGAGGGTTTGACCAACAGAATCGCTCATTTCACCTGTCTGCCTTCCGTCACCCCAGAGGGTTATTGATGGCTATTCGCTGGGAGGCCAGCCAGAACTGGGTTCGTCGCTACACCACATCAAATTTAGCGTCAAGCGTGACACCTAGCCCGGGCCATCCACCTCCGACCTGCCCTGCCTCCGTCCCTGGTGCACGTCCTCACTTCCAGCTTAGCCCCAATTTTATCTCCCCATCCCATAACCCAACCCCCAGGTTTGACCCTGCCCGCCACAGCCCCAGTAATGGTCCCCAGTACAGTGGTGGTCCTAGCCCCAGCGGTGGTCCCCAACCCAGCCCTGGCCCTAGCCCCCAAGGTGGCCCTCAATCCAGCCTTGGTCTCAGTCCTGGCGGTAGCCCTATACACAGTCATGGCTTCTATAGCCACCTTTCCATTAATCATGGCTTTAGCACTGGCACCAGCTCCAGGTTCAGCAGTAACCCTAACTCTGGTTTTGGCTTAGTCTCTAATCTCAACATGGGCATAACTCAACAAGGGATTGAAGCAATTCACCTTCAGTTTCAGGTAGGTACTCTATCCCTGCCCTCTTTCCTTCTGACTATAAGCATAAGCCTGATTCATTTCATGCCTTTCCTCGATGCCTCAGTCCTGGCCATGATGATTGTGCCCCCAGGTGGAATGTGGACCAAGGCCCATAGCTCCTGAGGGTGGCCTTCTAATAACAGGACTGCTTCTCCATCATGCTGAATGGGATCCTGAGGACAGAGCCTTGCAAGATGGGCACTCAGGCGAGCCCAGGCCTCTGCCCCCTGTCAGTGTCACTCCCCACTTCATCAACCAAGATCTACCATTGCCCCCCTCTCCTCTGCCTCTCTATCTCTGTCCTGTCTACCTGGGGGGAATCCTGGGATCCTCACGGCTAGACCGTGCCCACCTTGTGTTACACCTGCCACTGCCTACCAAACTGTCTCCTGCCACTTGTGTTCAGCGTAGGGTATATGTGTGTAGTCCACCTTTGATTTGAGCCAATATCCAGAATAAAAGAGGCTGGTGGAAGGCATGTGTGTGTGTGTGTGTGTGTGCATGAGTGCACACATATTCCCTTATTGACATTTCTACTCAGGCATGTTCAGGCAGCCCTTGAGACAGAGGGAAAAGCGAGAAGGTGGAATTAATTCAACCTTTCCCTCGTCTGGTAACAGCTATTTGGTCTTTTAGTCTGGAGTTTGGCTAGCTTGGGGAAGGGAGTAAAAGAATAGTGAGGTGTGGAGGGACTGACACGGGCCAATAGCACCCACTGCCATTACTGTAGTGGAGCAAGATCTAAAGGACCATCCTACTCAGTCCTTCACTTTCTGCTCCACTGTATGCTTCTAGGTCTGACACCACCTCTCTTCCTAGAATGCCCTTCATCAAGTTGGAGCTCTCCAGAGTTCAAGGACATATTTACTTAGAGCATCGAATAATGGATAGCGAGCAGGCATCAAAGCTGACACACACTGGCTGTATAACTTTGGATAAGTTATCTAACCCCTCAGTGCCCTAAGCAACTCTCTTCTAACTATAAGTTGCAAAGAAGGTGCTGACCTGAATTGGTAGAGGTTATTGCCCACATGGGAATTTCCTATACTAAGGAAATCATAGGTCTAGTCCCTATCCTATTTACAAGGAGAGAGTATAGGTCATAACACAGAAAATCATCCCATTGGCCTTCTTTCTGGTCTACAGTCTAGTAAGACTGTAACTACTTTTCAATTCATCTGACTTAGTCTTTTGGTCAGGTTACAATAAATACCATAGTCCTCAGTCAATCTATGACAATCAGTGGGCACTGGCCTTAGCAATCTAGCCATCACCACCTTCTGCCCCATCCCCCATCATGTGGTCCCTATCATTATATTCTCTGAAGTGTACCTATAAGACACAGAATAATGCATATAAAATAAGTGCTGGATTTGAAGTCAGAGGACGTGAAGCCAGAAGTCAGTGTGTGTCTACCACTGTGACCTTTGTTAAGTCCATACCCCTCCCTGAACCTCAGATTCTTTATCTTTAAAATTAGGGCATTGTACTAAAGGACCTCTACTTCTAAGTACAGAGTGTCCCAAAAGTCTTAATACAGTTTTAAGCTTTGCTTATATATATACTACAAACCAAGTGTAACCCTTGTGTCAGAGGTTTGCTCTAAAAATGGAAAAGTCCCAAGTATACTTTAGAGGATTTCTTACTTCTCTAGTTCATAGCTGTACTGGCCCCTCCCACAAAAAAATATGAGAAAATCACAATCTGATAACCAACTTCTCTTTCAACAAAGCACTTTTTTCATACATTATCTTTTCTTGAAATGATGGTATGTGATAGGAGCTGTGCATCAAATCATTCAGATAACTTCACTGGTGTAGATCATAGAATTCAAGCATCTCAAGAATCCAGTAACTATACCTTTAAATATAAAAAGTAAAGACCTTTGATTTATGGAACACCTACTGTGGTCTTAGCATTGTTGCAGTATTCAAAGGCAGACAAATACTGGCTACAAGGTCCCTCTCCTTAGAGAGGGTTTCTATTTAAGCTGAGAAATGCACAGATGTACACGGACATAGGATTTCAACAGCAAAAGGCATGCTGTTTGAATCTGATTAAATACTCGTATTTATGAATGACATCTTGAGAGATGACAGCTTTCCTACCTCTGGCCCTTTTTGGTTATTGTTGCCGCAGCCTCTGGATGGAAGCTCATTACCTTGGACTTGAGTAACCTAGGAGTTCAGTCCAGGGTTCTTTCCTGGGGAGAAGTAGGGTCAAGGAAAGTGAGGCAGTTCCATGTTCCTGAAGTAAGTAGGCTTCAAAAACAGCCTATCAGATGTGGAAGGGACTTTATATGTCACTTGATCCAAAAGCTTTTGTTTATAGAACTGGGCCCAATTAAGGGATGTCTCCAAGGTCACAGAAGCAGCACATGGCAAAGTTGGGATTCAAACCCAAAACAGAGTGTTTTGAATGAAAGAAAAGCATTAAGTACTTACTATGTGCCAAATAGTTTGATTACACCACAGTTACTTGCCCATCACAGGTTATGTGTCTGTTTACATTGGAAGGCATGGGGGTGGGGGCACATACTGGAGAACTTGAGTAGTAGAATTATTAAGCACAAGATCACATACAATTCTGGATACTAATCAAACAAGTATATATTGCCTACTATGAACCAGGTAACGAGGAGCCTGGTGCTAGGAAAGACAAAGACAAAAATGAAACAGTCTCTGCCCTCAAGGAACTTATGTTTTACTGGGATGGTATAGCATATTCACAGAGAAGTAAATAAAAAATTTACAAAATAAATACAAAGTTATTTCAGTGAGAACAGGGGCACTGAAAACTTGGGAAATGAGTAAAGGCCTGATTGTTTACATCAATAGAGAATGAGCAGACCAATGAATTATATAAACAATTAAAAATACTAGAAAAAGAAATTTAAAAATCCCCAGTTAAACACCAAATTGGAATTCCTAGAAACTGAAGGTGATATTAATAAAACTGAATCTAAGAAAACCATTGAATTAATAAAATGAAGTTGGTTTCATGAAAAAAAAAAAAACCACTGACTTGATTTTTTTAAGAAAAAAAATAAAACATCACTAGTATCAAAAAAGAAAATTGTGAATATACCACTAATGAAGGTAAAATCAAAGCAATTATTAGAAGTTATTTAGCCGATTATATGCCAACAAATTTAACAATTTAAGTGAAATCGAAGAACACTTACAAAAATATAAACTGATTATATTAATAGAAGAGGAGCTAAAATATCTAAATCTATTTAGAAAAAGAAACTGAATTGACCATAAATGAGCTTTGTAAGGAAAAAGCATCAAGACCAGACTGATTTACAAGAGAATTCTACCAAACATTTAAAGATCAACTAATTCCAATATTAAATAAATTATCTGGAATAACAAAGAAGGAGTCCTATCAAACTCCTTTTATGAAACAAATATGGTGCTGATACCTAAACCAGGAAAAACAAAAACAGAGAAAATCATAGACCAATTTCATTAATGAATATGGATGCAAAAATCCCAATTAAAATACTAGCTAGGAGGCTACAACAATATATCACAAAGCTTATACATTGTAATCAAGTGGGATTTATACCAGGAATACAGGGACAGTTTAATATAAGGAAAATTAACAAAATTGATTATATCAATAACAAAAGTAACAAAAATCATACGATTATATCAAGAGATGTCGAAAAGCTTTTGACATAAACATTTATTCCTATTAAAAACATTTGAAAGCATAGGTATAAACAGCTGTTTCCTTAAAATAAGAAGCATCTACCTAAAACCATCAGCAAGCATTATCTCTAATGGGGATAAGCGAGAAGCCTTCCCCAAAAGATGATGAATGAAACAAGGATGGCTGTTATCACCAGTATTATTCAATATGTACTAGAAATGTTAGCAATAGTAATAAGAGAAGAAAAAGAAATTGAAGAAATCAGAATGGGCAATGAGATAATAAAACTATTTCTTTTTGCAAATGATATGATACATGGAAAATCCTAGAAATTCAACTAAAAAGCTAGTTGAAACAATAATTATGGCAAAGTAGCAGGATATAAAATAAACCCACATGAATTACCAGCATTTCTACATATCACCAACAAAACCCTGCAAGAAGAGATAACAAGAAAAAAAAAAGTAAGAGATAACCCCATTTAAAATAACTCCAGACAGTAAGTATCTGGGAGTACACCTGTCAAACCCAGAAACTACATGAACATAATTATAAAACACTTTTTATACAAATAAAGTCAGATTTAAGTAATTACAGAAATATTGTTTATGGTGGGAAGAGCCAATATAATAAAAATGACAATTCTACTTAAACTAATCTACTTATTCAATGCCATCCCAATTAAATTACCAAAAAATTATTTTATTAAGCTAGAAAAAAATAAGAAAATTCATTTGGCAGAACAAAAGGACAAGAATATCACAGGAATTAATGAAAAAAAAGTGAAGGAGATTTTAGTAGTACCAGATCTTAAACTGTATTATGAGACAGTAATCAAAACTATCTGGTACTAAGAAATAGAAAAGTGGATCAATGAACAGAGTAGACATACAATACACAGTAGTAAATGAATATAGTTACCTGGTGTAAATATTTAAGCTCGTGGGGTAAGAATTCACTATTTGGTAAAAAAAAAAAAAAATTGTTGGTAAAACTGGAAAGCAGTCTAGCAGAAATCGGGTATAGATCAAGATCTTATACCATTTACCAAGATAAGTTGAAAATGGATTCATGATCTCACTAGAAAGGAGATATCAAATAAATTAGAAGAACATGGAACACATTACCTATCAGCCTTATGTGTAGAAGAAAAAATTACGAATAAATGAGAGAGAGAACATTGAGATGCAAAATGGATAATTTTGATTACATTAAATTTAAAAGTTTTTGTACAGATAGACATTGTATACAGTAACAGCAATATTGTTCAAAGAATAAATGTGAACAACCAAGTTATTCTGAGTACTATAAATATTCAAATCAACTATGAAGGACCTATGAAGGAAGGTGCTCCACAGCATCTCCAGAGAAAGAACTGAGAAACAGAAGCACACATAGTATGGTTTGTGACATATGTGTGACACATATCTGTGTCAAATTGTGGCCTTCTCTAGTGCATGGTGGGGAAAGAGGAGACAGCTCAGAATTTAAAATATAACAAAGTAAAATTAATTTTTTAAAAACAGCTTATATTTACATAGCATTTAGTAATAGTTTATCAAACTATTTCCCAACAATCTTGAGGTGGTACCATTCTTCATTAATATTGTGCTCCAATTTTCTCTAAAAGATGAAATTTATTAAGGGTAAACATACTGCTACACAAGTTTAAAATAAAATAACCAACTGCACCAGTACAGAATAGAGGAGGTTTGGATAGACTGGTTTTGGGGAAAAGACCTGGGGATTTTAGTGGAGTACATAATCAACATGGGTTAATAGTGTGACATGGAAACCAAAAAAGATTAACATTTGTGTTCAGTTCTGCATGCCATATTTTAGGAATGAAATGGTTAAGCTATAATTCAGAGGACTGAGACTGAGACCTCACAACATGAGGACTGGTTAAAGTAATGATTTTTATCTTCTCAGAAAAGGATTAAGGGGCATATGATAGCAGATTTCTAGCATTAGAAGGGCTGTCCTATGGTAGAGGGATTAGAATTATTCAGCTTGGCCCTTGAAAGCAGAACTAGGTAGCAGATTTCATTACTGGGTGTTTGACCAGAGCTGGATGACCAGTTGTTGGGACTATAGATTGCTCTTCAGGTCTAAGTTGGATCAGATGGTCTCTGCTAACTCTTAAGTAAATGAAGCTGGAGGACCAGCTTTGGGGAAAGGGGAAGAGAAGAATCATTCATTGTTGAGTCTGCGGACAGTAGGGCTCTGGCCTTCAAACCATTTAGCCCACTGGCCTGCACAGGCCATGCCAATTTCCATCTGTGTCAATATGAAGCAATTCCCCCCTCCTGATGCCAGCCTGATCTCCACGATGTGGAAAACTTCTGATGGAAAGAGAAACAACCCTTCCTTTGACCTCAGGCCTTCCATTTCCAGCTGTGCCTGTCGCTTGAAGGAAGAGGAAAAAGAAAGCTGATAGGTAGTGAGACTGCTTTCTCCTGCTGTGCAGGTTTGATTTTTCATCTGCTGTACTGTTTCCTGCGTAATGTCCAGCTTTTAAAGGAAGAAGAGTAGTGAAATGAGGCCTCCCATCTGACCATCTGATTATGTGCCTTCCCTCTCATGCTACACTTGTCTCAGACTTCTTTGCGAAGAGGAGTGGCACCTTCCACTCAACGATGAACAGTGTTACAGCCAGTCATACCCAACACTCCCTTGGTGAATCAGTTCAACTCTACACTATCCTCTTTTTGAGTCCCCAGCCTCCTTAGCATTTCACTGATTATGCCCTGACAACTCTTGGCCTTGGATGACTCCGAACTTCTGCAGCCTTTGACCCCACACCTGTGCTGCTGAATGAAGGTGGAGAAAATCACCCAACCATTCTGGTTAGGTACACTTCAAATTTGTTACACAACCTCAACTAGGTCCTCACTGCTGTTAGGCAATCCTCCTATACTTCCTTTTATCAGCTCACTCCCACCTCTTCCAAACCTTTTCATCCCTCCTCAGACCTCTATGGCTGTCTCTCCCCTCATCCTCTCAGTGGAGAACCTTGCAAGAAAAAATAGAGGTTATATGCCGTGAGCTCTCTCTTCTCCAGTCTTTCCTATCTTATATCACTCATATGCTTTCTGCCTTTATCTCTTCCACCCTTCTCAC
The DNA here is from genome assembly GCF_900497805.2 of Vombatus ursinus. NCBI lineage: Eukaryota > Metazoa > Chordata > Mammalia > Diprotodontia > Vombatidae > Vombatus > Vombatus ursinus. The sequence continues at coordinate 17,908,560 of NW_020954553.1, read as the reverse complement.
ATAAGGTTGCCTTACTCCTTACCAAGGCTAACTCCTCTACCTGCTCAAGTCTGTCTCCTTCAACAAAATGCCCCCTCTGTTATCCCCACTCTATAATTTACTTTTCAATCTCTCCCAATCTCTATTACTCTCTTCCTTCTCACTGTCTACAAATGACCATGTTTCCCCTATCCTCAAAAAACCCTCACTTGATCCCAGATAAGTATTTCCTATCTCTCATGTCCTTTGTAACTAAACTCCTTGAAAAGGCCATCCTGCATCTACAAATAGATGCCTCCACTTGCTCTGCTCATTCTCAGTCCCCTACAATCTGGTAGGGGTTCAGACCTCTCATCATTCCACCAAAACTGCTTTCCAAAGTTACCAATGATCTCATAATGGCCAAATCCAGTGGCCTTTTCTTAATCCTCATTCTCCTTGACCTCTCTGCAACCTCTGACACTGTTGCTCACTCTCTCTTCTTTCTAGATTTTTGGGACACCATTCTCTCCTGGTTCTCCTATCTGACCACTCCTGTCTCCTTTGCTGGAACCTCTTCCAGATCATGTCCTCTATCCACAGATAGTCTTCAGGGTTCTGACCTGGGTCATCTTCTCTTCTCCCTCTAGTTTACCTATCCTGCCCTAAACTCTGTTGATTTCTAATCTTGTATCTCCAACCATCTTCCAGACACCTCCAAGTGGATGTCCATCAGACATCTTAAACTCAACATGTTGAAAAAGGAAATCATTTTCCCTCAGTACTCCCCTTCTCCTACCTTCCTGTCACTGTAGAGGGCAACATCATCCTCCCAGTCCCTTAGGCTCACAACCTAGAAGTCATCCGCAATTCCTCACTACCTTTCACTCTTCCTCTTCCCCCATATCCAGGCTGTTTTCAAAGCCTGTCAAATCACCTTGTAACATCTTTCAAACATTCCTCCTTCTGTCCTTTGACATTGCCTGGTACAGGCTCTCAACTCACACTTGGACTATTATAAAAGCCTCATGCCTGGACTATTACAATAGTCTGTTGGAGGACCTACCTCCCCACTCCACTCCATCCTCCCTTTTAGCCACTAAAGTGATTTTCCTAAAGCACAGATATGACCATGTCACTCCCCAGTTCAATAAACTTCAGTAGCTCCCTTTTGTCTCCAGATCAAATACAAAATCCTCTGTTTGGTATTTAAAGCTCTTCATAATCTAGCCCTATTCTACCTTTACAGTCTTCTTATACCTTACTTCTCAACATGTCCTTTTTTTTTTTTTTTTGGTGAGGCAACTGAGGTTAAATGACTTGCCCAGGGTCACACAGCTAGTAAGTGTCAAGTGTCTGAGGCTGGATTTGAACTCAGGTCCTCTTGACTCCAAGGCCTCTATCCACTGCGCCACCTAGCTGCCCCTCAACATGTATTCTTCAGTTAAGTGACACTGGACTTTGTTCCATGAACAAGATACTCCATCTCTTGACTTTGAGCATTTTTTCTGGCTGCCCCCTTCTTTCCCTCCCCTCCCCATGCCTAGAATGCCCTCTATCATTTCTGCCTAATGGTTTCCCTGGCTTCCTTTAAGTCTCAACTAAAATTCTATCTTCTACAGAAAGCCTTTCCCAGCCCCTCTTAATTCTAGTACCTTCCCTCTGTTAAATATTTTTTATTTACCCTGTACATAGCTTGTTTGTACATATTTGATTGTGAACTCCCTAAGGGAAGGGATTATCTTTTGCCTTTTTTTGTATTGCCATCACTTAGCACAGTGCCTGGTACATAGCAGGTATTCACTGACTGAAGGCTAATCTGTGGTAGGCTAAGAGTCCCAGTTTTATTCCATTGCCTATACCATAGCTGCTTTACACCTTGCTGTTGCAGGATGGCTCAGTTTATGATTTGTGCTTTTGTAATTTCTAATGTTCCATGGCTACAGCAATTGGTAGCAGATTTGTTAGAAGCCTTCTCCAGGCTAGCAATGCCTTTCCTATACCCTAGGGGAGCCTATAAGCTGGAATCCCTGTCCCTAGTCATCCCTCAGAGCAGGCATGGGAATTAAGAGACAAGCCACTGAGTTGCTGTCCACAACCAACCAAGGGCCAAGGAGCTCACCAAGGAAAACAGGAGGAAAATGCACTAAAAGGAGGGTGATCAGCACAGCTATATCACTTTCCTTCCTTCTCCCCCAAGGTCACCACATCTATCATTGTCATTCCTTTCATGGTATCCATTTCTCTCTGCCCCTTTTCCTCTACCCCCAACATTCCTCAATGAACTCCTCATACCGCTATAAACTCCAAATGCATTCTTAGTTGACTGGGTCATCATAATCTCTGTGGATAATGAACTGAACTTACTGACAGTAAGGCCCAAATCAGACTGAAGTATTCAAGAAACTGATCTTTAGTACGTGGAAGGCACAGATGAGTGCTAATGCCTGCCCTTGGCATGACCTTGTGAAGATGCCCCAGGGCAGCAGCAAAGCCATAAGTGGCAGTCCTTTCTTTGACAGCGTCCTTTAAAACCACTGGGCTGAACATCATATCAGCAGAGACAGGAAGCCCATAGTCATGTCTTTACCCACTCCTTCTATGCTGAGTAGAGAGACTATGCAGACCGTTAACAACAACATGAAAGAATGCTCCAAACCATTACTAATGAGAGAAATGCAAATTAAAACTGCCCTGAGGTTTCACCTCATACCCAGTAAATTGGCAATAGTAACAAATGATGGAAAGTCAATACTGGAGAGGCTGAAGAAAGGCAGGCACACTACTGATAGCGTAGTTATGACCAGGTTCAGCCATTCTAGAAAATAATGCTGAAGTATGCCCCCAAACTAACACAACTGCTCATACCTTTGACCCAAAGATCCCACTGCTAGAAATATATCTCAAGGAAGTCAAAGACAGAAAGGATTTGCACATGCCAAAACATTCATAACAGTACTGTGATAGCAAAATGCTGAAACCAAAGTGTATACCCACTGATTATAGATGTTTAGTCATTTCAGTCATGATTGACTCTTCATAAACCCTTTCTGGAATTTTCTTGGCAAAGATATTGGAGTGTTTTGCCATTTCCTTCTCTAGCTCATTTTATGGATGAGAAAACTGAGGCAAACAGGGTTAACTGACTTGCCCAGGGTCACACAGCTAGGAAGTATCTGAGGCCAGATTTGAACTCAGGTCTTCCTAACTCCAGGCCTGGTACTCTATCCATTGTACCTCCTAGCTACCTGTATCCACATATTAGGTAATAGTTAAAAACATGTACTTGTTGTTAAGTTGTATCTGACTCTTTGTGACTCCATTTGGAGTTTTCTTGGCAGAGATACTAGAGTGGTTTGCTATTTCCTTCTCCAGCTCATTTTACAAACAAGGAAACTGAGGCAAACAGGATTAAGTGACTTGTGCAGGGTCACACAGCTAGTGTCTGAGGCTAGACTAATTGCCTCTAATTGGGCAGTCAGCTGGCACAGTGGATAGAGTGCTGGGCCTGGAGTCAGGAAGACCTCTTCTTGAGTTCAAATCTGGCCTCAGACACTTGCTAGCTGTGTGCCCTGTTTGCTTTGGTTTCCTCATCTATAAAAAAAGCTAGAGAAGGAAATGGCAAATCATTCCAATATCTCTGCCAAGAAAATACCAGATAGGCTCACAAAGATTCAGACATGACTGAAAAACGATGGAACAACAACAAAAAATGTGGTACATGAATGTAATCGCTATTATTTCTTATATGAAAACAATGAGATGAGGAGTCGTGACCCTTTCCTTTTGATGGAAAGGGAGTACAAGGATGGAAATGCTGGCAGATGGTCTGAAGCACTAGTGGGTTTTGCTCAATTTTCTTCCTTCTGCTATGAAGAGAAGTTAGGGAGTTGGATATATTCAGAAATGACTGATGTAAAGGCAAAAGGAATCAATTTTTTTTTAAAGCATCTACAATGTTCTTGGTACTGCCTCTCCTATTAATACAATATCCTTTGATATGTGACAGTCAGCATACCTCTGACTGGACCTAGTGCCAGCTGAGAGTTGTTCTCCAGGTTCTAGGTCAGCTATAGTGAGTTATTCCTGGTCAGGGACACTGACACTTATAGGCCTATCTGTCCTTCCTACCTGCTAAGCCCACAAAGTGGCTTCTTATCTCACACAGGCAGTTGTATCTAGGTCTATTCCTTTCTCTAATTCATTCTAGAGAGATTTGAAACTTGCTGAAACCATGGATCACACAGCAAGTCAGGAAAGGGGGTAGGTCAGTGGCTACAAAAAGGGTCAGGGAGTCAAACTCCACCACAGCTTTATTTCTTCAATGAGATATGGAAAGCTGGACAAGGGTTGGAATGCACCTCCCCCTCCCCAATTCTTACAGTTTAGAGCCATTCATGAGGAGAGAGAGGCCCAAGGAGATGAAGTTAATCAGTCTTGAGTTGCCAGGGATCCAGTCAGGGTTTGAATCCACATCAAGGGATTACCTCTGAAAACTCCCCAACCTGTTGCCAGTGTCCATCTGTACAAGTCAGCTCAGTCTTCGAACTGAGTCCTCACCTGCTGCCCTGGTCCATGTTTTATCACAGTGCTCCTGTGCACAAGCTCCTATTCTGTCAAGCCTCATGGTTGGGCTGTAGCGGTAGCTCAATCCTGATGCCTCAGGCAAGGTGGAGGCAGAAAGGAGCTTTACGGGGTCATCGGCGCTTGTACAGACATGGCCTCAAAGTCAGGCCTCGAAGGGGACCCTGAGCCTTGGGAGGTCCTATCTTGTGGAAATTTAACAGGTAGAAGTAGCTGTTGGTCAGATCCTGGAAGGAGAAGAGATGGACCATAGCTAGAGAAGTAGGTATTAACTTCTTCCGTGGCCCTCTTCACATCCCCCTACTGATAGGGTGAGATGGAGGGGGACAGGGTAGGAAAGGGTCACCATCAATCAATCATTGCCATGAGGGGCTGACTCTCCTTCCTTAGCTACCCCTCAGGGGCCAATATCTTGTCAAATTTCTACAACGTGGTTGGGCAATTGAGTCAGTGAATATTATCCCTTCATAAACTTTCCCCACCAAAAATTCTTACTGTCTAGCCCATGGGACATAGGGTCAGGATGGACACAGACATGGCCCATATTCTGTGGCAGTACTTCCCCAGCACGTCTGCATGAGTTTGTATGTGGGGGTAGGGGAGTGGGGGTGGAGAGCTGGAGAAAGAGGGCATCCTTGTTACCTTGGAAACAAGCTTGAAGCCCAACTGGGCTAAGGCTCCCAAGAAACCCCTCATATCCACAAATCGGCTGGCTACCTCGGCCACTTTCAACATGCCTCTGTAGGGAAAGAAAGGAGATGAAAGGAGGAGTAAATCATGACAGAGTTAGATAGGGCAGAGAAGTACAAGACAGGGTAACATATTCAAATGAATGAAGTAGACGAGAGAGAATGAGAGTGTGTGAGTGACTGAGAGCGTGTGTGTGTGTGTGTGTGTGTGTGTGTGTGTGTGTTATCAGTGTATATATTAAGATGCACTCACATAAGCAAATCAAGAAACTAGATCAGGGAAGCATGGTGGAAAGCATCTGCATGAAGAGTAATAAAGGAAGAAACAGAAGCAATATTGTCATCAAGGTACTTGGGCAAAGAGATTACAGGCCTGGCACAGAGATATGATATAGTAATGATAGGGGATTTCAACTATCTAAATATCTGCTAGAGCTTTTTCTCTGCCAAAAAACAGGTTGAAAAACTGATTTACCTTAAGTATCATAAATTTAGAGCTGGAAGGGAACTTAGTCTTCTCCAATCTCCTCAAACACTTTTATCCTATAAAGGAAACAACTAGGGGAATTGCCATTCTGGACCCAACTCTCACCAACAAGAAAGAATGGGTTGCTAAAGTAAAAATTATCTCCTCTCCTCAGATATCCCAACTCCCATGCCGCTGCACTCATTCTGGTCTTCTTTGGCTTCTCTACCACATCCCCAAGGTAGGTACCTTTTCCCCTCCCAGATTTTCAGTTTTCTTTTAGGTATTATCTTTCCCTATTAGACTGTAAGCTCCCTAAGAGCAAGGATTATCTTTCTTTTTTGAATTTGTCCTTAGAGCTGAGCATAATGCCTGGCACATAGCAGGCACTTAATAAATGTTTATTGATTATTGACTATTATTGATAGGAACCTTAAAGAGAAGTGACCACTCTAAATTAGACCCTAGAAATGGGAGAATAGATTTCCAAGCCATAGTTCGGTGAAAATTAAACTGAAGGATAGACTGGATCTGGTGACCTGGAGACTCTACAAGGAAAGTTGACCCAAGAGCATCAGGAGATACTGAAGAATAGGATTCTGAAAACACAAACACAAATGATTCCCATGATAAAGAAAATGGGAAACTGCCTCCCAAGGCCAATGTGGATGCATAGTTCATCAACCAATGTAAGTTTTAAAAGCACATGCAAAGATGCAAGTTACAAGCAAGGGTAGATTCCTATGCGATATTTCACATTTTCTTCTATTTTTTTTCACTCTTTTGACTTTGTTTTATTGTTTCTTGATGTCTCATGGAATCATTAGCTTCAACTCAACCAATTCTAATTTTTAAGGAGTTATTTTCTTCAGCGAGGTTTTGTACCTCTTTTGTCATTTGGCCAATTCTGATTTTTAAGGAGTTATTTTCTTGAGTATTTTTTGTCCCTTTTACCAAGTGGTTAATTCTCTTTTCATAATTTTCTTGCATTATTCTCATTTCTTTTCCCAATTTTTCCCCTCCTGCTTATTTGATTTTAAAAATCTTTTTCTTATGTTTTACATGATTGCATATATATAGCCTATATTAAATTGCTTACCATCTTAGGGAGGGGGGAGGGAAGAAGAGAAAAAATTTGGAACTCAAAATTTTGTGAAAAATGTTAAAAATTGTCTTTACATGTTATTGGAAAAAATAAAAAACTTTTTAAAAAATCTCTTTAGCTTTTCTAGGAATTATTATTGGGCTTGCGTCCAACCTGCATTTTTCTTTGACACTTTGCTTGTATCTTGTTTTTCAAATCATTGTCTTTAACTTTGTTTTTTTTTGTGTTTTTTTTTTTTGCTTTTTGGGGAGGCAACTGGGGTTAAGTGACTTGCCCAGGGTCACACAGCTAGTTAAGTGTCAAGTGTTTGAGGCCGGATTTGAACTCAAGTCCGCCTGACTCCAAGGCCAGAGCTCTATTCACTGTGCCACCTAGCTGCCCCTGAGTTTGTGTCTTAAACTTCCCAGTTACCATAGGAATTCTTTTTTGTTGTTGTTGCTGTTTGCTCCTTTTTCCAGACTACTTCTTGACTTTGGACTCTATGCTAGAGTTTGGCTCTGCTCACTTAGGAGAGGGAGAGGGGAGGTTGAATTTGATCATCTCTACAATCCTTCTTGACTTTAAATCTATGTTACTACGGTAACGTCCAAATGGGCCCTAATCAGATCACAACCTTAATACTGTGTTCATTTCTTAGTAATACAATTTAGGAAGGACACTGACAAGCTGATGTATGTCCAGACGATCCGAGAGACCAGGATGGTGAGGGGACTAGAAATAATGTCATATATGGATCAGCAGAAGGAATCAGAAATGTTTAGCTTGGAGAAGAACGTGATCCTTATCTTCAAATGGCTGCAGGACTGTCATAGGGAAGAGAGATCAGCTTTGCTCTGCTTGGCCCCAAGTACATCCTAAAAGCAACAAGGAGAAGCTGAATAGCCAAGGATTAGACTTCCTTCATGGAATGAAGAGTTTTCTAAACATGGAAAGGGCTGCCTTACAGATGCATTCAAGAGGAAGTTGAATGATGCTCTGTAAGGAAAAATAAAGAGGAGATGCCTCCTCAGGTACAGGTAGAATTAGATGCTATGATGGTGTGTGACTGGAGGGCCTGTGAGAGTCTGAGAGGCTAGGTGGGATGGAATACTGTGAATGACAGAGCCAAGCAGACATAATGAGGGAGACAGATTCTGCACAAAGACCCCCCAGCTCCCAGAGGTCCCCATACCCTGGTTTCAGTACTCGGTTTGCCTCCTTCAGGAAGTCACTCAGGTTTGTTCCCATCAATGAAAGGCAGAAAACAGCCACGTCCACAGACTCATCCTTGAGGGGCACCTGGGGGGAGAGGAGGGAAGGGAAATTATGAAACCTAGGTCCTATTACCTCAAGCAGTAACATGAATCCCTCCAGAAAAGAAATGTGGGCTCCCAAGAGATGCGTTCTTATATATGGAAGTAAAGGTTTCCAGGGAAACATGGAGGCTTAAGGAGGGAACTGATGATTTCCAGGGGCAGGTAAGGCCTTCTTGGGTGAAATGAGGGATTAAGTAGGAAAGATCAGATATTCTTGAGCTAAATAAAGGCTTATATGACTTTTCTGTGGGAGGGCAGGTCTGAGATGAAGAAGTGAAGGTTTACAGGAGGCACTGAAGGCTGACACAGGAAAGTGACACTTTATAGAAGGTTGAAGACATTTATGAGAATGTAAAGGTTTTCAGAGACAGGAGATACCTTCTATTAGAAGCTGAGAATTTGGATGGTGAAGCAAAGATTCACAGAGAACTGGGACCTTACCTGGGCCATGTCACAGACTGTGACACGGGGGTCAAGTGCAGCCAGGTCAAAGCAGTGTACAGTGTTCTTGACACTAGAGGCAAGGTGACAGTCTCCACAACCAAAATCTGCCACAACCAGGGATGCTGGCCTACAATGACAAGGAAGACAGTCAGAGGCCTATCTGAGTATCAGTCCTAGTTGACTGAGGCTTAAGTGCTCCTAATCTCCTGTAATTTAGCCATATTATAGGCCCAATCTTTACTTTTACAACATCCCCCTTACATCCCACAACACACCAGTTACTTCCCATGCCCCCAACTGTCATACCCTCTCTCCTTGGCACCTCTTCACCTGTCATAAGTTCCCTGTCACCTCTCAAACATTCCCTCACCATCTGTGCCATCCTCCTTTGCCTCATAAGGGGTCTCTCCCTTGCTCACCGCTGTTTCAAGTCTTTCACGATTCGGTCCACAGGCTTCAAGGGCCATCGCTTTATTTGGTTCTGGAAGCCACGATGATAGAGCTCAAAGGCCTCAGGGTCTTCCTGGAAGATGTGGCTTGCAGCACTGCTAGTCACAGAGTAAAGCTGCTCATTGAGGAAGCGGAAACGAGCTCCCTCAAGCCGCTGCTTCATCTTTGCCCGAAGCATCCCACCCCGGTCCAGAGATGCCCCTGGCTCCTCTGCTTCCAACTCTGGCTCACATTTCTCTGTCAGCCCAGAGGGGTTCTCCTCCTCAGGAGCTGCAACACTCTGTGGCTTTGGAGGTAGAAACTTATTCTTCTGTCTCCGTTTGTTTTTCTGACGGTTTCTCCATTGTTTCCGACTCAGTCTTGGCTCTGTATTATTCCCATCTTTCACTGGGCCCAGGGTGGTCCTCCTGAGGCCTGGGTCATTCTGGGGAAGAACAGAGGGCAGATCACCATTCTTTGGGGCTCCAGAGCCTGAAGGGGGTAAAATATTGGAGGGCTTTTGTTGGTAGAGGGCCAGGGTAAATAACTTTGATCCTAAAGACCTATAAAGTCACCCCAGCCATTCTCCAGCTCAGAGACGAATTGTTTCCCAGAATGAGGAGTCAAAGTTTAGCCCTCCAAGGGTAAGGCTAGCAGAAGAAGGTAAGTGTATAGGTAGAAGAACTAAACTAGATCCCACAGAAGGCATCAAGTATAACAGAGCTAAAGAAAAGTATCAGTGGAGACGCTGAGGAATTCACAGGAAACAATAATGAGAAAGAAGAGTAGATGTAATCCTCCTGGGACTTGCTGAGATGTGACTGGTGCTTGGAATGCAGCAATGGAAAGGTCTCAAAGGAACAGAATGGGTAGGAAAACATTAGGAAGATATTCACTTGTGTAGAATTCCAAAAAAAGCAGAAAGTATGCTGTGCAATATTTGTAAGAACTGATGCATGGAGTCCCAAGAAAAAGACTGTGGTTGGTGAGTACCATAGACTGAACAGCCAAATGGAGGAAACAGATGACCAATTTGAGAACAGACCACAAGCTTAGCAAAGTGGTATGATAGGGGTTATGATAGGGCATAGCAGAGAGGGATAATGCAGCAGTGATAGGAAATTTTATATCTGGACATACATTGAAACTCACTTTTATGCCAAAAGCAGAGCAACTGACACAAAGAATGTAAGATTCTTGAGGGCAGGAACTCATGGTGGCAGAAAGAAGGGCACTGTGTTTTCCCTTTCTTGACACAAGTAATTCCATTTTAGAATAAGCTTCCATTTCAAGTGTAAATGGACAGTCATGCCTAATGCTTACCTTTTGTCTTCTTTTACCCAGCTCTAGTGCAACAATAACCAAAAGATGAATACACTCTGTCCCGGACCCTCTCCCCATGCCCCAAGCCAACCACTGACTAGCAGATTAGTAATTTTCTATTCCCTTTCCTGAAACATAACACACTGCCCCGCAAACCAGAGAATGACCAGTTGTGAACCCTGCATGACTGTGGATACTAGCTCCTATCCAAAAGCCCACTTGCTCCACAGAGCCTTCCTTTTCTATATGCAATTCCCTGCTTCAGCTGGTAAAAAATTAAGTAATAAATCCTTTAACTGACCTGAATTCTAAACTATAATCAAGTAAGATTTCTTTCTGCAGTAGTTCCTTTTTGTCTCAGTGTCACCAAGGCCTATCACAGTACCTGGCAAGTAGCAATCACTTAACTACTTACTGATTGATTGATGGATGAATCCTGAACTTGTTGAGCTGCTAATTTCATCCTTGGTAACTGTAGAAAGTGATGGGTAAAATAGCTACTCTGGACCTGATTCTCACCAAAAAGGAGGAACTGCCTGCTGAAGCAGAAAAATTATCAGACCCTTGGGAAAGCGACTCCTCCTACTTCGAAATCCTGAAAGTTGGACATGTAAGGTGAAGAAGTTTCAGAGTTCAGAGAGAGGACAAGATGGATGCTGTGGCTTCAGATTTTCTATGGAAGGCAGCCCAGGAGGAGCAGGAAACTACAAGAATAAAATACCAACACCAACACAAAGAATTCCAGTAAGGAAGTACAAGGGACATTGTCTAAAGAGACAATTATGGATATACCAGATACACTCAACTAACCTAAAAAAAAAAAAGCATCAGACGTCCAGAATAATGGCCAAGTGAGTGGTTTTGGCCAAGTCCAGCATACTTTCCACTGCCTCAAAACAATAAATGTGCAAATAAAACAGTACAGCAACAACAAAAATAGAAGGGAAAAGAAAACCTCAGAGAAAAACCAATATAGAAAATGAAAAAATGAATAACCAAGAGTTTCCAATAAGATGAATAAATACTACGGGGGAAAAGAAAACAATAATACTAAGATTACAGACATTCAGACTCCTCAAAAATGAAAGTGGAACTAATACAAGAACCATAGTTGAGTAAAAGAATAAAAGGAAAAGATGAGGGAAAAGAAGAAGAACCTGAAAAGATAAATGAGACCAATATGGATACTTTCTTACCTTTTGTAAAAAAAAAAATATGAAAAAGATCTGTATATCTTTGATGAAAATACGAGAAGAGATCATAGCTAGAGCTGGAAGGGCACTGTTCAACTTCCTCATTTTACAGATAGGAAACTGAGGCACAAGGAGGTTAATGACTTGACTTAAGTCACAAAGACAGTAAATGGCAGACCTGGAACTTGAACTCAGGTCACTGGTTCCAAGTTCAGCATTCTTTCTACCCTGCCTTACTTCTCTATGGAATAGTACATTAAGGAACATAAATGACTGAAATGAGTAGAAAATGCAAAAATATAAGATCTCACTGTCTGTTGATTATACAAAAGCATTTTTCTCAGTACAGCAGAAAGTAGCCTTAAAGCCTCTTGTAAAACAGGGTGCCTTCAATACATATTAAGATCATACAGAGTTCCAAGAGCCATCCCCCAACTGATAAAGTTTCAAAGGATATGAACAGGCAGTTTTCAGAGGAAAAAATCTAAGTTATCAATAGCCATATTTTAAAAAATGCTCTAAGTCATTAATAATTAGAGAAATGCAAATTGCAAGAACTCTGAGGTTCTACCTCACATCAGATGGGCATATCTGATAAAAAAAAGGAAAATGGCAAATGCTGGAGAGGCTCTGGGAAAACAGGAACATTAATGTATCACTAATGTACATTAATGCATTGTTGGTGGGGCTGTCAATTGGTTCAGGCATTGTGCAAAGCAATTTAGAACTATTGCCCAAAAGTTATTAAACTATGCATAGCTTTGACCAGTAATACCACTACTAAGGCTATACCCTAAAGAGATCAAAGAAAGAGGGAAAAGATTAATAAGTTCGAAAATATTCATAGCAGTCCTTTTTGTGGTGGCACACACAAGAGGGGGTAGCCACCAGAGGTGGGGAATGACTGAGTAAGTTATAGTGTATGAATGTGAGGGAATATCATTGTGATCTAAGAAATGATGAAAGGAGGGTTTCAAAGAAATTTAGGAAGACAAATGAGGAAGAGTGAGTTGAGCAGAACTAGGAGAACAATTTATGCAACAACAATGATATTGTTAAGACAAACAACTTTGAAAGACTTGGGAACTCTGATCAACACAGTGACCAAACATAATTCCAAAGGACTCATGATGAAACATGCTGCCCACCCTCTGATTGAAAGGGGATGGACTAAAGAGTGCAGAATGAGCAATTTTTTTTTTTACATGACCAATGAGGGAATTGGTTTTGTTTGATTTTACTGTTTATAATAGAGGTTTTGTTTTTCTTGGAATTTCAATAAGGTAGGGGTTGGAGGAGGGGAAACAAGCAGGCAAGAAGGGGGATCTGTTAGAAAATACAACTTTATTTTTTAAAAAAAATCACAGAATCAAGAAAATGTTGTATACAGTAATAGCAATATTGTTCAAATAATTGTTAAGTTATTCTGAGAATTATAAGCACTCAAATCAACTACAAAGGACCTATGAAGGAAGATAGTATCCACCTCCAGAGAAAGAACTGATAAATAGAACTATGCATAGTATGGTTTTACATATATCTATACATACATACATGCATACATATATATATATTTGTGTCAAATGGTGGCTTTCTCTAGTGCAGGGTGGGGAAGGAGAGGGGGAGACAGTTCAGAACTTAAAATGTAACAAAAAAATAAATAATTTTTTTTAAAAGATCAAACACAATTCTTAGATAGAAGAAACCAAAGAGATCAATGTCAAATGAGACATAAAATAAGGAGATTTGTGCTCATCAAGGTTGTTTGATATTGTCACAGAGGATGCTGCATACAGAGACCAATCTGAAGAGGAACTCCCAATCAATGGTGATATTTTCCAGATGTTCCTGTTTCTAAAGCTTGTTGCATCAAGGCTCATAATACTATAGGGCTTCTTTAATGTTAATAACACTCATAAGCACTCAAAAAAAAAATCAGTCTAACAATCCATATAGGAAGAACCAAGTGGATGAAGAATGCCTATTGTCTACATCAGGGTCAAGCTCAACTAAAAATGGATCCCTGCTAGTGACAAAATGACTTAGAAAACCATAAATTAACATGATTTGTGTTGTATTTTAATTTACTTTGTTAAACATTTTCCAATTACATTTTTATCTGGTTCAGGCTACAGGAGAGAGTTTTGCTGTTTGAATTTGGTCTAGACTATGGTCTAGACTATGACATGAAGCTGGATGGGCAGCCATGCCTTTCGGTATGCATGAGTATGTATAATAAAATCCATACTAGATATTGCAAATGCACAAATAAGGTGGTCCCAGAATTTAATAACAGGAAGAGAGTAGGCTAAATATCAACTGGTAAATCATGCATGCAGTGATTGCTATGATCTCTCGCTGCTCTAGGACTCCATATCTTTTTTAACACTAATATTTTCATAGAGATGCTATAGGGCCGTTATGATCACAGAACACCGCAATCTCTGAAGAATCAAAATTTTGACTGCCTCTAAGAGCAAAATGCGTAGAAGTATAGTAAACTTAAGTAGCCTACACTGGATTACCAACAATGACATGCACAATATGTAGCATAAAAGATATCCAGGAAGTACAGTACCAGAAAAAGAGTTAGTTAGTTAGTTAATTCACTCTGGTCAGTTAGCCAGAGTGAAGGAAAAGAGAAATACTGCCTGAGTGCTGCTGTAATGTAGCTTGGAGACATTAACAGCTGAGACCCTGGGGGAAAGACAAAGCGTTAAGAGACAGACAGAAATCGACTTCCCGGAGACGGAGCCAAGATGACAGAAGGAAAGCAGTGACTTGCTAGAGCTCTCCCCTAAACCCCTCCAAATACCTACAAAAAATGGCTCTAAACAAATTCTAAAGCAGCAGAACCCACAAAAAAACAGAGTAAAACAAATTTCCAGCCCAAGACAACTTGGATGACTGACAGGAAAGGTATATTGCGCTGGGCTGGGAGAGGAACACAGTTCGGCGTGGGCACGCAGGCCACAGCGACACTGGAGCAGGCCTCAGAGGACTGAATCTCGGGCAGCTGTGGCAGTTTCCAGACTTCTCAACTCACGAACGCCAAAGACAACTTAAAAGGTCAGTGGGAAAAGTCTGTGACTGCGGTGAGAGAAGAAGCTAGATCTCAGCCGCCCTGAGGGCAGCAGCTGACTTCTGAGCTTCCAGCCCACAGACTGAGGGGAAATCGAGTGGCTGATCAGAGGGGGATTGCAAGGATCTGTTTGCCAGGGCTAAGGGAGGAATCTCTTGCTTTACCAGTGCTTGGATCTGGGTCACAGTTCTGAGGGGCGGTCCTGGGGTGAGAAGGAGCGCTGGAGTGGTGGAGCTTGTTGTGGCAGTGGAGAGGAAATAACCTCGCCCCTCATCATACCACCTTGGAAGAACTGACACTTTTCAGGTCCCTAGAAGTATCTCTGAAAACAGCTGTATAAACCCCCAAAGCTTAGGACAGCACATTCTCCACACTGGAAACAGACTCTTACCTTAACAAAGAGTTTAGAACTCAAGTAACTGGTTGGGATCATGAGCAAGTAGCACAAAAAAAGTCAGACTATATTATCTTACTGTGGTGACAAAGAAGATCAAAACATACAACAAGAAGAAGAAAACAAAGTCAAAGCTCCTACATCTAAAACTTCCAAGAAACACATGAATCAGTCCCAGGCCTTGGAAGAGCTCAAAAGGGATTCTGAGAAGTAAGAGAAGTAGAGGAAAAACCAGGAAGAGAAATGAGAGTGATGCAAGAAAATCATGAAAAGCAGGTTAACAGCTTGCTAAAGGAGACCCAAAAAAATAGTGAAGAAAATAACACCTTAAAAAATAGCCCAACCCAAATGGCAAAAGAGGTACAAAAAGCCAATGAAGAAAAGAATGCCCTAAAGAGCAAAATTGGACAAATGGAAAAGGAAGTCCAAAAGATTACTGAAGAAAATACTTCCTTAAAAATTAGAATAGAGCAATTGGAAGCTAATGACTTTATAAGAAATCAAGACACTGTAAAACAAATCCAAAAGAATGAAAAATTAGAAAACAATGTGAAATATTTCATTGGAAAAACAACTGACCTGGAACATAGATCCAGGAGAGAGAATTTAAAAATTATTGGACTATCTGAAAGCCATGATCAAAAAAAGAGCCTAGACATCACCTTTCAAGAAATTATCAAGGAAAACTGCCCTGATATTTTAGAACCAGAGGACAAAATAGAAATGGAAAGAATACACTGATCTCCTCCTGAAAGGGATCCCCAAAGGAAAACTCCTAGGAATATTGTAGCCAAATTCCAGAGTTCCCAGGTCTAGGAGAAAATATTACAAGCAGCCAGAAAGAAACAATTCAAGTATTGTGGAAACACAATCAGGATAACACAAGATTTAGCTGCTTCTACATTAAGGGATCACAGGGCATGGAATATAATATTCTGGAGGGCAAAGGAGATAGGGTTACAACCAAGAATCACCTACCCAGCAAAACTGAGTTTAATTCTTCAGGGGAAAAAATGGTCATTCAGTGAAATAAAGGACTTTCAAGCATTCCTGATGAAAAGACCAGAGCTGAATAGAAAATGTGATTTTCCAATACAAGACTCAAGTGGAACATGAAGAGGTAAACAGGAAAGAGAAATCATAAGAGACTTATTAAGGGTGAACTGTTTACATTCCTGCATGGAAAGATGATATTTGTAACTCATGAGACCTTTGTCAGTATTAGGGTAGTTGAAGGGAAAAAATCATCTGTATGTGTATATATATATATATATATAGATAGATAGATAGATAGATAGATAGATAGATAGATAGATGGATAGATAGATAGATAGAGGGCACAGGGTGAGTTGAAGATGAAGGGGTCATATCTGGAGAATAAAATTAAAGGGTGAGAGAGGATTATACTAGGAGAAGAAGAAAGGGAAAGGTAGAACGGGGTTAAATTATCTCACAAAAAAACAGACAAGAAAAGGTTCTTACAGTGGAGGGGAACCAGGGAAGGTGAGAGGAAATGAGTGAATCTTATTCTCATAGGATTTAATTTAAGGACGGTATAACATACACACTCAATTGGGTATGGAAATCTGTCTTACCCTACAGGAAAATAGGAGGGGAAGGGGACAAGAGAGTAGGGGGATGATAGAGAGGAGGGCAGATTGGGAAAGGGGGTAATCAGAAGCAAATACTTCTGAGGAGGGACAGGGTCAAAAGAAAGAACAGAATAAATGGGGGGCGGGATAGGATTAAAGGAAATAGAGTTAGTTTTTCACAGCATGTCTACTATGGAAGTGTTTTGCATAACTGCACAAGTAGAGCCTATATTGAGTTGCTTGCCTTTTCAATGGGGGTAGGTGGGGAGGGAGGAAGGGAGAAAATTTGGAACCCAAAGTTTAAAAAAACACGTTTTAAAAAAAAATGTTTTCACATGCAACCAGGTAATAAGAAATACAGGAAATGGGGTACAGAAATCTATCCTGCCCTACAGGAAAATAGAAGGGGGCTGAGATAGCAGGGAAAGCAGACTAGGGGAAGGGGTATTCAGAATGCATGCCATCTTGAGGTGGGGGGGAGGGGTGAGATGGGGTGAAAATTTGGAACTCAAAATCTTGTGGAAGTAAATGTTGAAAACTAAAAACAAATAAATAAATTAATTAATTAATTAATTTTTAAAAAATAAAAATTTAAAAAGCAACAAACAAAAAAAAATTAAAAAAAAAACACCAGAAAACAAAACAAACAAACAAACAAAAAAATCGACTTCCCTAATGGGGGCCTCTGTCCCCTACACCCAACTCTGTGTACCTACATCTATCCCTATTCCCACGAGAAAAGCAGGAGCCCCAGGAACTTGGAACTTGTTGATTCAGTTTGACAAGAAGTATTTATTAGACACCTACTATGTACAGAGTCCTGTGGTTTATCAATAGCAATACAAAGACAAAAGTCAATTAATTGCCTACCATCATGGAGGTTATATCCTACTGGGGAGGGGGACAGGATGGGAATGGGGACAGATTTCTGGGGTTCCATGAAATTGGATAGGAAATCCTGATCTAGTCCAACCCACATGTAAAAGGAATTCCCTTTATATTATACCCTACAATAAATCATCTAGCCTCTGTGGGATGATGTCTGATGAGACAGAATGCACTTCTTTCAGAGAATGGAGAAGTCTATCCTATTTTTGTACAGCTCTAAGCACTAGGAAGTTTTTCCTTCCTAATATCAAACCTAAATTTGCTTCTTAGCAACTTCCACCAACCACTCCTAGTTCTACCTTCTGGGACCAAACAGGACAAATCGAACCACTCTGAAGACTACCTGAACGACCCTTCTGGGTTTTCTCTTCTTCAGGATAAATTTCCTTCAAACTTATTCTCATCTGGTATAGACTCAAGGCCCTTCACTTTCCTAATTGCCTCCTTCTTCTACCTCATCAATGTCCTTTTTAATTATGGTGCCCAGACTTGAAAATAATACTCAGATGAAGTCTGACTAGGAGAGAAGACAGAGAGAGGATAACTCCCTTACTCCTTGAAGTCATACCCCACTTAATGCCATTAAGGTGAACTTTTTAGAGAAAGGCCTCCAGTGTACTGGTTGGATCCGCTATGAAAGATTGATGAGAAGCATACATGTGCATCACAAAGGATAAGAATGTATAGATGGGTTACAATCTGGACCACTGGAGGAAGTACACATATTGATGAGATCCCCGATCCATTACAGTACCATTATTACTATTTGAAATGAAAAGGAAAGAACAAATAGAACTAACCGGGAAATCCCCCCTGCATCCACCATACCTTTGCTCTCTTCTTTCTTAGTTTTTACTCCTTGGACTGCTGGTAGCTTTGAGTTTTCTTCCTTAAGTGGAGCCTCTTTGGGGGCCTTCTTCCTCTTTTTTCTCTTCTCCTCCCCAAGGTCAGAATCCGAGTTGGAGTCATTGCCCTCTCGGTTAGGGAGTTGGTAAGGCAGCGCCTCGGCCTGCAGTGCCTTTAATGTAGCTTGGAGACTTTGACGGCTGGGGCCCTGGGGGAAGGATGAAGGATAAGAGACAGAAGGAAATCTGCTTCCCTAATAGGGGTCTCTGTCCCCTGAACCCAGCTCTGTGTGCCTACATCTATTCCTACTCTCAATGAGAAAAGCAGGAAGCCCAGGAACCAGAAATGTACTTGTTGATTCAATTTGGCAAGAAGTATTTATTAGATATCTACTATGTACAGGGCCCTGTGGTCATTAGTAGCAACACAAAGACAAAAGACAAATGACTGCTGGCATCAAGGAGGTTGAATCCTACTGGGAAGGGGGATAGGATGGAAACAGAACTTACAAGGTAAGTAAATATATACAAAGCAAACACAAATTTATCTTTTAAGAGGAAGCACTAACAACTGAGGGCAGGGGAAAGTGGCTTTAGGTAGGAGCTGGCATTTGAGTTGAGCCTCTAAAACACGGAGGTGAGGAGGAAAAACATCCCAGGCACAGGGACAAGCAGCCTGTGCAAAGGCTCACTGGTAGGAGGTGGAAAGCTAGGCATAAGTAATAGGAAGTGGGTCAGTTTGGCCAGAATGTACAGTGTATGAGGGGAAATGATAGGAATGTAGTCTAGAGAGACAGGTTTGGAATCAATGAAACTTTTTTTTTTAAAGTTACCACACGTAGGTCATCAACTGTTTATTATCAAGTTTGACTACTCCACAGCCAGTGGAGTGCATGTATTTCATGTTAGAGTACAAGAAAAACAGGTCAGTAATAAGTATCCAGGGACCTCAAGCCTCTGAAACCTGTATATTTCATCATGGTTTTCTATACTGAAAGACACCAGCTTGATTCATCTCTTCAAAATCTTTCACAGCATCATACCTTCTATAGACATTTTGATATGCCTTTTTCCCAGGTTCAGCCACTCCAAACTTATACATGGTAGCACATCCCAAGGACAGAATAAATGCTGTAATAATATGAAATCGCAAGCGCTTAGCCAAAAGGCCTCGCAGCTGTGGTTTTGCCAAAATAGGAGCAGACATTCTGACAATTCTTCCTAAGGACGTATGTCCTTCTCTGGTGCCTGAGAAATGAAGGGTGAGGGGGAACCTCGCAGGCGCAGAGCCGGGGAAGCGCCTAGACAGGAGCCGGGAGTGCTCAAACAGCGTTCGCCAAGAGGAGGAACGGTGCATAGGGAGGGTTCTCTAAGCAACGGCTGAGCCTCGAGCCCAATGAAACATTTAAAAAAACCATATGTAAGTTTACAATTTCATATACATTCTTCATCGTCTTTTAAAATGGTTTGTTTGCTAAGTTCTTAATGAAAAAAGAAAAAAGAAAGGCTGGAGCCTGTGACATTGCTCATACATCTGAGTGTGGTTCTGAGACATAAAGGGATGACTCCTTCCTCTTCCCTGACTTAGGCAAAGAATTATGGCTCGAGAGCTAGAAGGCTTGGTGGAGATGGTGGAATCATAGCATAGTGGGCTCTGCACCAAGAAAGAGCCCTCACTCATCTAGTCCTGTCCTCTGATTTTAAAGATGGGGAAATAAACTGAGGCAGGGCGGAGCCAAGATGGAGTAAAAGCAGTGACATGCTTGAGCTCTCCCACAAGCCCCTCCAAATACCTATAAAAAATGGTTCTAAACAAATTCTAAAGCAGCAGAACCAAACAAAAAGACAGAGTGAAACAAATTTCCAGTCAAAGACAGCCTGGATGGTTGATCAGAAAAGGTACATGGTGCTGGGCAGGGAGAGGAGCGCAGTTCAGCGTGGGCTCACAGGCCTCAGCTAATCTAGAGCAGGCTTCAGAGGACTGAATCTCGTGCAGCTGTGGTAGTTTCCAGACTTTTCAACCCACAACACCAAAGACAACTTAGAAGGTCAGTGGGAAAAGTCTGTTTTTTTGGTGGCATGGTGGGGTTCCAGTCCCATTCCCCGAGCTTGGCCCCAGGGTGGTAGCTGCCTCCTGAGCTTCCTGCCCACAGACCAAGGGGGAATCGAGTGGCTGATCAGAGGGGGATTGCAGGGATCTCTCTGCTGGTGCAGGATTTTTTTGCTTTGCCCATGCTTGGATCTGGGTCACAGTTCTGGGTAGTGGTCCTAGGGCAAGGAGGAACGCTGGTGTGGGGGAGCCTGTAGTGGCTGTGGAGAGGAAATCTTCACAGTTACAAGACAGAAAAGTCACTCACAGACCAGAGCATAGGCCAGGAAAGGAGTAAACAACTCGCCCTTCATCACAGCACCTCGGAAGAGCTGAAAATTTATAGGTCCCTAGAAGTATCTCTGAAAACAGCTGCTCAAAACCCCTGATGCTTGGGACAGTACATTCTCCACACTGGAAACAGACTCCTAACTTAACAAAGAATTTATAACTCAAGTAATTGGCAAGCAGTGCAAAAAGAGTCAGACTATATTATCTTACTTTGGTGACAAAGATCAAAACATACAACCAGAAGTAGACAACGAAGCCAAAGTTCCTACATCCAAAGCCTCCAAGAAAAATATGAATTGGTCCCAGGCCACAGAAGAGCTCAAAAAGGATTTTGAGAAGTAGAGGAAAAACTGAGAGTGATGCTAAAGGAGACCCAAAAAAATACTGAAGAAAATAACACCTTAAAAAATAGCCTAACCCAAATGGCAAAAGAGGTCCAAAAAGTCAATGAGAAGAATGCCCTAAAAAGCAAAATTGGTCAAATGGAAAAGGAAATCCAAAAGCTTACTGAAGAAAATACTTCCTTGAAAATTAGAATGGAGAAATTGGAAGCTAGTGACAATTTGAGAAATCAAGGCACTGTAACACTAATCTAAAAGAATGAAAAAAATAGAAGAGAATGTAAAATACCTCACTGGAAAAACAACTGACCTGGAAAATAGATTCAGGAGGGAGAATTTAAAAATTATTGGACTATCTGAAAGCCATGATCAAAAAAAAGAGCCTAGACATCATCTTTCAAGAAATTATCAAGGAAAACTGCCCTGATATTTTAGAACCAGAGGGCAGAATAGAAATTGAAAGAATCTGTTGATCTCCTCCTGAAAGAGACCCCCAAAGGAAAACTCTTAGGAATATTGTAGATAAATTCCAGAATTCCCAGCTCAAGAAAAAAATATTGCAGGCAGCCAGAAAGAAACAATTCAGGTATTGTGGAAACACAATCAGGATAACACAAGATTTAGCAGCTTCTACTTTAAGGGTCCAGAGGGCATGGAGTATGATATTCTGGAGGGCAAGGGAGATAGGACTATAACCAAGAATCACCTACCAAGCAAAACTGAGTATAATCCTTCAGGGTAAAAAATGGTCATCCAATGAAATAGGGGACTTTCAAGCATTTCTGAGGAAAAGACCAGAGCTGAATAGAAAATTTGACTTTCAAATACAAGACTCAAGTGAAACATGGAAGAGGTAAACAGGAAAGAGAAATCGTAAGAGACTTACTAAGGTTGAACTGTTTACATTCCTTCAGGGACAGATGATACTTGTAACTCATGAGTCCTTTGTCAGTATTAGGGTAGTGGGGAGGGAAAAAATTATATGTATGTATAAATAGATAGATAGAAGGCACAGGGTGAGTTGAAGATTTCCGAAGGGGTGATATCTGGAAAATAAAATTAAGGGGTGAGAGAGGATTATACTGGGAGAAGGAGAAAGGGAGAAGTAGAATGGGGTAAATTATCTCACATGAAACAGACAAGAAAAGGCTTTTATAGTAGAGGGGAAATGGGGGAAGGTGAGAGGGAATGAGTGAATCTTATTCTCATAGGATTTGGCTTAAGGAGTGAATAACATACACAATGGGGTATGGAAATCTATCTTACCCTACAGGAAAATAAGGGGGGAAGTGGACAAGAGAGCAGGGAGTTGACAAAGGGGAGGGCAGATTGGGGTAGGGGATAATCAAAAGCAAACACTTCTGAGGAGGGACAGGGTCAAAAGAGAGAATAGAATAAATGGGGGGTAGGATAGGATGAAGGGAAATATACTTAGTTTTTCACAACAGGACTACTATGGAAGTGTTTTGCATGACTATGTATCTATAACCTGTATCGAGATGCTTGCCTTTTCAATGAGGGTGAGTTGGGAGGGAGGAAGGGAGAAAATTTGTAACCCAAAGTTTTAAAAACACCTGTTAAAAAAAAGAACTAAAAAATAAATGACCAAAAAAATCTCTTAAACTGAAAAAAATAAAATAAATAAATATGGGGAAATAGAGGCACTTAGTGACTTGCCTGAGGTCACAAACATAATAAGGGACAGAGACAGGATTTGAACCAATGTCCTATGACTTCAAAGCCAATGCCCTTAGTCTAACTTCTTTATTTTATAGAAGAAGACACTGAGGCCCTCTGAGGGGATGCCACCTGGCCCAGGTTTTACACAGGCAAGAAATTCCAAAACTGAGATTCAAATCCAGGTGCTTTGGCCTCAAACCCACTGTTCATTCTCCTCCACCAAGTTGCCTTCCCTTTTAAGTTTATTTCCTCATCTGTAAAATGAGGACAGAAATACTTGAGGCTGTGGAAGAAAAGCACTAGAGACACATAAATTATGATTACTGTATATTTCACCCAGTCACACATTTTGTACATGTCCCAGGTTGTGCTCATACTCTAGACTTAGCCTGAAATGCCTGTTGCCCACAACTATCCCGCTGAACCTACAGTTACCTGCTGGTAACCTAATCATCTTCCAAAGCCAAGTTCAGACACCTACATCCTCCTTCAAGAAGTCTTCCTCCATTTTTCCAAGTTGTCATTCCCCACTATAGATCATCCAGCACTAATTTATGACTTTCCTTGGGTCCTGATGCAATTTTGCCAGCCTTAGAGTTCAGGGTCCTCATATCAGATCTTCATCTACTTTAACATGATCTCCAGACACTCAATCTCTCCCTATTTTCCTGGACCATCCTCACTTATACTGGCCTCATTTCCCTTCCTTCATAGTCAAGACTCCAGAGTGTAAGTCCATTCTACACACCACAGCCTTCCATTTCTGAACCCCTTGTCTTTCTGCTGTTCCTGCAAATCTGGGTCACCCCCACAACCTACCTTCTGCACTTCTATTCCTGAGATGTCAAATGAGCTATCTCACCTCCTAGGAGCATGGCAGTACTTTTATTTGTGAGAAGCAGCAGGCATATTGAACAGAGAGCAAGCCTTGAAGTCAGAAAAGACACATACTGGTGGTGTGACCCTGGGCAAGTTCTAATCTCTCAATGCTCTAGGAAACTCTGTAAGACTATCGGCAAAGACGGTACCAATATGCATCAGTCACAGGAGTTTCTTTCCTTGGGAGTTCGCCATACCAATGACATCATCAAACCAGTGTCTCTTTCCCTGACTGGTTATTTTGTCACACCATCCACAGTGGCTGTTCCAAACCTTTTCAGTCTTCTAATCCCCACCCTCTCAGTACATGACCTTGATTCCTACTTTACTATTATTGAATCCATAAATCATGAACTCTTTCAATTTCTTCCCTCCAAAGCTCACCCCTCTGCCTGTGCCTTTGGGACTCTTCAATCTCCCCCTCTTCACAGGGGCCTTGCCCTTAGCCTGCATATTTGCTCAGGTCTCCTCCCATCTTTAAAATAAAACCTTAGCTTAAAATTACCACCTTCTCAAGCTAAGGTCCTATATATTTCTTCACTGTCACTGTTAAACTTCTAGAAAGAATAGTCTACATTCACTGCTTCCACTTCCTTATCAGTTTAACCTTCCTATTCTGGCAACCCCCACAGTACTTTCAGCAGTCCTGAAACTGCTCCCCGAAAGCTCATAGTTGCCTTTTCTAGTCTTTCTTAACTTCAAACCTCCTCTAACCATGTACAGTATTCATTAATCTCCTCTTACCTGTCTTATCACTCATTCTTCTGAGATCCCCAAGATCCTCCTAATCATGAGTGCTGGTCTCTTCTACTCTTTCTCCCTAGGTGAACTCACCAGCCCCATGGCTGCAACTGTCACCTTTGCTCCTGGGTCCACTTACCTCTTCTCCAGATGATCTCATCATGTCCCAGGACTCGAACTGTCACCTCTGCTCTCAGGATTACCACCTAATTCAGGTCCTCATCATGGTTCCCTTGGACTACTATAAAATCTCATAACTATGCCTCCAGTCTTTTTTTTTCTCATTAATTTTTCACACAGCTGACAAAATATTTTCTGTCTCTCATTTCCCTGATCAAAACTCTTCAAGGGTTCCCTAGAGCCTCTAGAATAAAATTCAAACTCCTCAGCATGACATCTAAAGTTATGAACAATCTGATTCCACCCTACCTCAGCCTTATTTCAGCTCACTTCACATACACTACATTTTCACTGGTCTTATATGTCTTGTCTCCAGCTTCAGTGAATTAACATTAGCCCAGGGCTGTAGGAAGGTGCCCCTTCCTCTCCTTGGACTCTTGTGAATCTTCCTTCTCTTAACCTTAAGACTTAGCTCAATTGTTACTTTCCATAGGATGCCTTCCTCCTTTTCCTCTTCTTCCCCATCTACTCACAACACCCCCTTCCTCCTTCCAGCAAAATGTCAATTTCAGGCAGAAGTTGTCATTTTTTCATACCCACATCCCCAGCAATCCTTCCTAACTACGACCTTGGGGAACCTCCACCAATACTTACCATCTAAGTTAGAAATGGACAATGTTTTTGAAACAAGTATCTCTGATAAAGGCCTCATTTGTCAACTATATAGAGAAATGAGTCAAATTTATAAAAATACATGTCCTTCTTCAATTGATAAATGGTCAAAGGATATGAACAGGCAAGCTTTCAGATAAAGAAATCAAAGCTATCTAGAGTCAAATAAAAAAATGCTCTAAATCACTATTGATTAGAAAAATACAAATTAAAACAACTCTGAGGTACCACCTCATACTGATCAGATTGGCTAATATGACAAAAAAGGAAAATGTTGGATGTTGGAGGGGATGTGGGAAAACTGAGACACAAATGCACTATTGGTGGAGCTGTGAACTGATCCATTCTGGAGAGCAATTTGGAACTATGCTCACTGGGCTATAAAACTTTGCATACCCTTTGATCCAGCAATACCACTACTAGGTCTACATCCCAGAGATTTTAAAAAATAAAGGAAAAAGGACCTATTTGCACAAAAATATTTACAGCAGCTCTTTTTGTGGTGGCTAGGAATTGGAAATGGAAGGGATGCCCATAAATTGGGGAATGGCTAAACAAGCTTGGTATGTGACTGTAATGAAATATTATTGTGCTACAAGAAATGACAAGCAGGACGATTTCAGAAAAAACTGGAAAGATTTACATGAATGGATGTATAGTGAAATGAATAGAACCAGGAGAATATTGTACACAGTGACAGCAATATTGTTTGATGAAGAACTGTGATCCACTTAACTATTCTCAGCAACATAATGATCCAAAACGATCCCAAAGCATACTATGCACCTCCGAAAAAAGAACTGAGACTGTCTGAATACAGAGTGAAGCATGCTATTCTTCATTTTACTTCATGTTTTTCTTTTATTCTAGTCTTCTTGTACAAAATGACTAATAGGGAAATGTTTTACATAATTACACCTATATACGATATATATGTAATATACATATAAAATCTATATAGTATATAACTGCTTACCGTCTGAGAGAGGAGGGAGGGGAGGGAGGGAAAGAATTTGGAACTCAAAACTTTAAATAAAAATGTCAAAAGAGAGAGAGAGAGAGAGAGAGAGAGAGAGATGGTAGAGGGATGGACAAGAAGGACCAAACCCAGATGTGAAGAGGACCTATGGCTCGTCCCGCCCACGCCCGGCCACTGAGATAGGACCCGGCAGACGTCGGACCGCGCTGAGCTAGAGCGAGCGGCCCCGGGGAAAGCCGCTCTGTCCTGCTCTGGCCGAACACTGGGGTCCCCAGAACACAGGGAGCGGGTCACGGGAACACGCAGGGGGGGTCGAACCCACGGACACCAGGGCCCCGTGAATCCTGGGGCCCACAACGAGGGCGGGGGGGTTAGGACACATGGACACCGGGTCCCAAGAACCCTGGAGCCCACGACAGGAAGGATGGGGTGTCACGCAAACACAGGGAGGAGAACACACAGCCACGGAGCTCACAAGAGCCCTGGGGCCCACGACAGAGGGGAGGGGGTCACGCAGACAGAAGGCGGGCCACACGGGCACGGGGCTCACGACACGGGGAGGAAGGTGTAATCACGCCAACGCTCGGGGCAAACACTCACCTTGGCGCGCGCCGCCGGCCCGACCCTGGCACGCGGGGTCGGGGGCGCGCGGGCGGCCGGGGCCGGGGGCTCCTCGGCCCACTCGGGCTCCTCGAACATGGGGGCTCCGGGACCACGTGCGCCGACGCCGCCGCCAGTAAGGGACCAGCGAGAGGAGGCTGTGCATTCGCAGAGCGGCCGCTCCGCCCTCCGGGGACCAGCGAGAGGAGGCTGCGGACGCCCAGAGCGGCGGCGTGGCGAGGGGCGGGGCCAGGCCGAGGCGGGTGTGGCAGGGTTGGCGGAGGAGGCTGCGGCCGGAGCGGGCGGCAGGAGCGTCTGGACCTGGCCCCGGAGCCCCGGTAAGGAATCGTGCGGGCCTGCACTCGCTGCTGGGGGTGGGGAGGTGGGGGCGGTGCTACGAGCCCCTTTTGTTGAGTAGGAGACAGAACCGAGGGTGGGAGGGAGCTGCCCGCACTCCGCCGGCCTGGAGGGAGGGCGGGTGGAGTCCCGGGTCCAGTCCTAGGGCTGCCGCCAGGACGCAGTGTGATCACGGGCCGGTCCCGACCCTCTCTGGGCTTCGGGCAGCCCTCCGCTGTCAGGCGGGGCTCGGGGCAGTCTGCGCCAGTGCCTCCCCCCACCCTTGTCTGGGGCGGGGGTGTCTCCGGAGAGGGGAAGGGGGCAACGCCCAGGACCGACTCCGTAGTTGCTGCTGGGGGCTTCTTTCCCCGCTCAACTCGGATGGAGTAGTGGTTTTCCCTCTGTGGGCACTCCCAGCACCCGCGGAGATAGCAGCCTCTTAGTTAACTGTTTGGTAAGTGTTGCTGTGGCGGAAGAGAATTTGTCTCCTGGGGACAAACTTCTCGCGTGGAGCCTCCGAGCCTTAGCCCAGCTGGTGCTCCCGCGACAGACGTCCTGGGTCGTGCCCTGCTGGCAGAGTCCCGGGGGGACTTGCTTCGAGGCTTATTTTTTGCACACCCAGGACACTTGTTTGGAGACGAGAGTATGGACTAAAGGGGGTGTGGGGGGAATGTGGAAAGGCGTTCCTTCTGTAATGTATGTGTGTGTGTGTGTGTGTGTGTGTGTGTGTGTGTGTGTGTGTGGAGATGTAACTAGGAAGAATTAAAAGAATTATCAAACAGTGTGAATAACGAATTCATCATCCTCTGAAACCTTCCCCCATCCAATTGCTGCTGGGGGGTCTTGAACAACCCAGGGAAGAAAGGTGATCTGGCAAAATACAGTACTTGGGGAGGGGGGAGGCAGATGACCAACTAGGACATGAAGTGGAAGGTTAGGGTGATGACTAGCTCTTCTCTTTTGTGGGGAGTAAGCCCTGATAACCATTGCCCACATTGATTAGTGCCTCTCCCCCATCCTCCTGACTATCCAGGGTCCTAAGGAGCTGTCATCATGGACGACATTTTCACCCAGTGCCGGGAGGGCAATGCTGTGGCTGTTCGTTTGTGGCTGGACAACACAGAAAACGACTTGAACCAGGGGTGAGAGGATTTGAGGGGAAAGTAGGAGAGGAGGTGTGGCTGGGCAGGGCAAGCAAAAGCTCAAGGAGACCTTGGCATAATAATGTTATTTTTGTTATCTAGCCCCCATTCCTTTCTTGCCCTTTGTTTAGGCAGTGCCCCAAGGGTATAGTTTCTGTGATCTATGCCTTCTCCTAAGAAGATATATTTGGAGGGGACTGGTGATGTTGTGTGGGATTTTTTTGTTCTGCAGAAAAAAGGAGAGGCAGAACATCCACAACTGGGCTGGGGAAACACACATTCGAAGTGTGAAAACATTGGGATAAGGTTTCAGGGCCTGAGTTCCTGGTACAGCTGAGTAAGATGAAGACCCCAATTCTTGCCCTGAGGGTGGGGGAGATGAGGCCCCTATACACAGAACTCTGAAAAGCAGAATGTGAAAGTGCTAGGGAATTCAAAGAGATCATGTGAGGATCTCATTGGACTAGATATTCATTTCTAAGGTCTTAAGTCTATGATTCTATATTAACCTTTTTGCCAGGATTACTATAGTGGCAGATATAGTACAACTGAATTTCAGTATAGTCTTTGACAGTTTCTTATGTAAGACAGAGTTGTGAGCTCTACCCTCTAGTTGTCTAGCCTCTGGGCTAGGAAAATTAGGCAGATTTAAACCCAAAGAGTAGTGGGTCAGTGTTAGCTTGGTGGGAGGTCTCTAGTGGAACGATTCAGGCATTTTGTTGACTTTTACTGCTCAACGTTTTCATTGTTTACTTGAGTAGAGGGCTAGATGGTACATCTATCCTATTTGCAGATGACATGAAACTAGAAGCAACAGCTAAAAAACTGGACAACAGAATCAGGATCCAAAATCATCCTATGAACCTATGGTCAGGCCAGATCTAATATGATGAAATTTCATAGGGTGTTCAAGCATCTAGTCTTATTTTTGGATTAAAATTTTCAATTGCACAAGTACCAGATTGTGAATATGCAGCTAAACAATTCCTGTGGAAAAATTTGGGGGTTTTATGCAGGTGGAATATGAGTTAATGTGACAGTGTAGCCAAAAATGTTAACTGCTTCCCAGGTCTCCTTCAGAGGCATTCATTCACCACACATTTTATTCAGCACTTATGCTGTGCTAGGCAGTGGCAATACAAAGATAAAAATGAAATAGTCCCTCCTCTCAAGGACCTTCTATTCCACTGGGGGAGAGAGGAGATAAAACATGTATACAGGACAGTCCAAAGTGAATATAAAGTGATTGGGAAGGGCACTGACACTAATGACTGGAGGGGAATCAGCAAAGGCCGGTTTTACCAAGGAGCACTCGAGCTGGGTCTGAAAAGAAGCCAGGAATTCTAGAAGGCGTGGGTGAGGAGGGAGTTCATCCCACTCATGGGGGACAAGCCTGTGTCTAAGAGGCTGGAGATGGAATGCCCAATTTGGAGAATAACAAACAAGTCATTTTTCCTGAAAATTAAGCATGTCCAAGGAAGAGTAATGGGAAGTCAGTCTGGATAGGTCAGAGTTTCATTGACAAGAGTTTTAAAAGCCAAATAAAAGAGTTATTATATAGTAGAGGCAACAGTCACTAAAGCTTCTTGAGCAGAGAAGTGACAGGGTCAGAACCTGCATTTTAAAAACAACAATTTGGAGGCTATGGATTGAAGAGGCCAATTAGGAGTCTTTTGCAGTAGTCAAGGCAAGAGATAATGAGGGGCTAAAGGAGGGTAGTGGTTTTGTGAATGGAGTGGAGATAGGTGTGAGAGATATTGTGGAGGTAACAGCTCAAAAGCCTTGGAAACTGATTGGTTATGGTAGGCAAGGGACAGTGAAGTATCAAAAGTGACTCCAGAATTTTTGAACTAAGATGGCTGAGAGGATGGTTGATCCTGAACAGAAATAGGTAAGTCAGAATGAGTTTGGGCAGAGAGGTAAGTTCCATTTCAGACATATTTAGGTTGAGATTCTTATGGAGCATCTTATTAGAAATATCTAATAAAAGGTTGGTGATTTAGGGCTGAATTCAGCTCAGGAGAGAGACTAGGTCTGGATATAATGATCTTAGAATCATCTGCTTAGAAATGATAATTGAACATGTGGGAGCTGATGCAGTCACCAAGAAAAGATACAGAGAAAAAAGAGAGGGCCAAGGACAAAGCTATGGGGGAGACCTAAGGTTAGGGAACCAAACCTGGATTCAGCAAAGAGACTGAAAAAGAATGGCTACATAGGTGGAGAACCAGTAGAGAAAAGTCAGGAAGATCTAGGGAGGAGAAAATATTGAGGGAGGGGTTGGTCAGCAGCATCAAACACTGTTGAGAGGTCAAAGATGATGACTGCAGAAGGGCCACTTGGTTTTAGTAATTAAGAAATCTTTGGTAATCTTGGAGAGAACATTTTCAATCTAGTGGTAAAATCAGAAGCCAGTTTGGAATGAGTTGAGAAGGGAGCATTAGGAAAAATGAGTGTAGATAGCTTTTTTTTTTAAAGAATATTATTAATGAAAAGAAAGGTAGAGGATAGCTTGAGGGAATGCCATAGCCAAATAAATGATTTGCTTATTTAGGATAAAGAGCATTTTTTTAGGCAGTAGTGAAGAATGAGCCAGATAGAGAGAAATTGAAGATTAGGGAAGGGGAAGGAGATGGAGGCTGATGAGGGGTGAAGGGGACATTGGAGCACTGGAGATGGCAGAGGACTGGGTCAAAGGTACAAGTTATTGGGGTGACCAGGAAGATAGTGTTAATGGTTTTTTTGAGTTGTAGAAAAAGGGGAAAAGATGGATCTCACACTCTTGTTTCCCAGACTAGGTCATATGCAGGGGTTGGGGGTGGAGGACTTAAGGAAAAGAGATTTGGACCAGAGCAAAAAAGAAGGATGGTAAGTGGAATCAGTTAGGCCCAGTTGAAATTAGATAATGTAACAATGTAGTTCTCCTGAGCAGCACAGTTATGTGACTTCTTCCAGCACTGCTCAGCAGCACAGTGATTAGAAGTTAAGTTTGATAGGAGTAAAGACACAGGGAGACATAGGATAGGATATTAAGGTGAGATAAAAGAATTTCAGAGTTCTGGATCATAGAAGTGAATTCTCATGGGTGATGGTTAAAGTAAACCTATGACTGTCTTGTTGAAGATTGATGAACAGGGAAGCCACATCTTGTCCTCTGCCTTGCCCTAGTTGGACCTCATCTTGAATATTGTAGGATTTGGCTGGGTGAGGAAAAGGATAGGGAAAGCTGTCATGTGAAAAGGCGGATTAGGATTGATATAGGGAAAAATCTAATAATTAGAGCTACCTAGAACATGCAGTAGTTAGTAGAAGTTCCTTATCATTCAACATCATAAATCGGATGCTAGAAAACCAGTTGTTCAGGCTGTTTTAGAGGAAATTCTGAGCCGTGTGGACTGGACTGGAGCAGAGTCTCAGGATCTCAAGAGTTTGTATTTATAAGTAATATTTGTAGTTGAAAGAAGCAGAAGGTAGCAACCCAATAGCTGCACTAACTAGAGCCTCTGTTCCACCCCTCTGGGAAATGACCCAAACCCTTCAGGCCCAGCCACACCCCTCCTCCTCAAGACTAGCCAGTCCCCAGCCCTCCTGGAGCCCTTGACCCACCCCAGTCCTGCCTCCTGACTCCCCACAGACTTTGTGGGAATTTCCTTTTATGGCCATTTGACCAGAGGCCCTCTGCTGGAGGCAGGCCCCACCCCCAACAGCTTCTGACTCCCCCCTCCCCCGCAGTCCCTAGAGTTTTGCCAGAACTCTTAAGGATTCTGCAGTTCTAGGGACTGTCCCTCTTTTAGCCAATACATCCTGATGTGTGATTTCTGCTAGTTTTTTATTCTGCCCCTAAACCCCATCCTCACCCCACCACCCCCATTTAAAAAAATCCTCATGTGTATGTAGAATTTTAGTTTTACAAAGTGTTTTCTTCACTTCTGTGTACAAATTAATTTTCCCCATTTTATAGATTAGGAAACTGAGGCTGAGAGAGCTTAGATGACTTGTCCAGGGTTATACATCCAGTATCAGCTAGAAATGGAAATTTTATGATTCCAGTCGAGTTTTCTATTGTACCTACCACACCACTATCTGTCCTATTCCTCAACCCCTTAACCTACGACCTCAAATCAATTGATTTCTCTGACTTTCTATCGGTAAAAAGGGAATGATTTCCACAACCCACTTCTCAGGGTAGGGGCTGAAAGCACTTTGTAAAGCATAAGACAGTATAGAAATATGATTTATGATCTTGTTTTTTCCCACCTTCTAGGGATGACCATGGTTTCTCTCCTCTGCACTGGGCCTGCCGAGAGGGCCGCTCAGCTGTGGTTGAAATGCTGATCATGAGGGGGGCCCGAATCAACGTAATGAACAGGGGTGATGATACACCCCTCCACTTAGCAGCCAGCCATGGGCACCGGGACATTGTACAGAAAGTAGGCATTGTTTTCCCTCTCCTTCTTTATATCATATAGATCAGATTCACTGTTTAGAGGAGTGGGAGAAAAGGATACAGTTTGGCCCTTGACAATGGATAAGGAAGGACTCTTCGTCCTCATGCCAATACATAGACATAAAGAACTTCTCGTCATTCAGAAGATAATTGTCTGAGGGTGGGCTTGAGATGTTGAATTAAAGGGGTGCATAAATGTACTTTCTGTTTATTCCCAGTTGCTCCAATACAAGGCTGACATAAATGCAGTGAATGAGCATGGGAATGTGCCCCTTCATTATGCCTGTTTCTGGGGCCAGGACCAAGTGGCAGAGGTGAGGACTCCACTCATTTCTTTTGGGATCAGATGCCTGATCTCCAAAGGGAGTTATAGGAGAAAGTGAATGGTATGAATTCATGTAGTGGGGCTGGCACAGCAAATGGCCCACTATGGTCATTCCTTTCCTTCCCTTCCCAGGACCTTGTAGCTGGTGGAGCACTCATCAGCATTTGTAACAAGTATGGGGAGATGCCAGTGGACAAGGCCAAAGCCCCACTTCGAGACAGCCTCCGAGGTGAGCCACAGATCCTATACTCTCACTTTCCAGCTCCTCAGATCTTTCTCTCATGAGGCTGTATGTGGGGGAATAGATTGGGGCCCAGCTTTCCTATTCCTGTCACCCAGCGGGGTTGTGCTCCTCATTGCTTTTCCTTCTCAGAACGTGCAGAGAAACTGGGCCAGCCAATGGGCCGTATTCCATACAAAGACACATTCTGGAAAGGGACAACACGCACTCGACCTCGTGAGTTTGGAGTGGCTTACTCTTTAATACCCAACAACACTTTATGTACCTCCCTTAACATTCTACTCCTCGGTGAACTCCACACTTCCCCCAGTTCCCTTATCCTTTAAGGGACTGGCCCTGGACACCTTCCCCCATCCCCACCTCCCTTCAGGGAATAGCCCCTACATAGCTCCCCTATCTAACACCCCACTCCTCTCAGGGAACGGCACCCTGAATAAACACTCAGGCATCGACTTCAAGCAGCTCAACCTGGTGGTGAAACTCAACGAGAACCAGTCAGGAGAGGTGACCTGTAGACCTTTAAGAACCCCCTAGTTCCAAGCCCAGATCCCCTAACTGCCTTAGCCTTGGCCTCCTAACCACATCCTATCCACCCCAAGCCTCCCGGCCATGCCAGTAATCCCATGTTGTGCTTTCTCTTGCTCTCTAATCATCCCTCTATTTAGCTTACTGTATAGTGGGGAAAAAGCCCTGGATCCAGGAGAGAAATTGGGTTTGGCTCCAGCTTTATTATTTTGCTATGAGTAAGTCACTTGATCTTTCTAGGTTAGTTTCATTTGTAAAATCCAAGTGGTTAGATAAGATTATCTGAGGTCCCTTCCAGCTCCAAATTCTGTGATCTTATACTGCGTGGCCCTTATCCCTAACCTGATCCTGCCTGTCCCAACCCAGCTGTGGAAGGGTCGATGGCAGGGGAATGACATCGTCATCAAGATGTTGAAGATCCGGGACTGGAGTACAAGGAAGAGCAGAGACTTTAATGAGGAGTATCCCAAGCTGAGGTGGGGGAGTTGGGTGCATGGGGAGGTAGGGAGCTAAAGGGACAGAGCAACATGTGAATTCTGACTTGTCTTTGCAGGATTTTTTCACACCCCAATGTGCTGCCTGTGTTGGGAGCCTGCCAGGCACCCCCTGCCCCCAACCCCATTCTTATCACCCACTGGATGCCTTATGGCTCCCTCTACAACGTACTTCATGAAGGGACCAGTGAGTTGTGTCATTATGCCCAGAAAAGGCTGGGATTCAAGCTGTGGACACCAGAGGGTGGGGGCAGGAATAGAAACCTAAAGCCAGCTGTCTGGTCTGAGGAAAAGGGGCTGCTAAGATTAAACTTAAGGTAACTCCTTTCCCCTTCTCTGAACTTTCCTTATTCCAGATTTTGTTGTTGACCAGACTCAAGCTGTCAAGTTTGCTCTGGATATGGCACGGGGCATGGCCTTCCTACACACACTGGAGCCCCTCATACCCCGGCATGCCCTCAACAGCCGAAGTGTCATGGTAAGGCTTGAGGCTGCAGTGTACTTGAGATGTCTAATCCAACTGTCATTTGAGCACAGATCCCCACTACAACCAACCTTCATCTTTTTTCTCAGATCGATGAGGATATGACTGCCCGTATCAGCATGGCTGACGTGAAATTCTCTTTCCAATGTCCAGGGCGCATGTATGCCCCTGCCTGGGTGGCTCCTGAGGGTAGGGGGGGATGAAGGCAGAAGATAGCAGATTTAGTGGGGAGGTGGGGGACAGGGAAAGAATCAGCGTTCTTATCCCAATCCTCTCTCCTGACCCAGCTCTGC
The DNA here is from genome assembly GCF_900497805.2 of Vombatus ursinus. NCBI lineage: Eukaryota > Metazoa > Chordata > Mammalia > Diprotodontia > Vombatidae > Vombatus > Vombatus ursinus. The sequence goes on along the minus strand of NW_020954553.1, from coordinate 17,873,594 downwards.
AGAAGAAGCCAGAGGAGATTAATCGTCGTTCTGCAGACATGTGGAGCTTCGCAGTGCTGTTGTGGGAACTAGTGACAAGGGAGGTACCATTTGCTGACCTCTCCAACATGGAAATTGGCATGAAGGTCTGGAGGATACCGGGGGGCATGTTGGGGGGCAGGGAGAAGGGAAGGTAGAAACAGATTTATGAGACAGAGAGAGGTCCTGAATCTGGGATTCTTGCTGCTTGTAGGTTGCCCTGGAAGGCCTTCGACCCACCATTCCTCCAGGTATCTCCCCACATGTGTGTAAACTCATGAAGATCTGCATGAATGAGGACCCAGCCAAGAGGCCCAAGTTTGACATGATTGTGCCCATCCTGGAAAAGATGCAGGACAAATAGAGCCATATGGGGTGAAGGGGGTACACTTATACCCCCTTCCTAGCAGCAGGCCCCAGGGCCCTTTCCCTCCCCTGGCAACGGTACAGCCACCTCAGCTCCACCCTCACCCCCAGCTTTAGGGGTTACCCTCCCTGCCCCATCTGCCAACCCGGGAGGGGATGGGGTAGGCTCAGCTTTTTTTCACACCACGCCAAGTCCTACTTCTCGGTGTCTTCCCAGTGTGGGAGGAGTAGCCACCTGCCTCAGTCACAATAAAGGTTTATTATGAAAACAGGCTGGTGTGGGGGTGGGTGGGGAGGAGGGAACAGGACAAATGTGCACACACCCACATGTGCCCCGGCCAGCCGGGGAAGAGGTGAACTTAGGTGAAGTAATGTGGCTTCTTGACATTAATGCCATACTCGCTGAGTGCAGGGGTCAAGTCTTCCATGGTCAGGGTATACTTTCGATCCTTGGAAAGAAAGTTGAAAGAGCAAAAGTGTGAGCCACGGATGTAATCTTGGTTCTTGCACTAACATGTTACATGTCCCAAAGCAAAGCACTTAACCAATTTGGACTGAGTTTCTATGTATATAAAATGGGGATGATAATCCCTGTGGCTTTCCCAGGGCTAAAGAGGCCTACCAGTAGAAAGTTTCTCAAGTTCCACAGCCCCAGGGAAGCATTTATCACACCACCAGCCTAGTCCCTTCTACTCACTTTGCTCTTGCTCCTGGAGCTGCCTGAGGCAGTGCCCTTCATCTTGCAGTGTTGTAAAGCATCATTGGCAATGTCAGAGATGAACTTCTGGGCTGCCAGGGAGATGAGCCGGACACTGGGAAGGTAGAAGGAGTTGGCATGTGGGGATAAAACCAGCCCCCCCTCAGTTTGAAGTCTATACTTGGTGTATAGGAAGAAGCCAGAGATACCCACTAGATGCTGGGGACTGGATTTACTGTCCCAAATCACTTACATTCTAGGATCAGAGGCTTCAAAACCAGCACGGTTCAGGTAGTAACCAGTAACAGCATCTGGAATCTAAGAATGCAACAAATCTTTAATCAGTTATTAAGTACATACTGTATCAGGTACTACTCGAAGCACTTGGGATACCAAAACAAGCAAAAACAATCCCTAGTTTCAAATAGTATTTATGGTCTAATCAAGAGAGAGGTGGTGAGGGGTCTATGTGAATGCATCTACACGTCTACAGATAGAAGGGGTGGGGAGAGTCAGTAATCAGGAAAAGCTTCATGTAGAAGGTAGCTCTTGAAATGATCCTTAAAAGAAATAAGCCTTTGGGAGAATTTAGCATTTGCTGTAGGCTAAGGCACATCTGAGACATGGGAGGAAAAGACGATTTTTTTTTTTTTGCTTTGCTCATCAAAGATATTACAGCCTAAATGGAAAGATGAATCTCATAGCCAAACAAAAACTAATGATTAGGGGAATGGCAAAAGCTTGGCCAGGAAAAGCTTGCTGGGAACTGAAAAAGCATTGACTGGTAGAATGGTGATACCTACTGTGGGTGTGTAGTCTTCCAGTTGCATGAGAAAGTCCACCAGGGGTGTACTAGACACAACAGGCTTGACCTCTCCATTGGTAGCACCAGGTAACACATACACTCCATTAGACATGGCACCTTCAGGGGGGGCGGTACCCCCAGCTGCAGATACTGGGACTGGCAGAGGATACATAACAGGAATTTCAAATGAAGATTAGGGGTAGGGGGAGGATGTTTGGGTAGGAAGCCAGCACTGAATTCAAAAGGAATCCCTACTCCCACCTAATCGTGTGGACCTGCTGATCTAGAAGTGCGTAACACTTGGTCCTCTCGGCTTGCACTTATCAGCTCCTCACCTCCATTCCTTTGTTTCCCCAGCGCCCTGGAAGACTCACCATCCCACCCACCCCAGTCCTTTAAGGACTTGCAGAGACTCAAGGGCTGGAAGAGCCCTCGGTCAGCTTCTCTTTGAGGACCTGGGGGGAGGGCGGTTGGGAGCCTTCCATCCCAGGGCAGCTTTGCTTTTGTCAGCACGGTATTTCCTGACGTTGATGCCTCAAGCCGTCTCCCACATGAGAGCCCCAGTTCCCTCCGGCTCTCCTCACCCCATACGGGTCCTGGTTAGCTTCCCCCCGCGCTCCCCGCTCACCCGAGGCCCGGCGGTCGGACGTATCCCCCCGGCCAAGGCCGGGGCCTGCGCCTCCCGCGGGGCTGGCCTTGCTCTCGGCTGGGGCGGGAGCCGGCGCCGGTGCTGGGGTCGGGGCCGGAGCAGGGGTAGGGGTGGGAGTTGAGGCCGGGCCCGGCGGGGCAGGGGCAGGGGCCGGGACCACCTCGGGGTCCGCGCCACTGCCACTCATGGCGCCGGGCAGGAGGCGGGGAACGGGGAAGGAAGCGGAGACCGAGGACTAGGAGGACAGAACCGCTTCCGCTTCCGTTTCCGTTCACGGTCTTTCCTCTCCCCTCAAGCGACTTCCGCCTACTTCCGGCTCAAGCCGCACCCTCCAATGCCGTTGACGCAACCTCGACACCCGAGTCCAATGGCCTGCCTTCGTTCCCCACCGGCTCCGGCTTAGCGCGCCTCTTTCGCCCCGCCCTCTAGACCATAGAGAAGTGCGAGGCTAGAGGGTCTGTGGAACAGGCGGGTTGCTATGGAAACCGTCCTTTTGCATCCAGTTGACTGTGAACCTGCCTCTAGACTTACGAGCCTCGGAGGCCGCGTGCGGGCCAGGCTCGGGCCCTCCCCTCTTAGCCCTGTGTGATTCCGGTCCACTGCGAGGCCTCGAGACTGTCTCAGGTCCTAGTTCATCTGTTGCTTACTGCGCGTACCCATAAATACCCTTTATCTTAAATTGTGCACATTGTGCTTTAACATTCTATCCAAACTTTTTTTTTCAAGTGGTAGTCTCCTTTGTAAAATCTCATTTCTGTACATTACTTTTTGCCATTATGGGCAGCTAGGTGGCACAGTGGATAAGAGCGCTGGACTTGGAATCAGGAAGACCTCTTAATGAGTTTAAATCTGGCCTCAGATACTTATGAGCTGTTCGACCCTGGGCAAGTCGCTTCACCCTGTTTGCCTCAGTTCCTCATTTATAAAACGAGCTAGAGAAGAAAAAGGCAGCTCACTCCAGTATCTTTGCCAAGAAAATTCCAAATGGTGTCATGTAGAGTTGGACACAACTGATCAACAACAATAATTTGTAAAACACTGCTACCTACCTTACAATGTTATTGTAAAGTGCTCTAAAATTGTGAGTTATTGTAGGCTGGTTGACTTGTCACAGATGTTGCAGAGACTTTGTTTTTTAACTCTAATGCTTTTGTTATATAATATTGAATATTATAATTATATTTGTCTTATTCCACTACTAGATTGCCCCTATAAGGGTAAGGATCATTTTTCATTTAAACTTGTACACTGCTCCTGCCTTTCCTTCCACCCAGTATTTCCTAGCCCAGTATTCTGCACAGATAATAAATATTTTAAAATTGTATTTATTATTCACAGGGAGAAAGATGATTGCATGGGTGATACTTCTTCTTCCCATCCCACTTGCAATCAGGGTTATCTCCAGCCTGCCCTAGCCAACAGTTTTCTAAAAGCAAGGTGAAAGGTTCAGGGCACGTGGTGCCCTCCCCACCTATGTTCTATTTTCTCCCCTGGGATTACCAGCAGTAAAAATTTATATGGAAATCTCAAGGACTTATTCTGACTCAACAAATGACAAGGAGGTAAGGATCAGAGCCCACAGTTCTATCCTGTAATGTCATGGGAATGAGTTAGCTGAAGGGGCGGACCCAGAGTTAGTGGAAGCGAACTTACAACCCTGAGAGTTTGATAGGACATAGGGCCTCTCTGACAGCTTCGGTGAGTATATGCCATACTACACATGTGTGACTTTGAGGATGACCTTGGGCAAATCCTCTCTCCTTTCTAGGCCTCAATTTCCTTTTCTGAACTAAAAGAATTTACTGGACTTTTCAGATATCTAACTGACCTGCATCCAAGGCAGGTCCATGGTTCAGGGACCAGTCCTGCTCTCTGAAAACCAGGGAAACCATGCCCTCTCTGCCCCTCAAGCAACTCAGGTGGTAGAAAACAAAAGAGCACAGGCTTTATTTGTGTGCAAATACAGACAGTACTGGACAGAATATAAGTGCACATGTGGGAAGGGGAACACTCATGAACAAATGAGGACATCTATACTGCTCTGACTGCCTGGAGCAGGTTTGGCTTCAACACTCTGGCAGGGAAAACTGAAGAAACAGGAAGAATTAGGGGGAAGAAGTAAGCTCTACAAATACTGGGTGAAGGGATAGTGATGTTGATCAGTATCTATGGAAGTTGTAGGATTAATTGATGCAGGAGTCAATTTAGTGCCCACAGCAAGGATAAGAGATTGTGAATGAGGGCAAGGATCAAATAGTACTTGCAGCAGGGTGGGATCCGGGTGTCATCTTTCCAGAACAGGGTAAGATCAAGTCTCAAGGGTCTAGCAGTGCTTTCAACAGGGCAGGATAATTTGGAGTTCCCCAACCTGTGACTGGGTCCCAGCCGGACTTGGAACAGAACCCTTGACCCTGTACTTCCTCATCTAGGCAAGCCTCATGGCAGCCCTGAGTCACCTGTGGATAGAAGGGAAAGGGTTATACCTGAGGTCCTGTCCAAACCCCACCCCAAATGCCTCACAGCCCTCCTATATTCCCTACAAACACTGGCCTCTCTGCCTTACCCATTTTACCCCTTCATCTCTACCCCCACTCCCCCCAGCTCCCTAATCCCTTCCCCCAACTCACATCAAATAGGCCACGGCCCTGTATTGAGTAGAGTCGTGGGTTGAGGAAACCAAGAGGGGGACGGCCATTCAGGAGTCGCTGCTCATTCACTAAGGACAGGAGCCCCCCAAACACAGGGGTTGATGCCTGTGGAAGGAAGAAAGGATGCATGTGACCTAGAGCAGAAGCAGTAGGGGAAAGCAGCCTTTCTACTTGGCAGGATGAACAGCGGGGATAATGTGTGACCTCAGGAAGAAAAAGGTGATAGGATTAGTAGTCAAGGGATAGGAAAGGCCATATAGGCTCTCAGTGAGATACTGGATACTCAAGGGATGAGAAATGGGATAGGGGAAGGATTGGAGAAGACAGAGATCTAAGGGTCTCACCGAAGTGCCAGATACCCAGGGGATGGGCACATGGTTGCTAACCACCCAATAGCCATCAGAGAGTGCCGCCACATCAGGATAGGCCCGTCCACTTGCATTGTAGTAACGGGATGGAGGAAGGTGGGTGGAAGAGCCCAAAAAGTGGGACACAGCTTCATCCTGAAGAGTGAGAAGAAACAGTCATGGGGACTCTGAGCTCAGCCTGATTCTCCCTGTCAGGGCCAGATGCAATTCTCTCTCGGACACTAGGACTATCAGGAAGGGCCATGTCCTTCCTCAGGGCTTAGGACTGAGCTCTCCTGGGGCCTAGGAGGGGCTACGTTATCACTCTCACACCTGGTACTGAGGCCTTGGGAAGATGTTACTGAAGCCACCACCACTGATGTAGTCGACAATCTCTTCTGTAACCAGAAAGGGATTCCGGAAGGAGGTCCCACCCACTGTTGTAACATATGGGCTGCAGACATAGAGGTCACAGGATTAGCATTTGGGGATTCAGGTCAGCAAAAAGGGTCAGGGCCCCAAGGATCACAGGTTAGCCAGTCCCACAGGTACTGGGTTATAGGTTAGAAGGCCCCAAAGGTCACAGGTCAGGGGTGTCAAAAGTCACCATTAAAAGAAGAGAGTACCTCAGTTTGGAGTTACAAGCTTGGGAAAGATGTAGCTAAGCAGTGGTGGGGAGGAAGGTTGCTGTTACCTGGAGGCTGGGAAGCTGGGACGGAACAAGTGGCCCTTTGAGCCTGAGAAACATCCGGCACCACTGTCCCCTGATAGAAGAAACAGGGAGAGGTCAGGGGTCAGTCTCTGAAGTCAGGAGTTTGGAGAAGGGAGAAAAAATGAAGGTTTCTTTGAAGAGGCCTGAAGACAGGGGGAAGTTAGGGATGAGGAGCAAAAGGTCACTGGGTTGGGAAAAAATGGGAAATCCTGGCTGGGGGTAGGAATTCCTATAGGAAGGGATCAGGGTTAGGAATCAATTGTATTAGATCATAGTAGGGGTTAGGGGGACGGTAGGGTCTTATATCAGGATCAGGGTCCTGAGCACCAGTACCAGAGGCAAAGAGCAGGGTGAGGCCTCGGGCAGCAGCCTTCATGAATTCAGCATTGACACGGTGAAGGTAGGTGGTACTGAGTGAGTCTTCGTCGTCCCCATAGCTCACGGTGTGTACCAAAGGCAATGAAGACTCATTACTGAGCAGGAGGAGCCACTGCAAGAAAGGCTCCTGGGACTCATGCCGGCCTGCAGGTCAGAGATACTAAGGTCACCTTCCCTTCTACCCTTAGATGGGGAGCCAGACATGCCAGGGTCACCTTTCTCCCTTAACCCCAAAGTGTTTGGGGGCCAGCCAACCACACTAGTTACCTTTCATCCTCCAAAAAAGGAAGGGTTCCTTAGGTTTGGGGTGTTTCTGGGGAGAATCTCTTAGTCTCAGCTTTTGAGGGTTCTTAAGACTTTCAAGTTTTGAATCCCTGGGTTTGGACAGGGGTGAGGGGGTAGCCTACCGGGGCTGCTGTAGACCCAGGTGGAGATGTTGGCTCCAGCACTCATGAGGTACTGCACATCTAGGCTGGCTTCCAGTCCAGCTCGGCCATGCCCCTGCTGCCCAACTACTCGACTGACAGAATCTTTGTGAGGGAAGCTCTTCCCAAAGAGTTTCATAAATTCTTCCAGGTCAGCATCATGAAAGTATTGCTCCAGGAACTACAGGGGGAGGAGGAATGGAACAATAGAGGGCAAAGGTCAGGATTAGTCTGGTAACAGAAAGAAATGTATCAATTTCTCTTTTCAATGGCGTATGTATTCTATGTCACATATAGGAGAGGGGCTCACCTGGGCACAGGCCTGGCTATTGTTGGCAGACCCAGAGCCCACATCTTGTGCAGTCAGGTTGTATCTCTCACGAATCACAGCCGGGGTCACTCCCAGGTGCAGGCCTAGGGAGTCTTCTAGCTCCAGCCTTGGCCCTGGCCGTTGCTGTAGGGAAGATGCTCGAGGGAACCTGTGTAGTCCACCCACTATGCATTGGGAGGAAGAGGAATTAGCTTCTAAGAAGGACCCTATCTCCCTCCCTTCCCAAATTCCAGGATCCCCCAAACCAATTACCAAAATCCACATGGGCAGCCAGGACCCCAGGGAGGCTGTATGGACGTGGGGACCTCACAACACAGCCTCCCCCCAGTCTCCCAACAAAGCGGTGGAACTCTGCCCCAGGAAGGAGCTGCTCTGCTTGCCTGGGGGTCAGAAGTCATACAGCTGGATGTCAGTGATCACTAGAAGAAGGGTGTGGGGAAAACCTTTACAGCCCCTTATCCCTCTTTCATTGGACAGCTAGTCCCCCACTCACTGGACAGTCATCTGGCAGGTCAGGAAGTCCTCTGTGATCACTGTCTGGCAATCTTGGACTCCAGCTGCTACAAGCCATTTGTGTACAGTGCTAAGAGTGAGTGTTGATGGTCGCACCAGTGCAGCTACATCTTCTAGCAACAGGTACTTCCCTGGTGGGAAGAAGGAAAGGGTAGATCGAAGGAATTTGCTGCCATCTTTGGTAAATCTTTCATGAGCACAGGTGTTGGAGTTTAGCCCCAGCTTTCAAGGGAGAATGCTGGGGGCTAAATGGGTCCAGATCCTGGGGGATGCTAGCTCATCACTGATCTCAGTGGGCCGATGATTTTTACCATTTCCATTCCTTAAGCTTTGTCATCACAATTTTTTTCTAGATCTCCTGCATACATTTGAACACCAAATCCAGTGCTCTTTCCACAATAACACTCCAGCCAAAGAAGACTATCAGATCATCCATGTTTTGGTGCCTTTACTCACGATGTGCTTTTTCTGGAATTCGTAATCCTCCTTCCCCATACCCTCAAATTGCTGTCAAAATCCTACCCACTCTCTATGGTATATAATGTTACCTCTTGCACAGAGTTTGGAAATGAGGACTGACTCTAAGGGCAGAGTTTGAGGCTGGATTTATAAGCTTGCGAATCACCTGAATATGGGGATAACACCATAAGAGACTGGTCAGAGGATTCAAGATAAAGACAGAGAGGGGGTGGTCCAAGGAGACAGGAAGAGAACCAAGAGAGAAGTGTCCATAAAACCAATGGAGTAGGGTATCCAGGAGAAAGCTTTGGTTACCAGCCTCAAAAACTTCATTAGTCAAGAAAGAAAAAAAAATTGAAAAAAGCGCACTGAGTTTAGTAATTGGGTCATGTGTGTTATGTTGGGGGTGCAGGCAGGGTGAGAGGGTAGCTGAGAACCCCTGGCATTGAAGAAAGAAGGGATTAATATACAGCCTATACGACCCTGCGCAGCCCATTACATTCAACTCCTGGGCACGGGAGATTTTTCCTCCAATGTGTACTCATATCCGCATACCGCCTTGTCCTCCCTTCCCCTACACACACACCGTATCGGGGGGATCCGGGGTCGGACACATCCTGCACCAGCTTCTGCAGTTGCTGCAGGTTCTGCTGTCTCAGAGCGAAGGTCAGACTCAGTGATTCGTTAGGACCCACGCGGCCGAGGGACACCCATCCCGGCGGCGGCCTGGGGAGATGAGGAGTGGGTGTGTGTGAAATTGTGGTTCAGCTTCCACTTGGGAGGCTTGTACCAGACCTGGGATGATGCGCGAAAGGGGACTAAGAATGTTGGGGTTAGGCCAACCCCAAAGGCCTGGTGTCGGGGATTCGTACCAAGGGATGCTGGGGAACGGGAGAGGAGGCAGGGAGAAGGTAGGGAAGGTCGGAAGTCAAGGACCTATCGCTACGAAGGGCTGACGGGAGAACTCTGGAGGTGAAGCGTAGGAGTTTGGGGAAGGGTGATGGGACGGGGAGAAGGGCTAAGGCACTCAGGAATAACAAGAGTTCTCCTTAAGATACTTTCCTCAAATCAACCACATGAAAGAAGCAAGTAGTCTAAGAGTTGGTCTGGGGGATGAGGCTAGGGTCGGGCACTCACAGGAAAGGCTGGTCAGGCTCTGGGCCAAGGCCTCGGGCACAGACACACAAGGCGACGAACAGCAGGAGCAGGGGCCCAGGGACGCTGCGGAACAGGGGGGAGGGCGGAGTGAGCGGAGCCGTGGACACCGGAGAGCGAGCCCAGTCCCGAGCCCCCGCCCCGCCCCGGGCCCCGCGCTCACCAAACCTCCCGCCCCATGGCCGGCACCTGGGAACAGAGCAAACCCCTGCACTGCGTGGGCACTTTCCCAACTAGATGGGCGGGGTGAGGGAGGGACAAGGGGAACCCCGCCCCCTTGCAGACACGCGCAAACCCCGTGCCTGGGCTGGTCCCCATAAACAGGAGCACACAACAACCCCCCCCCACTCCCGCCCCGCCCCGCGCGTACAGCCGCTCCGCACTCACGCACACTCACCAACAGGCACAACACCCCCAAACAAAGAGAGGCAGCTCCAGGTACAAACAGTCTCTTTATTAAGGCTCCGGAGTGAGAGTATTTGGCACTTTGGGTCTGGGTACGAGGGCAGCATGAGCTTCCCCCTCACCCAATAAATAAGGATCCGGGGCCTTGGGAGAGGGGATTCTGGGAGCAGTTGAGCCCCCAGGGCAGAGCCCCAGCCCTCACCTCTCCAGGGCAGAGATCTCACTGTCTTATCCCTGCAGAGTACCCCCTCTCTGAGCCCCCAGGACAGAACTCCTTCTCTAAGCCCCTTTCAGGTCGGAATCCACCCCCAACCCTCGGCTATATCCCAAGGGCAGAGTTCCTACTCTTGATTACCCTTCCAAGGACAATGCGCTCTCTCTGATTATCTCTTACCTAGAGAGGCCGCCTCCCCTCCCCCGACCCCCCCATCCTATTTCCCCCAGTTCTGATCTGAGTTCCCATCAACACCCTCCTTTCCACTTGCCTGAGAACCTTAGACCCCTGGAGACCCAGCCAGGCCTGCTCCTTCCTCTCCTAGGTTCAGGAACACCAGCCCTGAAAACATCAGGGCTCAAAGAAGCAAGCCCCCAGCTTGGGGGGCCGGGGCGGTTTAAGGGGAGAGTGGAGGGACAGTGCAGATGTTGGTAGGAACCGGGGCAAAGAAAAGAGGGACCTAAGAGGCAGATTCTGGTAAGTATATTGCCCTGCTCAGTTCTGGGGAGTGGAGTTTTTGTAAGATAGGGAAACCAGCACCGTACTGGTTGTGGGACATGTCAGAATCAGGCAGAGGAAGGAAACGTTAAGGTAGTTTAGGGAGATATGAAGACAAGTATTGCTTCTGAGCCAGATCTGAGAGGCATGAGGATGGTTGTTGACCCAGGTCCAGTTTTGGGAGGTGTGCTGAAGGCCAGGATTTTCTGCTTTCTGGTAGGAGAAGACTCCAGTCAGAGGCTAGATGAAGCATCCGACCATTTGGGAAGAGGGGAATTGGATGAAGACTGGTAGGACTCCTAGCCAAGGATGTCTGGTGCCAGATCCCATAGAGTTGAAAGATCTGGGGAATGTGTGTTCGTGTGTATATTGGTCTTCAGATTGAAGATGAGAGATCTAAGAGAAGGGAATGGTCAAGAAAGTATACATGTTGGTGTAAACTTTGGGCTCTGGGGGATATATATGATAAGCCCAGGTCTGGGGAACAAAGATTGAACCCTGGGGACCTGGGATATGCATATACTGATTCCTGGAGACCAGGGGATGTAAGCTGGGCCTTGTATATGCTGGGCCTCAAGAGTTGTATACACTAGGTCCAATAGGCAGGGTATATATACGTTGGGCCCTGGGCCCCAAGGGATATATATGCCGAGCCCTGGGGGAATCTAGGCTGGGCCTGTTAGGGCCCCTCTGTCAGGTTTGGTGACTGAATTTGTTCTCTAGGAGGGGGTATCTCTGGGGAGCCAGATATTGTCCCCACCAGGGGGAATCAGTGGACCCTGGAGTAATTCCTTGCCCCAACCTAGGGATGGGAAGAGATGGAACTGGGGAGAGGCTTCTAGGGGACAGGCCAGTGGGCTCATCCTGTGTCCTCATGACTACGCAGGGGGCCCTGGGAGCTTTCCAGTCTAGATATGCAGCTCTGCCTCATCAGGGGCCTCCAGGCCAGGCTCTGCACTCAGAGCTGAGGCAGAGGGTCCTTGTGCCACCCCAAAGGGGGAGACAACAGGGGAGCGGGCGGCCAGTGGTGACAGTGAAGGTGAAAAACTGGGGGACATGGCAGCTGAGGACAGGGATCCTTCATGGCTAATGGGGGAGCGGTGGGTGGGCAGGAAGGGACCACGGACTGCTGGGCCTGAAGAGGAGCTAGCTGGCTTAGGGGGTACAGACTTGGCCCCAGGGTGGGCCACAGCGGTAATGAGGGGTGGTGGGTCAATGCGGGGCGCGGGTGGGCAGGGCCGTGCCTCGTCCTTGAGCCGAGCAATCTCAGTGAAGACACTGGCCAGTGGCTGGAACTGGGGACACCAGCTCAGCAGGTAGTCCCAGTTGTAGCTGCCCCGAAGCTCCTCTTCGCCCGCCACTATGGCTGTTAGCGCCCCCGCTACACAGGGCTTGCCATCAGCAGGAAAACCATAGTCTCCAGGAGGGGCAGGGCTCAGGCCACAGCCTCCTAGGAAGGCCCCGGCAGTGCTGGCAGCTGGTGGACCCTCTTCTCGATAGAGCCCTGGACCAGGGCCTGGGAGCAGCAGCCCAGCCTTTCGGCCCTTGTACCAGGCATCAGGTGGAGGTGGCTCACAGGACGTATCACTCAGTCCATCAGCATCGGCGTCCTGTTGGATGCCAGAGTCAGGGCCACGGGCGGCCAATGAAGAAGCAACGCTGGCCACTCTGGGGAACTCATTGATCATCCGTATCTCATCATCTTCAGCTGCCTCCGCAGAACCACGCCCACTGGAATGGGAAGGGTCCAGGGAGCCACCACGGGGGTAAGGACCACCAGTGCTAGGCCCGCCATATCCAGGTAGTGTCTGGTGGTAAAGGTGTTCAGAATGTGGGGGGCTGGGGGCATCCCGGCCTGGTTTTTGCAGGGAGCTGGTGCTAACTGGGGCAGGTGGAAGAGTGGGCCCTGGGGCTGCCTCCGCCTTGTGAGCACGAGCACGCACCAGCCCCAACACCAAGGCTGCTAGTGCCAGTACCACCACCACACCCAGCGAGGCTGCCACAGCACCCACTAACAGCAGGTTGAGGTCAGGTGCTAAGCCTAGAGCTGTGTGGGTTATGTCCACAGTCACAGGTACTGCAGCACTTCGGGCTCCAGGCAAGGGCCCTCGAGCCACCACCTCAAGCTGTAACTCCCGGGGTGCCTCCCGTCTTGCGCGGCCCCCTCCCCCGGCTTCACTGGCCCCAGTGCCTGGTGCCTGGCTGTCCACTCGAAGGTACAGAGCACCTGTGGTCTGGTTGATCCCAAAATATGGAGAGGGAGCAGAAAGAGAGTATAGGATCACACCATCAGCACCTCCATCCTCATCTGTGGCCAGTACGTGGCCTAGACTGTAGCCCTGACGGGCACCCTCAGGCACTTGAAAGTGGAATGAAGGTGCTAGGAAGACAGGATCATACTCATCTTCACCAGTTACTAGCACAGACAAGGTAACTGAGGCTGAGAGGTTCCCTGCATCTGCTGCACTCACAAGCAACCGGAAGCTACGGGTATGCTCATAGTCGAAAGGCACTCTTGCCCGAAGTTCACCTGATGAGCCATTCAATGCAAACATGTCCCAATGTGTAGCCCCCAATCCTGACCCTGATCCTGGCTCTAGTAGCATGTAGTAGAGCCGCCCAAAGGCCCCAGTGTCCTTATCCAGGGCATGGAGTGTGGTGACCAGTGTTCCCGGAGGCTGGTTCTCGGGTAAGCTGGCACTCAGGGTAAGTAGAGGAAAGGCAGGCCTATGCTCGTTGACATCTTGTACCTCCACAATAACTGGCACCAGTGCAAAGTGGGCTCCATTGGGGTCAGCTGCCTCAACCACCAGTTGATGCTGTGCCTGGGCTTCTCGGTCTAGCTGTCGTGCCAACCGGAGGGCACCTGAGCTTTCATCCAGCTCAAAGAGGTGTGCAGGGTCCCCAGAACTGATGGTGAAGTGAACCAGACCATGAGGTCCAGGATCAGCATCAGAGGCTGCTACACGCAACAGCTCAGTGCCCACAGGGGTGTCCTCTGGCACAGCCACACGGTAATGGGGCTGGGCGAAGACCGGTGGATTGTCATTGACATCTTGCACAGTGATGACGACCAGGACAGTTGTGCTTCGTGGAGGCTTCCCTCTATCCTCTGCACACACAGTCAAGTTATATTCAGTGACACTCTCAAAGTCCAGTGGCTCAAGCAACACAAGGCAGCCTAAGGCCTGTGGGCCAGATCCACCTTCTGCCAGGTGCCTTTCCAATTGGAAGGCATGACCACGGTTGCCACTGATGATAGTATAGTCCAATGTAGCATGGAGTTGGCTTTGGTCAGCATCTGTAGCTTCTAGGACTAAAACTGTGGAGCCTGGGGGCATGTCCTCAGCAACAGTGATGTGGTAGTGTGGCTGGACAAAGCTAGGAGTGTAGTCATTCTCATCTTGTAGCTGAATATGTACTGTGGCCTGTGCTGTCCGCCCTGGGACCCCATGATCTCGTGCTTCCAGCACCATGTCCATTGTGCTCAAACCTCCCAGGCTTAGGGAGGCTGCTTGAATCATGAACAAGGTCCCTAAATGACAGAACATGGATATTAGTGGGAAGAAGAGTGCATGTGGGGGAAATGCAAATTGGGAGTGGAGGGAGGCCAGTGGTCAGGACATGGCTGGGGGGATGTAGGAGAGTGAGGAAGAAACAGGTTGGAGAGAGTAGGGTGAGGGGTGAAAGCTGGAGGCCAGTAGGGGCACAAACATAATATTATAGTTATTCATCCTCCCATTATACTGAGCTCTATGAGGGTAGGAATCAACTTTGTATTTTCCCTAGTGCACACAATAGTTGTGTATTAAATATTTGATGACTGAATGAATAAAAATGGGGTAGGGGAAAACTGGAGAAGAAATCAGAGTCCAAGGAGGAAAGGGGGGGAGACAGGAGGGAACTAGGGAAGGAGGTGGGGAGGGCAGTGGCACCATTGCTGGGGTCGATGTCAAAGCCCTCTGCAGCGGACACCAGGTGGTAGGAGATGCGGCCGTTTTCCCCAGAATCAAGGTCAGTGGCAGAGATGGTGAGGATTGCACTGCCTGGGATTGTGTGCTCTGGCAAGGTCACCTGGGGGAAGAGGATGGATGTGAGCATGACTATGGGAGCAGCCTGGCCCTCTTCATGCCCTGAGCTTCTCCCTGGCTTCCTACCTTTCCTGGGCTTGGAAGCCATGGCTGAGGCTCCCTAGATGGGGATGAGAGAGGGCTGGAGTAGCCCACCTACTTGTTAATGGACTGACTACGTGGGTAAGGTTTGACAAGGCAATGTGCAAGAAAGAAGGTGATTGCTGCATCTTTGGGACAGTCGTTGCTAAGATTCCAAAGGACTCTCGGGTTTTGCCCAGGACATTAGCATCAAGGGCTCATACTTATTCCCCATCCCTGTACCACTTCTGTGGACCTTGTGCCCAAAAAAGGGAGCCATGAGGATCCAACTCCCCTGTCTTCCACCCTAGCCCTCTCCTGCTTCACTGCCATATCCCAAGCTCTCCATTCTGTCCTCCTAGGCTGCCTGGTACAGCTGTCCCATAAGGGTTTTCCTCCTAGGGGTGAGTCAGTGCTTCTGTGTTGAGCCCAGCTGTGCTGTTCTGAGGCCTCTGTCAACTTCCCACTTCCTCCATCTCTCAGACTTAGGGCTGTCTTCTGTGCCCCCAAACAAGGATGTCTGAGAAAATGGCATGTATGGGGTATTTTGCAACCTTTTATATCTTACCTGTTTGAGTGAGAGGAAAACTAGTTGTTTATGGCTTTCCTAAGTGTAAGTGTGCCTGTGTTTACCCATGTGTTTCCTTAACTGTCTTTTCTCTTTGGAAGGCTTGAGGTGGGGCTTACTTAGCCAGTTAATTATTAGATATCCAGTTCTTGGGGCAGTTGAATTCACGAATGCTGCCCACTGAGGTCAAGAGGATAGTGATAAGTTCCTGTATCCATTAGGCTTTTGACCCTGATCTGTGGCTGTGATTTCCTGAAGTGGTAGTCTGCTGGGCAGGTTTTAGATTATTCCCACTTTCCCATATAAAAAAAAAATCACATTTATATAGTTCTTACTATGTGCCAGGCACTACACTATGCCCTTTGCAAGTATTTCACTTGATCCTCGTAACAACCCTGGGAGGTAGGTGCTGTTATCTCCATTTTACAGATAAGGAAACTGAAGCAGGCAGAGGTTAAGTGACTTGCCCAAGGTCACACAGCTAGTCTATGTCTGAAGTTGCATTTGAACTCAGGTGTTCTTGACTCTAGGCCCAGCACTGTATACACGGTGCTACCTCGCTGCCATGGTTTAGTCATTCTGTGTACAGCGCAGAACAGGGGCAATCAACAGGGTTTGGCTAGGGGGTGGGTCCCATGATATTCTGTTGACTCACAATGAGTTTCCAGATTTTTTTTCCATGCAAATTATTTCTTAGCCATGTCACTCCACTCTGAACTCTTGCAGCTGATTTTATGAATCCAAGTGAAGGACTTTTTTTTAAATTGTTTAAATTCCTTGTTCTTATATTTCCCCCGTTGTTCTGGCCTATAAAGGACATTTTGGATCCTGATTCTGTCATCCAATATACTGGTCATCTCTCCTAGCTTCACATCATCATCAGATTTCATTATGTCTTCTATGGGTAGCTTACAACTTTCGCCTTTGGCTTGGAACTTTTCCTTTGACCACCTAAAGAAAGGTTCTTATTTAACTCCCAAATGGCTGTGTCTATACAGAGTTCCAAAGGGTAGTTCTTATAGGCCTCTGATTACTCCTAGTGAAAAGAAATGGCCAAGTAATGGATGTGAGGGATTAGGGCGGGGACAAAATGACAACAGCATCTTCCAGCAGATGAAATTAGGTGGCCTTAATGATTAGTTCTTGCAGGGCTTGGACAATCCTGTTTGGTGTGAACTGATCTATAGGAGTCCACAATATCCATACCAGAACCAACCTAGTGGTATTTGCATTCCTGATGTCCTCAACTTTTGTCCTTGGGGCTGCTGCCTGTGTTATAATTGATGAGCCCACTATTGTCACCCCCTTGCTGCCAACTTTGCAGCTTTCAAACCTAGATAGCTGGAAGAGGCCTGGCCTCAGTTTCCCTGAAGAACGACATCACTGAGAAGGAGACCTTTGTGCTTCAGGCTGGCTGGCCACTCCTCAGCTGACTACCCTGTCAAAGGCTAACAAAGCCCGACAAAGCCCTACAAAGAAAAACAGAAGTGCCACAAACACTGCCAGGATATTCTGCCAATGGGCCTCTTAGGACTTTTTTAAGCCCCTTCATGCCTTGATGTCCTATACTGATTCCTGGTGGCCATGTGCTGAGTATGATTTTGGACACTAATTTATGCATATGTGAGGTCTGTAACTGGGCCAAGGGCCCTGCTGTTGACTCTAGTTGTTCCTCAGCTTCATTGCCAACTCGCCCTATCCCCAAACTACACCATCTACACCACAGAATATACTCTTGCCAAAATAACTCCTCCGCTCTGAACCCCTTTCTCCTAGTCAGGCCACTTGCTCCTAAAGGTATCTTTTGCCTCTGTGGCTCCCAGAATCAGACTCAGGGCTCGAAGGGACTTTGTTCAGTAGCCATCTAGCTCAAATCATACCTGATTAGGAATTGCCTTCACAATATCCTTGACAAACAGTCACGCAGCCTTTGCCTGAAGACCTCCAGTGATGGGCAACCTACTTTTTAAAGACAGTGTCTCCCTATCTTGCCCAGACTGGAAGTGCAGTGGCCTCTCACAAGCTGATCACATTACCGATCGGAACAGGAGATCTGATCTACTCCATTTCAAACCTGTGTCAGTTTACCTCTCCACCTCGCTGCTCTTGTTCATTATATTGATGCTGGACTTAGTGTGGACACCCACTGGCTTAACCTACTGCAGAAGAATTCCCAAGCACAAGAGATCCACCAGCCTGAGCCTCATCAGTAGCAGGGGTTACAGGTGTGTGCCACCATGCTGAGCGGTGCCTATGCGACCTCTTGAGGCAGCTCATTTCCACTTTGGGATAGGTCTAATGGCTGGGAAGTTTTTCCTCACTTTCCACTGAAATCTGCTTTGCTGCACCTTCCACTTATTGTTCCAAGTTCTGCCCCTTGAAGCCTGGCAGAAATCTCTACTGGAACTTGTTCCAGCAGAACAAGTTTTCTCATTCTTTCACATGATAGCTAAATAAAGACAGCTTTCATGTCTCCCACTAAGTCTTCTCTTTTCAAGGCTAAACATCACCAGTTCCTTCAACAAGTCGGTGTGCAGTTGTTTTTGGCCCATGTACCCCATTAGTCTCCCACTTCTAGAATGCTCTGCTCACTACTCTTCAAGTTAATGGCTATCTCCCCTAAAGGGCCTCTTTATGAGAAGAAACTTAACTGGTATCCAAAGTGAATGGAATGATAAGATTGTGTTTTCAGAAGCAATGAGAAGTCATCTGCAGTTACATTGATGGTTTGAGGTGACCCTGGTTATGATCTTTCTCACAACTAAAACTAAGTAACTATGTCTTTGTGTTATACTTGATTACACTGTTAATAGGCTGGATAGACAGTAACTTTACTGTTTATTTAATCCTAAGAGATTGGGAGTTGTGAAATAGAAAAATATGGGTAACCACTTATGGGAAAGGAGATTTCTCCATCAAGAAAATAATATTTAATAAAATGGGATGGTCTTTCCATTTGTTAATTATAAGACATGTTGCCATTTGGTAATTAATGCATGAGTATTCAAAAACTCCTCTGAAATACCCTAGAATTTGTGATGACAATGAATATGGTAAGGAGTCAAGTAGCAGGCTGAAGGGTGACTGATAAATTCAACTTTCTGCCTAAGCCTGATATGGAAGTTTACATCTGGGATTTTTGAATATTTTTTGTTTCTCGTAGGCAATTTTTTCTCATTTTAATTGTAAATTACAACCATTATATTGTAATCATAAATGCAAAGTATTTGACAGTGCTGCTGAAGTCTTTCCCTATTAGAATATAAGCTCCTCGAGGGCAGAGACTGTCTATCTTTTTGCTTGTATTTGTATTCCTAGACCTTAGCACAGTGCTGGTACATAGTAAGCATTTAATAAATGCTTGATGTTTCTTTCCTTCCTTCCTTCTTTCTGTCATTTCATTTCATTATTTATTACTGTTCAGATTATATCTTTAATGATTAACTTAATACTGGTTTGCTAAATATAACATGTATTATTACCATTTTTTAAATGGAGATTAAGACTTTTAATATATTGTGATGTTTTGAACTGGAAAATCATAGGGGTGTCCTGTTTTAAGAATGTTGAAAAGAAAGTTAAAAGTATTGGGAAGTTGTATAGGAATTCATAGCAAAGGTCAGAGTTGGAGAACTCCCTCAGCTGATATCCTGTGAATTACTTGATCTCTTGTATCATACAAGAATAGTAACTACACCAATAACAGAAGACAGTACCCAGGAACTTATTTCTGGATGCCTTCTTCCCCTTGTGGGAAGGAACTGGTCAGGAGGATAAAAGCTCTGGTGAGAAAAGGGGATCTAAGAGCAAAGAGAATGAAGAGAGTTTTTAACTGTCAGGAAGAGACAATTCACTTATGAGAAGGGCCACAGCTAATTCCCCTGTAACAGAAAGAAATGGTTTACCTATGGGTGAGGCAAGGGCTAGATCTCCACAATAGAAGAGGAAAGTACCATGAGTGGGAATATGGGTATAGCTTCAAAGAGGAATTTTGCAAGCCCAAACTGGCCATCTTCTCAAAAATAGAAAACCTTGTACCACTGAGACAGTAAGTATGGGAAGTATGGATCATACTTGTGATGGATTCACTGCAGACTTGGCAGTTCTCTGACTTAGAGAAGAGGATGTTGATATACTGATGAGAAATCTTCAAAGAGAAACATATGAGTTAGTACAAGGCAAGAAAACCAGGCAGCCTGATACGACACAGTAAGAGTATCTGCGGGAGCATATATTACTGCCTGCCCTTTTCCTATTCAGTGTGAAGGAGAAAAGGCAACAAAACTCATGATTCAGGTAGATGCTAAATGAAAAAGACTTGTACAGAAAGGGACAGTAACATCTGAGCAGATGAATGTATGTGGTTAGACTGTAGCAAGAACACAATGGCATGGCATACCCACCCGATGTGCACGTGACTCATACAGTTCTAGAGACACTGGATATCACCACCGTTCTTACAAGGTGATGAGCACAGGGGCAGCTAGGAGGCATAGTGGATAGAGCACCGGCCCTGAAGTCAGGAGGACCTGAGTTCAAATCCGGCCTCAGACCAAACACTTGACACTTACTAGCTATGTGACCCTGGGCAAGTCACTTAACCCCAGTTGCCTAAAAACAAACAAACAAAAAATACAAAAACAAGGTGATGAACACAGTATGCAAAATGTACAACAGGAAGTGCCATTGCCAAGAGGGATTCCCAGTGGGGAGTCCCAATCTTGATGAAGAGGATGATCTAGGGCATCCTTTTCTGTGTGAACTAAAGAAGCTAAGTAGGAGTCCCACTGATACAATGCAATTTGGATGGCAAAGTTGACAAAGAATTTGTGGAAAGGTAGAACAGTAGACAAGAGCATTCTATTTGTGAAAGCAAAAGACCGAGAGAACAAAGGTCACAATGGTCAGATGCAAGGGCATCCCCAGTACAGTAATAAGCAAAATAGAAAATGTGAATCTTTTGTTACAACTGTAGCTTGGGTGAATCACATGAGGGATGAATGTACCCAAAAGAGGAATGTGGGGTTGGTTTGTGACAGGCTGAATGCCAAAGAACCAACATCAGGAAATGAGGATGGGGACCAAAGATAGAGGCTGTCTGAGAACCTAGAAAAAGTAAAAAGGACCTCATCTTCAGATCACAATTTGATAAACGAATATCAGCATCAAGATACAACCACAGAGTGTGGGGGAGGGGAGAAAAGGAGAAAATTCAGAATGGACAATACAATCGAATTTTTAAAAGATCTTACCAAAGAGGCAAAACTGTCTTCTGTTATATGTGTGGATTAGATAGCCACAAATATGTCAAGCACTAGAGAGGAGAATTTCCATTTGGTTCAGAGCAATGCCCCCAAACCAGCATCAAGAAACAAATGGTAGCACATAGAGCCTGCGTTTTTCTTATCAACAACTAAAGCAAGATGATGAGGTTTTGCTGAAAAACTCAAGTGTTCAGAGACCATTGAAGAAACTTGATAATGTTGGTTAGCATTTTGCAAGCAATTTAACGTTTGCAAAGTGCTTTATGTTATTTCATGTGATCCTCACAGCAACCCTGGGAGGCAGGTGCTATTATGAGCCCCATTTTACAGATAAGAAAGCCAGAAACCACAGATAAAAGCTTCAATGTGCTACTGAGGCTGAAGAAGAAATGGGATCATGAGATAGAGGAAAGGCTTTACATTTCTAGGAATTTTAGATAGTCATGCTTCAGATATAAAGAGACGGTTAAGACATTAGCTTGGTACAAACTATTAAAAAGTGCTCAAAAGAAAAATGCTGCATTGAGACAGCAGCTCAAAAATGTTGAAGCCAAACTTGTTTCCCCATAAGCACAGGAAGCTCATGAAAAGGGTGGTGTTTTAAGTAAGGCAGACACTGTACCTAGGAACCAAATTACCCAACCCATGATTAAAGAGAACCCCAGTTCAGACAAGAGGGAAGGCTCAACCAAGGTAGTACCTTTCTTGCCTGGAACCTCAGCTATAGAATCTCCTAGGGTAAGAAAATGAACCAAAGAGTTTAGAAATAAAGGTAGTAAACCTGTAACATCAACTAACTGTGTTACAGACCATCAGAATTTTAGGAGACTTGAGAGGCAATTGAGTCTAACCCTCTACTTTTACAGGTGAGGAAACTGAGGATGGGTTGAAGAGACTTGCTCAAAGTCATACACTGAATCAGTGTAGGAGTTGGTGGCAATGAGACCACAAGGGACCATTACCCTGAGGTGTTTGTTTGAGGGATTCTGGGGCAGAGGAGAGGCTCAGGAGAAACCTAGGATAGGCTATAGAGGAGCAGAGGGTGTGAGGGGAAAACCCTAGGTATCCTAGGCTGTGGAGGAGGGGTGGGTGCAGACATACCTGATAGAGGCTTTGAGAGAAGGTGGGTGCATTGTCGTTGACATCCTCTACCTGTACTGTGAGGTTGGCACTGCCCTCATGCTGCCCATCACGGGCTAGCAGGTGCAGATGATAACAGTCCATGTGCTCAAAGTCAAGGGGCTCTGTGAGTGAGATGCGGCCTCCATAGCGTCCCACACTGAAGGGGCCCTGGTTCCCAGGCGGGTTCAGCACATACCACAGGGCAGGTCCCGAGTCCACATCATTCCCCGTTACCCGAGCGATCTCTGAGCCTAGAAGTGCATCTACAGCATACATGAGACATGGGACATAGGTGTGGATACCCATATGGATGCTACCACAGACAAAGGACATGGACCACACAGGACACCCACACTCCACAAATAAGGATGCTACCCCCAGGCTGCAGGTCATACTTACCTTCTGGTACTTGAATCTCCCAGGGCTGGGGGATGGTTGGCCGATTGTCATTTGCATCAATGACCAGCACAGTCAGTGTGGCTGAGCCCACAAGGGGTGGGGAACCTCTATCTGTGGCCATCACCACCAGGCTGGGGGCACAGGATCAGGGAGCACCAGGTCAAGAATCATAGTATTGGGGTATCGGAAAAGGTGAGGGCTCTTAGGGTAGTTGGACTTTTAGGAAACATGAGGACACTGAAAAGACACTGGGATAGGGGGAAACTCGGGAAGGAAGGATTCCAGAGGGATAATGAGGGACATGTAACATCAGGAGGACACAGTGGTGGGGTGGTGGTTTTGGGCAAGTGACTGGGCAAGGGGAAGGAGGAATAGAGGGCCCGTGGATCGGGGAAGGGAACTGAATCCTCACCGAGTCTCTGCCCAGATCTCTCGGTCCAGGATGGCTGTGGTGGTAATAGTACCCATAGCTGGGTCTATGTGGAACAGCCCCCTAGTGCCCTGGGATGGAGCCAGGCTATAAGTGACTTGTCCCCCTGGGCCCTGGTCCAGGTCATCAGCCTCGACCTAGGGATGGCAGGAGGACAGAATGGGGCATGATCTCATCTTAGGCCCTGTCCCCAGCCTGTGAGTCTGATATGGAAAGTCTAACAGTTCAGGGTCCACCTCCATTCCGGGTCTGTGGGGGACAGGGATGAGGGGCCCTCCTTCTTTCCCTCCACTTTCATTCATCTAAAGCCCTTCCCTCCTCCCCAACCCTGCCCCCCACCTTCAGGAGAGGCCCAGACAAAGGTCGGGACTCAGGTACAAAGGCAGCATAGTGTGGCTTCAGAAATCTTGGAGCATTGTCATTAGCATCTTGTAGGCTTAGTGTCAGCACTGTGAAGCCAAAGGAACCACCACTTTCTGCTTGCAGAACCAGCCGCAGTCTTGGGCTTGTCTCAAAGTCCAGTCCACCTGCTACTTTCACTGAGAGTGCCCCTGGTGGATCATGAGAACTTCAGATCTCAGGGTGGCCTCCCAACATTCATTATCAAGATAATGATAACCCTTACACCCTCAAAGAGGAAACCTGCCCCCCCATCTCTACCACTACACACTCCTGTTGGGATACAACCCACAGACCTCAGAGAGACATTAAGAATTTGAAGAGACAGTCCCACCTCGCACCTCAAAGATCCTTAACCGCAATGAGAGAATTTCAATAGAGTGTGAAGCTTTCAGATAGCAGAGACCCCTTCCTGCTTACCACATCTTAGACTTAGACCCATTTTGACCTCAGATAGTTTCTCCCTGACCTTAGGACAATCCATTAGATCTCAGAGAGACATAGATACCCAACCCTTTAGGTAAGTCATTCTACCCCAGTCTGCTTGTAGACCCTACCTGTGCTGGGTTCAATGGAGAAAAGATCATGTTCATTGCCACTGAGGATGCTGTAGGTGATCACGCCTGTGGAGCCCCCAGCATGGGTGGCCTGGGGGGACACAATGAGGGTCCCTAGGAAGAGGGGGGAAGGGCTCATGGGTGGAGCTCAAGGGTCAGGATCAGATCCAAGGGGAGAAGTATTGAGGGATCAGAGAACGAAGCATCATAAGCTAGATTCAGTCAAGAAGTTAGTTGAGTGTGTTGGGGAGTAGGGGAGGGTATAGAACAAATTCTGTCCCCATGGTACCCAAACACATGCATGTATACCCTGGGGGTGTTTAATGGCCCCCATTCCCATCTCCATTCCATGGCCCCTCTCCGCACCTGGTGGGGCATCCTCAGGAATAACAGCCTCACTGCTGGGCCGGGGAAATCGAGGGCCACGTTCAGTTTCCCCTTGTAAGCCCACAATAACCACACCAGTGGCAGAACGAGCTGGGCGTCCCAGGTCAGTGGCCACAATGAAGAGTACACGGTCACGGGGGCCCAGGGCAGCTGGTGGACGTGCCAAGCGGATCTCACCAGTGTATGAGTCCACAGAAGCCCCAGGAGGAGAAGGCCCTGCCAGTCGGTACAAGATTGAGGCATTGGCACCAGCATCACGGTCCTCAGCCCTCAATGTGGCTAATATATGAGGACCAGAGGAACCCTGGCCCAGGGCTGTGCGTGTGGCGCGCAACCGGAGCCTTAGGGGGCTGGCTGGGAAGGCAGGTGCATGATCATTAACATCACGTACAGTAATGGTGACAGACACACTGGCACTGAGTGGCCCAGCTGCGGCTCCATCCACAGCATGCACCACAAAGCCATAGCGAGCCTGCCGCTCACGGTCCAGTGGAACAGCTGTGCGCAGTTGTCCTGAGGCAGGCTCTAGCAAGAAGGCACCAGCTGCACCTTCACCCAAATAGTAGGCCACACGTCCATTGGCACCAGCATCAGGATCACGAGCCTCTAGCTGTAGCAACAGTGTCCCTATGGGTGCATCCTCAGGCACCTCTACTGCATAGGATGGGGCTGTGAAGGTGGGTGCATGATCATTGGCATCTAGCACCATCACAGTCACTAGCATTGTGGCACTCAATGCAGGCTGGCCTCCATCCCTGGCTGCTACCAATAGCTGGAATGATGGTTCTGTCTCCCGGTCTAGGGATCGTGCCGTGCCCAGTGT
The DNA here is from genome assembly GCF_900497805.2 of Vombatus ursinus. Classification (NCBI taxonomy): domain Eukaryota; kingdom Metazoa; phylum Chordata; class Mammalia; order Diprotodontia; family Vombatidae; genus Vombatus; species Vombatus ursinus. The sequence continues at coordinate 17,848,874 of NW_020954553.1, read as the reverse complement.
TCCCAATACTGCATCTAGGATGAAGGCTCCTGATGGGTCACCATCTGCTAGACCAATCCACATACAGAGACATAGGGACAGAAAAAGAGAGAGTTCAAGACAACCACAGCCAGAGAAATAAAGATAAATGGCCAGATAGAGACAATAACACAGATGACAGAAAAAGAGAGGTAGAGATAAGAGAATAGAAGATAGAGGAGGAAGCCAGGGGTGGAAAAGATAAAGAGTGGAACATAGTTAGTTTGGAGTAGGGGGGACTTGTGAGGATGGGGAGGTGGGAAGGGATCCTATGTGGGGACTGGAAGGTATTCTGTAGAAATGGAGAGGAGTAACGTGGTCCTGTGGAGTGGGATTATGGTAGGTAATGGGGAGGTAGAAAGCTGTTTCATGGGCAGGTTGCAGGAAGGTTGTGCGGAGATCTTAAGGGTCCCAAAGAACCCCCGTTGTAGGGAAGGCCCTAGACCCCAAGTTTTGATGTGACTTACTCAGTATTTGATAGTTAATCTGCCCATTAGGGCCAACATCAGGATCTGAAGCCCTAAGCACGGTCAGTGTCTGGGGATCCTGGCTCTCAGGAACCTCCAGGGAGAGGTGGGAGCTCCCAAAGGCTGGTGCGTGGTCATTCTCATCCTCCACAGTCACATGCACTGACACATGGCTCAGCAGGGGTGGTGAGCCCCCATCTTGGGCATACACTGTGGATACATACTGTACTCAGCACAGATCCTGTCCAAACTAGAGCAGGGTGCCCTAGGTATATACATGCACACACAGTTACATACCCACCTATACATACATACAGGCAGATGCAGCCAAGTAGGGCAGTGAACCCCTATCCTGGTCATACACTACAAGTATATGCTGTACTTAGTACAGATCCTCTCTAGTAACTAGAACCAGTACTGTGACACACCCCTGGCCTTAGCTGTTAAGCAGGCACCTATACACATGTACATGCATGGACAAATACCTGGTAGAGAAGAGGTGATAAATCCCCATCACAGAGGCATACCTCAGTAACATACACTTCCATACATATAAGAATGTACCCCACTCAAATGCATTGCTGTGTCCAAGCATGCACCTGGATATATGTTTATCCACCATGCTTAGTACATATTCTGGGGCAGCTAGGTGGTGCAGTGGCTAGAGTGCCAGGCCTGAAGTCAAGAAGACTCATCTTCCTTAGTTCAAATCTGGCCTCAGACACTAGCTGTGTGACCCTGGGCAAGTCACTTAACCCTGTTTGCCTCATATTTCTCATCTGTAAAATGAGCTGGAGAAGGAAATGGCAAACCACTCCCAATATCTTTGCCAAGAAAACCCCAAATGGGGTCACAAAGAGATGGACACAACTGAAAAACAACAACAGCAACAGAAGTAGTATGTGTTCATCATCTCCAGGCTTCCCAAACCAGTAATATATAAATACACAAAAGCAAGTATGCACTCACAAACATACAAGTGTGTCCAGACATGCACCTGCACATATATATGTATGTATATATGTGTATATATATGTAAAAATCATGCTCAGCATAAATTATAAATTATACTGCTGTCCCTTGAGTTGTGACATAGTTCTGCACTAAGCCTATAATATGTACAGATACATACACACAGATACAAAACATACAACCTCCAGCATATACCTATCATACCTAAACAGCTAGGTGGAGGAGTGGTTAGAACACTTGACCTGGAATCAGTAAGTTATGAGTTAAAATCTGGCCTCAGATCCTTTCTAGCTCTGCGACTCGGGGCAAGTCACATTTTAACCCGTCTGCTTCAGTTTCCTCATCTGTAAAACGGGGATAATAATAGCATCTCTCTCCTAGGTGTGGTTGTGAGGATAAAATGAGATCATATTTCCAGCACTTCATACAATGCCTGGCAAATATTAGGTGTTTAATAAATGCTCACTGGGGTAAGAATAGTGTATTTTTAAGAGAAAGAGTGAGCTTCTCAGGAGTCTGGAAAGTCAGACTCTGCTTCTGGCTCTCTCACTGAGTTGTGTGGCTCTAAGCGAGCCACTGACCTGTCTGGCATTTAGATTCCATGTATTCAAAATGGGAATGACACTGTTTGTCCTGGTCTTCCTTACAGGGCTGTTCTATGGATCAAATGATACCATAAGACAAACTAACTAGCCAAATTTGTCTTATTTGAGAAATTAAACTTAATGAGACTGAACTATCAAAAACGGGGATGGGGTGCCTTGGGAAGCAGGAAATGTCCAAGCCTTCAAACAAGGGCTCAATGGGGATTTTTTTTATTTAGGTACAGATTGAACTTGATGTCTACTGAGGTCCCTTTCTGTGCTAAGATGCTGTAATTTTCATAACTGTATTAGACTCTGGCAATGCCCAACCTGAAAGGTGAACAATAGTGTTGTGACTCAAAAGTATACACAGCTAACTGGAGTTGGCCATTAACTTGAGCACATGTAGCTGCTAAGCAATGGAATGGGTACCATTAGAAAGTAGCTGTGGGACTTCCCCCTGGGGAGGAAGTGCCAGACGAGTCAGCATGGTGGAAGAAGATGCTAGTGGAGAAGACTAGCCAACAGAAATTCATGACTGCCTCATCAGTAGACAAATAAAGGAGCTGATTGAGTTGGTTTTGTTTAACACAATTTTATGGCATATTTTATATTCTCTACTACCTAAGAGGAAACCTATCAGGGGTGAGAGGGAGAAACAGAGGGTAAAACAGAAGCTTTGCATTTGCTATGAGAAGAGACACACAGCTCTGCTGAAAGCTGTTTTGTTGTAAGATCATTTTCAATTTTGCCCGACTCTTTATGAACTCATTTGAGGTTTTCTTGGCAAAGATACTGGAGTGATTTGTCCTTTTCTTCTCTGGCTTATTTTATAGGTGAGGAACTGAGGCAAACGGCGTTAAGTGACTTGCCCAGGGTCACACAACTAGTAAGTGTCTGAGGCCAGATATGAACTCAGGAAGATGAGTCTTCCTGACTCCAAGCCTGGCACTGTAGTCACTGTGCCACCTAGCTGCTCATGCAAGTTGTTTGGACAAAGGAAAATGCCATCCTATTTGGAGAGCTGACTGAGATAAAGCTACAAAATCCTATTGCTTTCTATGGCTGGAGAGGGAGGAAGAAACTGTTTGGAGTCTCAGAGCACATCCAAGAGAATTTGGTAATTGCTTAAGGTAATTGCTGGTTACTAAAAAAGCATAATACTTTTTAGTACCCTGTCAAGGATGGCTTTGTTTTTAAAAAGCCTTTAAAGCTTAAAAAACAAAACCTACTTTAAGGGCCCAAGAATAGCAAAGAGGAAGCTTTGCTCTTCTGCACTTACATTCCTCCCTGCTGGGTTCCCATGTGTGTATATGCGTGTCCATTCACCCCTTACAGACACTGTGTACACTGCTGAAAGTATGATCCAGGTCTATGGGTGGACTGTTAAATTTTGATTATTTCTGCTTTTACCTTCTATTCACAAATATTTTATTATTCTTGCTTTTGCTTTGTTTTATAAATGTTTCATGTTTAAAAATCAATGGTATCATTGTAACGAAATTATTTTGTATAAATGGAAAGCATGCTGGTGGAGGCCCAGGAACTACAGTGGTGATTAGTAGGTGTTGATCTCTCTTTACATCATGGAAACCCCTAGGACCCTGAGAGAGATTTTGAATTGTGGCGATATGGCTACCCTTCTGGGGATACCATCTGAAGGCATAGGGATATCCATTGCCAAGGTATATGAAAGAGGGTAAGATACCAAAGTCTTGGAAAAAGTCTCAGACTTTATTGTTATGTAAAAAAGTGACCAATAGGGGCCTCTAGGTGGATAGAGCTCCAGCCTTAGAGTCAGGAGGACCTGAGTTCAAATCCAGCCTCAGACACTTGAGACTTATTAGCTGTGTGACCCTGGGCAAGTCACTTAACCCCGATTGCCTCACCAAAAAAACAAAAATAAATAAAAATTTTAAAAGTGACCAAAAGATAATTAATAGCTACTGGCCCATATTACTACTTTATCATCTTTAAAATTTTTGTGAGAATAATCTATAATTTCATTTAGTATATCCTTGATGAAGGTATGAGAAGGGAATAGGCAGGCTTCTGCAGACCACTTTTTCACAGCATATCTTTTTTTTTTTTAGGAGGCAATTGGGGTTGAGTGATTGCCCAGGGTCACATAGCTAGTAAGTGTCTGAAGCTGGATTTGAACTCAGGTCCTCCTGACTCCAGGGCTATTGCTCTATCCACTACACTACCTAGTTGCCCAAGCAGACTATATCTTGACAGTCATATTTGATTAAAATTTGTAAAGAAAAAAAAAGATACTAGTATATTTATTTGTTGACTATTTTAAAAAAGCACTTGATGTAGTTAAAAAGAAATTCTACCAACAAAGTATCTCTCATGCATAAATTAAAATCATACACAATCCTTTCAAAGCTGTAACGACACAGGTAATCTTGTTTGACATTATAAATATTAATCATGGCCTAGAACAGGGACATAGGTCCTTGACAAAGGTTTTTGCATTATCACGGAGAATGTCCACCATGACTTATCTGTCATACTGTGGATTTCTTTTTTGGGTATGAGTTCAACTAAAGGACTGCAAAGATCCCTTCCAACTCTACAATCCTGTGTCTCTGAGCATGACCCAGAAAAGGACCTATATACAAGGTTCTGGTTTGTGCCAGCAGAACCTGCCTTGTGGGGGTGGGGCCAGAAGCATACATGTGCTTCTCAGTGCACTAGTTTCAGAGGTCATAATTAATTAATGGGTGTTTGCAAGGTGGAAGTGGGGTAGCTTTTAAATGAAACTTCACTAGTGTTTTTCAGGCTGGCCCCATAATTCAGAAAGAACAAGGCACTGTGAAATGATCTTCTAAAGTATCATACCATTGTTACTGAAAATCCCCAAGGGCCCTTTCTTCCCATGTAATTTCTCCATAACTGTGCTAAATTTCTGACCAGACCAGAAGACTTGGATCTGCCTCCCACTTGACATCCCAAACTGGTTCCAAATGATTCATAAACTTTTAGAGCCACAAGGGACCTTAGAGCTGGTCCAATCCTTTCACCAAACTGAGGCCCAGAGAGAAGGGACTTATACAAGGAGTTAAGAGCAGACCCAAGACTTGAACCCTGGTCCCTTGGCTTGTCCAGGGCTCTTTTATTTATACCATGATGCCTCTGTACATTATAAGAAATCTTTTCTCCTCACTGTCCCTTCCAGGTCAGAGACCTGGCCCAACAGGGCAGGTGCTACATACTCTGTGATGCCCTTACAGGAGAAAACCAGACATGGTCTTCGTCTGATCTGCTGTGAAGGAAGTGATGCTCTTCGTTACAAGGGGTCATGCTTACTATGGACTTTGTCAAACACAGCCTCAGCACCACGCAGATACCCCTCCCACTCATCATGCAAGTCCCCAGCATCCCTTCCAACTCCCATACCAGTCAGGCTGATCTCCTGCTGCTCTTCTCTGTCTAGGACCTGTCGAGTAGTGAGGACCCCGGTGTTTGGGTCCAGGGTGAAGGTGTCACCAGAAACACCACCATATGTCACTTGTCCATTAACACCTTGGTGGAGAGGGAATCAATCAGTGTACATTTGGGGAGGGGGGCATGAGATGACTTTCCTCATCTCTAGCTTTCAAATCTGTTTCAAGCCCCAGCTCCCTCACACTTGTCCTGTTTCCTCCATCCCTATTTTTCCATCACCCCCAATTCCATTGTCCACTTCCAACCACTATTCTTCCCAGTTCTACATTCCCCAATGCGTGCCTCTCAATACCCTACTATTGTAGCCCCTCCACTTCTCACTGCCCCATCCCAAGGAATTCACTATGTTCCCATGCTGGTCTCCATTCCCCTGATTCTGCCTCTGTCCCCATGCACTGTACCCAAGTCAGGGTCGGTGGCATGCAAGGTGAGCACAGTGGTGCCTGGTGGACGGTTCTCAGGCACATGGACATGGTACGCTGCCTGTGGGAAGGTGGGGGCCTCATCATTGATGTCAACCACACTGACTGTCAGCAACTGAGTGGCTGATCGGGGAGGGGAACCATGGTCTGAGGCAACCACGGTCAGCATGTGTTCAGCTCGCTGCTCCCGGTCTAGGGGTCGTGTGATAGACAGTGCACCTGAGAGTGAGAGCAAGCAGTCAGGGTTAGCCCCTAGTCCCTATATGTTGGTATCTGCCCCCAGGCTGCTCCTGCCCCACCTGTGAACCGTACCTGTCATTTCTGCCTCACCCATAAACTTACCAGTGCTGGGATTCAAGTGAAAGTGCCCGTCGCTGTTGCCACCTGCCAGTTGGTAGGAAAGGCGGGCAGCCTCACCCAGGTCTGGATCACGGGCCACCACATAGAGCGCCACAGAACTAGTTGGCTGGTCCTCAAGAAGCAGGGCAGTAGGAGGTGAGACAAAGACTGGCACGTTGTCATTTTCATCTGTCACAAACACCCTAGCTGAGACACGGGTGCTGCGGCGCAGGCTGATATTGCGGGCCTGATCGGTGGCCTCCACCAGCAAGAGTAGGGCAGGTGTGGCCTCACGGTCTAGGCCTCTGGGGGCACTGAGAGCACCAGTGCGGGGATCCAGTCTCAAGGCAGGGACTGGGGGGGATTGGCGCAGCAGGCGGTAGCGTACATCACTATTTGGGCCAGGCCCATCTGCGTCTGCAGCTTGGAATGTGTAGATAGCAGCTCCTGGGGGCGGGTTCTCAGGCAGTGCAAGAGTTAGTGGGTCACGGGAAAAGGTGGGTGCATGCTCATTCTCATCCTCCACACGAAGCTCCACACGTAGCAACCGAGGCCCAGCAGAGTAAACTGGAGCACCCCCACCCACCTCCTCAGCCCTCACAGTCAGGGCTCTCCATGCTGGCCCTGCTTCGAAGTCCAGGGGCCTGGCCAGGTACAGCTGACCTGTGGCTGCATCCAATGCAAATGTGCCCTCAGGGTCACCTCCACCCACCAGTGTGTAGGTTAGTACCCCTGGGGGGGCCCCTGGAAGTGCCACTGATCCCAGCAAGGAGCCTGGCTGAAGTCCCTCTCCTGCTGTCAGCGTCAGCACTGCTGGGGCTGCTGAGGCATCGGGAGCTACTGGGGATCTGGTCCGGGGTAGCACCTGCCAAGAGAGATTGTGCTGGATTGGGTGTTTGGGGATAGGAGGATATAAGGTTAAGAGATGCAGAGCATGGAAACTGAGAGATGATGATTTAAGGGTAAAAGGGCCCAAGAGGTCTAAAGATAGAGGGATATAGAATTTGGGGACAGTGGGTTTGGAGACAATTGGTTTGGAAGATTTGGAGTTGAGATGGTAGGTATGAGGTTAGGAATGAGAAGTCTAAGAATTTGGGGAAACTAGAAATGATGAGATTGGGGTTTGAAATTGGGGGGAGGGATGCTTGAGGTTGGTAAAATAGGGGTTTGGAGTTGGAGGAATGGAAGCTTTAAGATCTGAAGTTTGGGGGACTGGTGGCTCAGGTACCTGCAGAAGCAGCTGGAGGCTGGTGCTTCTTGGGGGGCTGCCCTGGTCCTGAGCATTCACTGTCAGCACATAGTGGGGCCTTTCCAGTCGACTCAGGGGCCCAGCTGTGCTCAGCTCTCCAGAGTGAGGGTGTAGCAGGAATAGCTCTGAGCCAGGGCCTGAGAAGACAGAGAGAAGCAGAGGCCCAGGTCTAAGCCTGACAGCCAAGCAAGTGGGCTGAGTCAGAACTCTATCCCCACAAAGCTCAGGCCCCATGATTCATGCATATTTTCAGTCTTGATGTGTTAAGTCCTCACCCTCACACTTCAGTTACTATAAGGCTAAGACAGTATTCTTACAAGGCTCTGTCCTCCTAGGTTCCAGTCCCTATGGAACTCTGATCACAGCAGCTTCCTTTATTTGCTTTCTCCTAAATTTCCTGGATCTTGGGTGCCAAAGAGATAATGAAGTGCAGAGCTGGACATCTTCTTAAGGGCCTTACCATAAAGGGAAGTCTGATTCATAGTGGCAAAACTTTTAAAGGACCAGATACAATGCTTTGTACCAGCTTCTTTCTCAAACTCTTGAGGGTTTCTCACCCACATATCCGGAGACCAGGAGGAAGCTAACCTCGTGGGCAGCCCAGGGGATTCCTGGGACCAACTGTTGAGGTAATATACAATTAGATTCATCTGGCAGGCAGCCAGGAGCCAGAGTCAATTATCACTACTGACTATGCACTCAAAACCACTCTCCCTGGTGCAAGTAATACTGTCCTCATGGGACCTAAGCTGTCCGATGTGTGCCCCCAAGATGTCCCTTTAAGCCAGTATTGTATATATGTTCAGTTCTCATGCACTTCATTCCCCAGCAGAAAAGGGGAGTGGGCTCTTGTGAGAATTAGATGATACTTCACTAGAGCTGAAATGCCCCCTTGAGGCTAGGGACTGTCTCACTTCTGCATTTGTATCCCTAGCACTTAGTAGGTGCTTCATAAATGCTTCTTGTTTATTTGATTATGGGGGAGACCACAGAAATCTTTCCCTCCTAGCAAAGAGGAAGATTTAGCATCCTCTGGCATGCCCAGGGACAATACTGGTGCTGCCTTCTAGGAGTGGGACAGGACCAGAAGAAAAACCAGGAGAGAGGGGACTGCTCCGTGCTTTGGTGCTTTAACGAAATACTACTTTACCATAAGAAGTTACAAAAAAAAGATGGTTTCAGAGAAACCTGGGGAGATTTCTATGAACTGATACAGAACCAGGAGAACATTTGATATAGTAACATAGTGAAGAAAAACAACTTTGAAGGGCTGAATAAATCTGATCAATGAAATGGTCAACCATGTAATCCAGAGGAGTGATGAGGAAGACCTCCCGACAGAGAGGTGACGGGATCAAGCTTCAGGCACACATTTTTGGACATGGCAAATGTTTGGATTTGTTTTGCTTGACTAAGTATATTTGCTACATGGAAAAGAAAATTACTATATTGATATCTTATCTAAGCTTAAGGAAGGTGGCCTATGAGCTGCTGCTTTACCACTGTGCCTCAAGTGTCACATGGGCCACATACCAAGTATTATTTGCAGCCTATGCTTACCTTATAAATTTCACTCCTTTGTTGGTCAATTAAAAGTCACTAAACTATGCACACCCTTTGACTCAGTGATATCATTACTAAGCCTGTACCCTAAAGAGTTCAAAGAAGAAAAGACTCACTTTCACTTTCCAAGAGCTCATTCAAAGATTTTTCTTCTTCCTATTTTTTTAAACTGGAAAAATATTTTCTATTCAACAAGAAATGCTAGAAAAAACTGGATAGATATCTAATAGGAAAATAGGTTAAGCATAGCAACCTATACCATATATTATTCCATTGGATTATTCCAATGGATAAAAGAACTAAATATTAAAAAGTCACAGAAGGAAAAAAGGTCTCATCTCTCAAAACACCACATAGCAGATTTATTCACTGGTTGTGACATGAGAAATGCTATGAGATGAAGCAGACTACTTACATTATATGAAAACAAAACTTTTACACAAATAAAATAAATATAGCCACAAGAAAGATGTAGCCTGAGAGAGAAAAAATTTGAATACACATCCCTAATAAACATCTGACACCCAAAATACATAGGAAATGATACCAGTCACTAAGATTGAAGCATTCTCCAATAAATGTCGTCAAAAGATATGAACAGGGGCAGCTAAATGGCACAGTGGGTAGAGAACTGGCCCTGGAGTCAGGAGGACCTGAGTTCAAATCCAGCCTCAGACACATAACACAGTGAGTGAAGCTGTGACTCTGGGCAAGTTGCTTAACCCCAACTGCCTCACATAAAACAAAAACAAAAGCAAAAAAAAAAAAAGAAAAAGAAAAAGATGTGAACAAAGTTTTCCAAAGAAGAAATATGAACTAACATCTCCTATATGAGGCTTTTTTTTTTCTGATGCAGACATACTGGGCAATAGCACCGCACATACATTATCCTAGGTTTCAGAGGCAGAGGTTAAATACCAGGAGAAGGAGAAAAGTTCCCAATGTGTAACTTTGTGTCAAGAGAGAATCTCAAGAGACAAGAGCTATAAAGCCACAAGAGTAGCATCAGAACATTGGGCCCTGTAAGGCACCAGAAGCTTGGTGCACTCATCCAAAGTATCAGTTCTCCTTGGACCTCACAAAGAGCTTGTGTTTCGCACCTTTTGGATGTGCCCAGTATACTATATATTATAGTTAGCCACTGAACAAAGTTAAACTAATAATTTTTTCTGTGAAATATAGGCTTAACTTGTTTTAAACAGTAATTTTTTTTTGTAGGCAATTGGGGTTAAGTGACTTGCCCAGGGTCACACAGCTAGTAAGTGTCAAGTGTTTGGTCTGAGGCCGTATTTGAACTCAGGTCCTCCTGACTTCAGGGCCAGTGCTCCATCCACTGCGCCACCTAGCTGCCCCGATAATATTCTTTTGATATTTTTTTTTTTGTTGTTGCAAGTCATTGGAACTCCATAGTTTCCAAAGACTTTAAATTTGAGGATCCCTAAAAGATCAAGTATATGCTAAGTAGACATCAGAGGCTTGCAAAATATTACAAATTTGGAATTGTGCAACAGGAGTGGCATAAAATGTATCATCAGAGATACGTTATCACTAGAAAAAAAATGGGCCAGTCATGTAGTTAGAATTAGAATCTGTCAACAGCCATGCAAAGATCTAGAGCTACAGTCCCACCCAGTATGTTGGGTAAATGCCAAGTGGAGAATTTATGGAAGGACATGAACAAAAGTCACATGGGCTAAGCCAATATGGAAGGATTCCACTCTGCATCATTAGAGAGGAGTACTAACATAGAACTATAGATTTTAGAGCTAGAAAAAGCCTCAGAGGTCATCTAGTTCAGCCCCCTTGTTTTTATTGTGACAGTCTCTCAGATCCATTAGAGTTAAGCTTCATTCTCTGTGCTTATCAAAGAAACCAACTCTTGGTGGGTTGGGATGATTTCTGGTCTCTTCCGCTTTGTTACTCTAGCAACTGCTTTTCATTCTTCTCTACAAAATGGCGATAATCAGTGTCTGAGTCTTTTATGTTATTAATTTCCTTTTTTTTTTTTTTAGATTTTAAACAGGTTGAATTTGAGCTGTAAAATCCTTCACTGTGTCACCTTCTCATCATTAATCATCTTTATAATTTGGTGTTTATTTTGATCTTACTTTAACCAGTTAGTGCTCCCTCTGAGACTGCACCCAATTTCTTTTATCTCTTGTTTGAATATAGTTGATTGCATGTTGCCTCCCTCATTATATTGTGAGCTTTTTGGCAGCAGGAATTGTTTTGTTGTTTTTCCTGCCTCTTTTTTTTTTTTTTTTTTTTGTTATGCTCAGCAGTTAGCAAAGTAGATGCTTAATAAATGGTGATTGAGTGACTGATTGACCCTCCATCTCCTGAATCTATCTTTTCTCTGGCTGTCCCCTGAAACCTGAAATTCTCTCCCTCTTCATTTTGACTTTCTCCAAAGCTCTCACAAATCCCACCCACTGCAAAAGGCTCTTCCTGGTCTCCCTCAGTGCTAGTACCTTCCCTCTGAACTCACCTCCTGTTTAACCTGGTTCTGTCATGTATGTACATCCTTGTTTGCATGCTATCTCATCCATTAGAAGATGAACTCTTTCAGGGAAAGACTTTGTTTTTTGGCTCTCTTGGTATACCCAGTGCTCAGCGCAATGCCTGGCACATGGTAAGTGCTTAATAAATGCTTATTGTCTCAACTTGACTTAACATAGCTAATTTTGAAATAATTGCTCAATTGGTAACCAGTCATTTCCTCTCTTAAAACATGGTCAATTTTGTTTTTTATAATATTTTGTTCTTACCATGTGCAACATCTTACAACACTTTCTTTTGATGAAAATTTTTATGATATGGGAGCAGCTATGTGGTGTAGTGGATGGAGAGCCAGGCCTGGAGTCAGGAGGACCCAAATTCAAATCTGGTCTCAGACATTTACTAGTTGTGTGACCCTGAGAAAGTCACTTAACCTCTTGTTACCATGGTTTCCTCACTTGTAAAATGGAGATAATAATAGAATCTACCTCCCATGGCTACTGTGAGGATAAAAGGAGAAATTTATGAAGTGCTGAGTTAGCATAGTGCTTTGTATATAGTAGGTGTTGTATAAACATTAGCTATTATTATTATAATATACAAGCGCAAATCTTCTCCAGCACAGTGCCTCAGTGCCTATATTAACTGTAGTAGGTACTTAATAAATCTATAAATCTTCACTTAATTGATTTGAATATAAGAACTTGCCTTCTGTTTCTTGAACCATGTTCAGCACATTTTTCCCCTCACCATCTTATCTGTGCTCTCCTTCATACTAAAGACACCAGATATCAAATTACACAATGACTTAGTTTGGAGAATCTCGACAAGCTCTTTCTTCATAGAGCTCTCTATTTCTTCATCCTCTAAAACCAAAGCTGATGCATAAGTTGCAACTATCCTCATGGTGGTTTGTTTGTTTATGCTTCTAAAGAACACTGACAAGTAGGCCACGGAATGTTCTTTTGGGTTGCCTTTGGGGGCAATGAGAAAACCAACTCAAGCAATAACATTATTCACTTCTTTGAAGAGAACCTTCCAGTCACCCTTCTATCTAAAGCATATCTTCTTTTTCATTACTAAAACATAGAAAAGAGTGTCAGAGGCCTGAAAAAATGGCATCAGAAATACTAAAGCAAAGAACAATCCAAAGCTGGTAGCGAATGCTAAGGATAATAAAAATACCTTTTCTAGTGATGTTGGGTGCACAGGGTGGATACAGGTAGGAAAAAATTCAGAATGGATGATGCTCATTGCTTGACATATGCTCTCTTTCTCTGGCTCCAAGCATATTCATATGACATACAATGAGTGTTCTCTTTCCCTGTGTAGGGGGCTCCAAATGGTGCCAATCAGATATCGGTGTTTTAGACTCATAGGTTCCAAATTTTGGAACTGCTCCACAGGGATTGCCATTACTAAAAACAGCTTGATCTCAGAGGGTGGGTGCAGGCTGGTAATGCTCACCTTCACATCTCATCCTTATTAATGACTCTATTATTATTATTATTATTATTAATGACTCATGTTCTCTAAATGAAGGTTTGCTCATTGTGACAGCTTGAACCCTCTAAAGATCCACAATCAAAGGCCTGAAAGTATTCTCAAATTGCCCAGGCATTCACACCCAAATGACAAGCCCACTCACAACACACACTCACACCCAATGACAACACAAATTCACAGCCTCACTATTTGCACACACTGATTAGGTAACTGCTCTTTCTCTTCCCACACACTCTCCTTCCTCCAGTACTAACTATTCAAATCCTGCTCAGAATATACTTTGCCAAAAAATCTCCAGGTGCTTGGCTTCCCCAGGATCATTGCACTGATTACCAAGGTCGAGAATATCTGGATGTTTTCTTATTGTTCAGGGGTTCAATCAATCGTTTCTAAAGGGAGCTTTAGAGAGACAGCTAGTTGCCTTTTTGTTTGGCATTCCCAGACATTAACATTGCTAAATAGGAGAAGACAAAGCTAATCAATGGTAACTTTCTTATTTTCTCTACCAATGGAAATGATCTCCAAACTGAAAAGGATAGAAAACAAAATAGTTCACAGAAAGCTGAAACCTAAGATAAGTGAGAATACAGGAAGAGAGCACCTAACTGTCTTCAATAAATTCATATCTCCTGGACCAGATGAAAAACATTGTAGGGTACTGAAAGAACTGGGGTATGTGGTTGCTAAAATGTTGTAAGTGATCTGAAAAATCACTGAGAAGGAGAGAAGTGTCTTAGGACTGGACAGGAGTCATATATTGACCTGAATTTCAAAAAGGAGAATAAGGTGAAGTCAGTTTGTTTTCAATTTTTTGCAGACTTTTTGAGAGTATTATTTAAGCTTGTTGTGTGAGTATTTAGAAAGTGAGAAGGAAATCAGCAATAGCTAGCATGGCATAATTGAGATCAGGTTCTGCTAGGCTAACCTCATTTACTTGTTTGACAGACTCATTGCACTGGAAGTCAAAGGGAATGCTATGAACACAGTGTATTTGGCTTTCAACAAGGCCTCTGGAAAATTCTTTCATGATATCTTTGTAGACAAGATGGAGAAATGTGGGCTAGATGATGTCATTGTTAAGAAGATAAGGAACTGGTTGTAATGGAGAAATGTTAACCCAGGAGAGAGGTCTCTAGTAGAATGCCCTAGGAATCTATGCAATTGAATCTTTTATCATTGACCTATATGAAGGCATCGATGGTATCCTTACCAAATTCGCAGATGATACACACACACACACAAAATGAGGAGCAAGAGCTAATATATGGATGGCAGTAAGGATCCAAAAAGATCTTGAGAGATACAGCCCAATGATTACTTGATCTAAAGACTCCAGCTACAGGAGTAAGAACTTACTATTCAACAAAAATTGTTGGGAAACTGGAATTCAGTCTAGTAAAAACTAGGTATGGACCATCATCTCACACCACATATCAAGATAAACTCCAAAGAGACACATGACTTGGACAGAAAGGATGATACCATAAGTTAATTAGAGAAGAAGCAAGAAGTCACTTGTCAGATCTATGGATAGGGGAAGAGTTCATAACCAAAAAGGAATAGAGAGAACCAAAGAAGACAAAATGAACAATTAGGATTTAATTTTAAAAGGTTTTGCGTAAACAGAAACAGCTCTATTATAATAGAAGGGAAATAGAGTAGCTGAGGACAGAGGGAAATTTTTGCATTGTTTCTCTGGTAAGGGCCTCATTTCCAAAATATATAGGGAACTGATTCAAATTTATAAAAATAAAAGCCATTACCTAGTTGATAAATGGTCAAAGGACATGAACAGGTTGGAAGGAATCCAAACTATCTATAGAAAAAAAAATACTCCAAATCACTAATAATTAAAGGAATGCAACTTAGAGCAATTCTGAGGTTCCACTTTGGACCCATCAGAGTAACAAAACTGACAAAAGGAAAATGATAATTTCTGGAGGGGACTTCAGGAAAATAGGCACATTAATACACTGCTGGCGGAGTTATGAATTGTTGCAGCTTTTCTGAAAGTAATTTACAACTATGGCATCAAGGTTACTGTATATATCTTTTGATCTGGCAACATCACCACTAGCAGACCATTATCCCAAAGTAATCAAAGAAATAGGAACCTCTGAACAACAATATTTATAGTAGCTCTTTTCATGGTGGCAAAACTGGAAACTAAAGGGATGGAGATCAATTGGGAATGGCTGGACAAATAAATGTAATGGAATACTACTGTGCTGTAAGAAATGAAAAAGATAGTTTCAGAGAAACTTGGGAACATTTGCATGAACTGAATCAGTAAAGTGAATGGAACCAACAGAAAAATTTATACAGTAACAACAGTATTATAAAGACAAACAACTTTGAAAGACTTAAGAACTCAAAATGTAATAACCAACCATGTATGCAGAGGACTGATGATGAAGCATGTTACCCACCTCCTGATGGGAGAAGCGATGGGATTCAGGGAATAGATTAAGATGTGTATTTTAGAGGGGCATGGCCAATGTGAGAATCTGATTTGCTTAATTATTCATATTTGTTATAAAAGTTTTATTTTGTTTTTCTTTTTTAATGGGGGGGAACAGTATAGGAGGAAGAAAGGAAGGAAACAAGTATTTATTAAATGCTTCCTATGTGTCAGATACTGTGCTAAGTGCTTTACAAATATCTCATTAAACCTCTCACAAGAAGTCTGGGAAGTAAGTGCTATTATCATCCCCATTTTATTGCTGAGGAAACTGAGGCAGGCAAATATTAAGTGACTTGCCCAAGGTCATACAGCTAGTAAGTATCTGAGACCATATTTGAACTCAGATATTCCTGACTTCAAGCCCTGTGTTTTATCTACTGCATTACCTTTTGTTAATTAGAAAAAAAAGAAATTTGAATTAAAAAGTGATGGGAAGCCAGAAGTTTTGGTCAAACCTAACAAGATGAAATTTACTGAGTATAAACATAAAATCTTACACTTATCTTAAAAAGGCTACCTCAGAAGTGCAAGATGAGAAGATGTGGCTAGAAAAGAACTCATCCAAGAATGATTTGGACAAGCTAAGTCTGAGTCAATTGAGCAATATAATTGTGAAAGAGCTAATGTGATAGCTTTTGTTTTTACATTACCTCTATTTCCCAGTGTATCCCTCATCCTCTTAGAAAGCCATCCCTTATAGTAAAGAACAAAAAGGAGAAGGGGATAAGTGGGTGGGGAAAGTTCAGCAATACTAATATATTAAAAAAAAAAAACTCTAACATTCTATGTAGTGTTCTAAGCCCAGTGCCAACTCTGCAACTTGTCTTTGAGATCAAGCTTGGTCATTATAATTTCATAGCATTCAGTTTCAACTATTTTGTTACTGTTGGTCCTTCTTAATTAGAAGAGTGAGGAAGAAATTAGTTAGATATAAGGATAGGGGAGTAGTTTATGACCAAAAAAAGGCAAAGAGAAGACCAAAGAAGACAAAATGGACAATTTGGATTATATAGAATTGACAAGTTTTTGCATAAACAAAAATAACACAGCTGAAATTTGAAAGGATTGCCTTGTGTATATCATGTTCCTGGTTCTGTTTGCTTCATTCTGCACTCAAGTTTTCTCATGCCTCTCTGTACTGATAATATTTATGATTTCTTTTTTTTTAAATTCAATTTTGTTTCTTCTTGGAGGCAATTGGTGTTAAGTGACTTGCCCAGGATCACATAGCTATTGTCTGAGGGCAGATTTGAACTCAAATCCTCCTGACTCCAGGGTCTATGCTCTATCCACTACACCTAGCTGCCTCTAAACTTTTTTTTTTTAATGAAGATATGCCTTCTTTCCCTTTCATCTCCCCCTCCAACCTCTCTATCGTGAGATGGTTAGCTTATTGCATCATAAATCCTCTAGATTTGTGCTTGGTCTTGTACTGAACAGAATTCTTAAGATGTTCAAAGTTGATTATCTTTCAATATTGTTGATATTGTATAATTTGTTTCCTGGTTCTACTCATTTTACTCCATGTTAGTAATTGTTCTCCTGGTTTTGCTTATTTTACTCTTTATCAGTGCATACAAGTATTCTGAAAATTTAATAAGGATGAGCTACACATAAATGGTGGAAAACCTCTTAGTGAGCAAATTGTCAAAGATAATAAGAGATGGAAATAGGCAATGTTAGAAGGGCTATGAGAAGATAGGATACACTATACACTATTGGTGGAGCTGTGAATTAGTTCAGCCATTCAGGAAAAAAAATTTAGAATCCTTCCAGAAAAGTCACTAAACTACTCAAACCCAGAGATTCTATTATTGGGCATTTGGGCCACAAAAATCAAACACAGAAAGAAAGACCTGATACAGTATACATCAAAACATTCATAGCATCATTTTTTTTTGTGGTAGCGAAAACCCAAAAACAAAGTGTCTACCCATCAAGGTCTATGGGAATGGCTGAAGAAATTCTAGTATGTGAATCAAGTATCATATTATTTCACCATAAAATAATAAATATCTGGAATTCAGAGAAACAAAGATTTATATGAGCTGATGTAGAGTGAAATAAGCAGAACCGAGGAGACAATATACATAATAACTACAGTAGTGAACATTAAAAAAAAAACCACTAAAAAGAAGTCTTAACACTGAGTAATTGTTTAAACCGATCTTAGTTTTGGAAGAGATAAGGAAACTTTACTTCTTTTTGGTAGAAGGGTTGGGGGGGCACTATAGGTCACTAAGTCAGTTGGTTTGTAGGTATTTTTCTTTTTTAACAAGGGAAAGCTCATGGGGAAAGCTATTTCTGGAAATTTCTATGATATAAAAACAAAAGGAAACAACATATTAAAATGACTGGCATAAATGACAGTATCATGGACATGTACACTGCAATACTGCAGTAGATCTGTGATAACAATGTGAATATTCCCTTCATTAGTGCAGATCTCAACCCATTCTCATCCTGGGTGAATTTCTTTTCTATGTTCTCCCATAGATCCTCCAGCACAGATACACAATTTACTGGAGGGAATTACTTTTGGTCTTTTTACATCTTAAGGATACCAGTGCATTATCCTTTGCCCCTATATGACTAGCCTACCTCTTTTCTCATTAAGAGGAAGATGGAAGGAAGTCCTTTTCAAATCTATGGCTAAGCTAGAATTCTTAAACAAGCTCAGAGATAGAAAGACTCACAAAAGATGAAACAGGCAATTTTAATTGCTTAAGAAAAAAGTTTTTACACAAATAAATGGACAAATTTAATGTAGATAAGAAGGGAAGGTGTCAATTGGGGGAAAAGAACTTGGCATCAAATATCTTCAATAAAGTCTCATCCAAGAGGGGTTGCATGATGAAGCAGATAGGGAAGTGGCTCTGGAATCAGAAAAAACCTGGGTTCAAATGCCTCCTCTGACACTACTACTCAAGCAATTCTTTAAGACTTTAAGTTGCTAACTTGCAAAGAGGGAAATCCTCACCTGGAGATCCCTGTGCTAATGAAATCACAGATTAAGTATAAAAAAAATCCAAGCTATTTAAGGAATGAATACAGATATATAACACCAATCACAACAAATAAGCAGGCAAACAGTTTCCAGAAGAAGAATTTCAAACAATCAGCAACCATATGAAAATGTCTAAAATCACTTCTAATGAGAGAAAT
The DNA here is from genome assembly GCF_900497805.2 of Vombatus ursinus. Taxonomy (NCBI): domain Eukaryota; kingdom Metazoa; phylum Chordata; class Mammalia; order Diprotodontia; family Vombatidae; genus Vombatus; species Vombatus ursinus. The sequence continues at coordinate 17,830,173 of NW_020954553.1, read as the reverse complement.
TAAAATGAAAACAACTCTGGTTTTACCTCACACTTATCAAGATGGCAAATATGATTAAAAACACAGAAACAGTCAATGTTGGAAGGATTGTGAGAATGTGAATTGGTAAAAATAATTCTGAAAACCAAAGGATCAATGAGCAAAGTAGGTTGGCTCCACTTCCATTAATCATGAAAATAGACTGGAATTCTAGAATTCCAATTCAAGAAGTCCTGTCCTACTTCCTGTTTCCAATGCCATTAATAAATACCCTTGGGATGGTCTAGTCCAGTTGGTACAAAGGCAAAGCCACCTACATGCACAACCTTTCTTCCATTATTCCTAACGTTCCCACGGGCAACACTACTTCCTTCCTTTTGTCACCCTCATCCACAGTGCTTCACAAATGAGCCTGCTTCCCAACCTAGCACTGTACATGACCTTCATGTCCTTCGGCCAAGGAAAGGAGATCAAGTGGTGGATGTGGTCTCCTGGTTCCATCACCCTCCACATTGTGAAGATTCCTCTATCTATGTTAACCTTCTAGAAGAAGTAATGACAACTAGAGTCAATGTCTATCCTTAGGGCAACTTCCCATTTCTCAGAATTGACAGCCCATTTAAATAAGTGTGACAGGAAATGCTGCAATTGCACATAACTTCTTCCTCTAATTCCTACCCTAATTAGGTATTCATTTTAGCTCCTACTCCAATCAGTCAGTAATTTTATCATACACAGAAAAGTGAGTCCAAAATGACTTCTACGTTAGCAACCAATCACCCCTATGTGCTTACATATAACCAATCTTATTTCTTTTTTTCCCTTTATTTATTTATTTGTTTGTTTATTTTTTGCTTTGGTTGTTGTTTGCCATGGCTATCACTTTCCAACTCTTCCTGAAACCAAGCATTTTTAAGGCCTCTAAGCAATTCATAAACCTCTGGCCTGTTCCATCTAACAATTCTGAAACACCCTTTCCAAGATAGTTCCCATCATCCTCTTCTGGGCCCACCTTCTCACTGACGTCACTGAGGTATATATTGACTTGATTCGAAGAATCTTGTCAAGTTTTTTATGGAACTTCTCTCCTTCATCTTCTATAACCAATATGGGTAAAATAAGATGCAGCATGGATAGCCCTTTTGTTTATGTTCAAAGTAAGCATAGGAAGACCAGATGATTAAGTGTTCCATGAAATGATGCTTCCTGTCCTTAGGTACAAGATGAAACCAATCCTGTCCATTCCCTAATTTACCTTTTTAAGGAAAATCCTTGAGCCACCATATAGCTGCAACTTCTATTTAGTTGCAGCTCTTTTTAGGTCTTCCAATTTCATTTACATTAAGAAGGTCAGTGGGGATATGGTCTGGTTTCTCTAGTTGTTGGACAGAAAACTCAAAATTAGAATTTGCTGTTTGTTGTTGTTCTGTTGTTTCATTTGCATCTGACTCTCCATGACCCCATTTGGTGTTCTTGGCAAAGATACTGGAGTGGTTTGCTGTTTCCTTCTCTAGTCCATTTTACAGACGAGGAAACTGAAGCAAACAGGGTTAATACGTGGGTCACACAGCTAGTTAGGGTCTGAGGCTGGATTTGAAATCAAGTCTTCCTGACTCCAGGCCCTGTACTTTATCCACTGTGCCACCTGGCTGCCTAGCAAAATTAAATGAATGATTATAAATAGTCTGAAACCTGTGATTCTTGTTCCCTCTGGCAAGATGGTGTAATGAAGGGACTATGGCCTTTGTAGGACTTGGGTTCAATTCCTGGCTCTGCCAATGGCTGCTTGTGTGACCCATGACAAGTAATTTTACCTTCCTGGGTCTCAGCTCCCTCCTTGATAAAATGAAAAGGTTGGTCTAGTTGACCTTTAAGGGATCTCTTCCAGCTCTGGAGCTATAATCCCATGATCTCTTTCCCACCAGTCCACCATCATTAATATGTAAACAGAAAGGAAGCAGGCATAGTAATTACTGCTACTGGGGAGGTGGAAGTGGATGGATTGCTTGAGCTCAGGAGTTCTGAGCTACAGTAGGGCTAAAGCCCATCAAGTGTTGGCATTAACTTCGACATCAATATGGTGAGGTCCCAGGAGCAGGGCCCACCAGGCTGCTACAAAAGGGGCCCAGGTTGGCCAGGTTAAAGGTCCTGTGCCAATTAATAGTGTTATTGGGTCCATGAGTGCCTGCTGCACTTCCAGCCTAGAAAAAGATAAAGAAATAGAGAAAGAGGAAAGAAGGGCAGAAGGAAGGAAGGGAAGAAGGAAAGAAGGAATGGAGGGAAGGAAGAAGGAAAGGAGGGTGGAAGAAGGGAGTTGTTTAGTGCTTAGGGCCATTTTGTATTATTACCTGCTTCTTGGGTTGCCATGACCAAAGAATTCATCCCTTCATGGCTAAACAGCTGGTGATGAACCTCTCTATACTTAGGTATTAGGTTATTGGACAGTATCGGACAGTAGACCATTCTCAAAGCTTCTCTTGCTTGGCAAAACTTGCCAAAGCCTGTGATCTTCTGACACAGCCTCTAAGAACTCAGTCACCTCCATGTCATGATGAGCCTCTGACATAGAATTTTCACATCGAATCCCACTTTCTGCAGGCACTTTCCTGGATACTCAGGCTGCTACAGCCTTTCCTTCTGAGATCACCATCCATCTTCTCTGCATAGACCTTATATTACCTCATTATTTACATGTGGTCTCTCCCATTAGACTGTGAGCTCCTTGAATTAAGAGATAGTGTTTTTGCCTTTCTTTGTATCCTTAGCACTTAGCACAGTGCCCAGCATAGCAAATACTTTAAAATGTGCCAGCTGCTACGTCATTGGTGATTGTTGACTACATTTTTGTTTTTATTATTTTGTTTTTATTTTTTTATTTTTAGGCAATTGGGGTTAAGTGACTTGCCCAGGGTCACACAGCTAGTAAGTGTCAAGTATTTGGTCTGAGGTCAGATTTGAACTCAGGTCCTCCTGACTTCAGGGCCGGTGCTCTATCCACTGCGCCACCTAGCTGCCCCTACATATTTATTTCTAAACCAATGCTTACACTTGGCTTAAAAAAAAAAAGGACTATCCAAATATAAGATCGGGGAGGCATGGCTAGGCAATAGTTAAATGAAAAAAGTTTAGGGACTTGGTGAAATACAAATTCAATCAGATTTTTACTTTAAGTAAAAAGATTCTAACAATTAGAATAATTAGAAAACTGGAAAGGGCTGCCTCAGAAGCTAATTAGATCCCCATTTCTGGAGGCTGGATGACTGCTTGATAGTGATGTTGTAGAGAGAATTCCTGGGCTAGTAGGGTTGGACTACATGCCTTTTGAAGTCCTTTTCAGCTCTGAAATTCTGTGAGTCTGTGAGAAGGCCCACACATTTGAAATTTTGTTCTTCCAGTAGTGTGCCAACTTGGTAGGTTATAGGTACATATTGACTACATTTGTTGTACAGAGTCCTAAGCTTGGGTTCAAAAAAATCAGCTACAGAAGTATAGGAGGGGGGAAGTATAGCTAGGTTTCAGAAGATATGAAAAAGATTTGGAGAAAAAGATTTAGTGGACCTCAAGCTCAATAGAAGTCAATATTATGACTTGGCAGCACCCCCCCTCCCAAATAAATCCTAGCAGAACTTTATGCTACACAAATAGAAGCATAGTGTGCAATAATAGGGAAGTGATATTTTGTTGTATTCCACCTTGGTCAGACTTCTAAAGAAAAATTATAAGTATCAATAAGTGGAAGTTACAGAGATAGGTTGTGGTTTCATGAAGGAAAAACCAAACCATTAATGACTCTAGTCATTCCAAAGTGGCATGGGCTTCCGCAGAAGCCGGTCCCCTTCCTGTTACTCAAGGCTTGGATGTGAGGGTACTGTACAGGGAATTTCCAGTTCTGTAGGTTTGGGCTACATGCCCTTTCTGGTCTCTTTCAGCCTGAGGTTTTGTGAGTCTGGCCCACATGCTTGAAATTCTGCTCCCCCAGCAGTGTGTCAACTGCTTGGTCACTGCCCCAAAATCCACCCAACAACAATGGTGAAGCTGATGTTTCTAGATGGCCTAAGAACTGTGATTCTTAATAACTCTGCAGGCCTGCAGGTGTATGGCTACAGTACAGTGAGGAGGAGAGGATATGGCTGGCTTGTCACTGCCATACAATGAGGCTATTTCAGGTTCACTCCGTGCATGAATTCTTTGAGTCGCCAATGCTTTGTTTGTCCCTCTCCATAGGATTTTGCTGACCCTGCTCCATGCAGACTCCTCCTGGTTTGGAATGGTAGCTCTCAGATGAAGCTCAGAATAGATGTTTTTCATTCATTCATTTGAGAAGAGGTCTCCCTTCTGTCTGTGACTCCTGGGTACCCTGAAGTTCTTGCAGAAATCTCTTCCTGACCCTGACCCAGACCCTGAAGACCAAAGTGCCCAATGATATTTGACACTTTAAGGTTTAGAAAGTGCTTAACGAACAGGTGGATCTCATTTAATCACTAGGTTCTGTGAATCCTCATGTTGGTGAACTGCAGGATCTCTTGGAATTTTATGGATCCAGTTCATATAGTGAAGCCAAGTGCTCTTAAAACCCCACAAATCACTGATGGTAAGTGAAGCTATCTGACCAGATTGTTTCTGGCTGGACCAGTGATCCAGGAGCCCACACCCCTGAGAGGTATGGCAAAGTATTCCGAACATCATCTGCTGTGCTAACTTTCTAGTGGTTTTTCAGAGCCTGTCGGTTGGTGTGGTCTTATCTAGACATTGAATAGAACCCACAGAATACCACCATCTTTTCCCTGTGCTTCCTGGAGTGGCCAGGATGAAAAACAGCCTCTTGAGTCCAGTAAGGTCTATGCAACTGCCAGGTTAGGCCCTTCAGGTTCTACATCCCCTAGTAGTGTCTCTCCAAGATGAGCTGGTTTTGGAGGGGATAGTTAGTGGTTTATATTACAACCATTTTCATTTACTTCTGGGACCCTGCCTAGTATTTGATAAAACTGGTCTGGGCTCTCCACTGGTTGGCACCAGCACTAGATGTCTGCCTGCCTCAATAAGTGCCAGTTTGAGAAGAAGGAGATGGAATTTCAAGGGTGAAAGCAAGAAATATCTTAACTTGGTTCCCATCTTAGTCTACCCAGAGCTTTATAAATAGATCATTGCAGAGACTAAGGTAGTCAAAGTCATTATGGGAGGGACTGGTGGTGAGGAAACAAACATCCTCTCAGAGGTTGCATTGCCTTCCCGAATACCACGGCCCTGATTATGCTTCTTCCACAAATTAACCTTGACAGAGAAGAGCTCCACTAAACGCTAGAAATCTGATTGTAGTTGAAGTTGCATTTGAGGCATGAAGACCATACTTTGAGAGAGGCTAGCATTTCATCATGGTCCATCCAGACCTCTGAGAGCAACAGGTCATAATGAAAGGCACACTGCCTCTGGATTCCAATTCCACAACTGATGCTACTTGAGTGACCGTGGGCAAGTCCCTCTCTGGGTCTTAATCTTCTCGTTTATAAAATGAGAAGGTAGGACTAGATGGAATCTAATGTTACTTCTAGTCCTAAATTCAAGAACCCATGTTGGTTTAAGAATCTGAAGCACCTCAGGTTGCGCCTTTCATTGGTTTTTGCCAACATCTGATTATTTTTAAGCAGAATTAACTTTGTCAGCTACTTATCCAGGGACTCTATAATTGGTGAACGGATATCCTGGCACAAAAACTAGAAACTGAACACTCAGATCTGCACTCCCACTCCAAGCAGGGAGCCCCACAGCTCACAAATGCTACAGCTGCTCGGCTGAGGCTGGATCTCCTGGATCTGCTCTGCCAGAAGCAGGCGCACAAGACACTTGACATCTGGGCTTAGCTATCTGCTCCACGTCACTGGTACCTCTGCACCTGAAGGAAGGTCACTTTGTACCACACCTGGATGTCTAGTCCAGAGATGCCTGATGGGTATGCTACACCAGAGCCTCGTTTCAGGCATGAGGGCCTGTTCAAAGCATTACATGATGTCACTGGAAAACTCAAATTGCAGTGAATGGGACACATTTACTGATAGGTCCAGCCCTCCTGGTTGGTCTGTCTATGCTTTCACCATAAGCATCTGGGGGATGCTGGCTGATCAGTTTCACTTCCTGCTGATTCCTCTCCACAGACACTTTTTTTTTTAAAAAAAAAAAGAACATTTACATAATGCTTTGAACAGCTGTAAAATGTTTTATGTACATCATCTCATTGAACTTCTCTACAAAACCAAAAGGTAGGGAATGCAGGTATTATTACACTCATTTTACAAATAAGGAAATGATGGCAGAAAGATGTGGCATGGTCACACAGCTAGTTAGTTTTACAGGGAGAGGGGGATTTGAACATAGGTCTTCCTGACTTCATGTTCAGCACTCTACCTACTATACTCCACTGACTCAATTCAATTCAATTCAACAGACATTTTAAAACACGGCAAGACATCCGTTGGTGGGGCTAATGCTGGACTTCAATGTAAGGATTTGCCACCATCCCAGGAGTGTTAGCCTATCCTGATGGCAGTGTATACCTAGACCAAGGTGGTTCGCTTCCTGCACCTGAATGGTCTTCCACACTCTCTCCTCTCACATCATCTCCAAATGGGTCCCCCTCAGGTTATTCTTTTATTTTTAGGATACCCAACTTGCAGCCCCAGGTACAGAGCCCCTTTTTCATTGGCACATCACTCCTAGTCAGATGGCCAGACAACACATAAACAGATCTTGGAACGATCTCTCCAAAGCGATGCCTCCCATCATCAGCTTCTGCTCCAATGGAACTCAGCTGCTGGCCCATATTGCTCTCTGCAGAGCTGGAGCAAGGACAAAACCATCTCACCATTCCTGTCTCCACAATATCTCCTGGCTATGATCCACACTCTGTACTCTCACACAGCACCCTGCTGGTCCTGGCCTTCCTTATCTCGTCCTTAGACAACTACACAGCAAAAACCTCCTCACCGATCTGCCTCCTTTAAGTCTCTCTCCTCTCCATCCTGCACAGCAGCTGCCAAAATGATTTTCCTTAAGCTTGGATCTGACCACATCAGGCCCCTACTCAATACACTCCAGTAGCTCCCCATTTATTGCCTCTAGGATAATACATAAACTCCTCTGTCTGACATTTAAAGCCCTTCACCACCTGGCTGCAACCTCTCTTTTCTCATCTCATGATACATGACTCCCCTTCCCACACTATGGACCAGCCAAACTGGCCTTTCCTCTCTTCCTCACGTACCATACTGGTTACATACCATACAAGCTGATGACAGAGTCCCACTTCAGTCAGACTGCAATCCTTGGCTTCAGTCCTTGGCATCTTTCCTTTACTCAGGCTGCACTGCACACTCAGCCCCATGGGCTTCTCACTACCAGGTACCATGCAAGCTCACTTTATGCCTGGACTATTTCTCACATTGGAAGTATACTTGCCCCTGCAACCTCTCTCTCTAATTGACTGGTTCCTCCCAGAACCTCCATTTTCAGGAGGGGGCCCTGGTCAGCCATGTCTTCATTCCTCTTCAGCGTGTACTGCTATTTCATGGGATTTTCTCTATGCTAACTCTGTGCCTTCTCCAACCCCAGTCCCACCTCCTCTTTTTAGCTCCCTTCTATAAGTTGTCTTCCCCTATTAAAATGTAAGCTCCTTGAAGGGAGGGACTATCTTTCTTTCTGCTTGTACTGGTGTTTCTAGCATTTAGAACAGTGCCTGGCACACAGTAAGTGATTTGACTCCAAGCATTTGCAAAGGCTGTCCTCTGTGCCTGATTCCCTCCCTTCTTACCTTCTCAAGAATCCTTCATTCCCTTCCAGGCATACATTAAGCATCATCTGCTATATAGGAAGCTTTTCCTAATCCTCTCCATTTAACCTAATATTTGTTTGTATTTATTCCACATATATGTGTGTATATATTTATATATATGTATACTGTGTTTATACACATATACACAAACATATATAAAAATTTCCCCTGTTTGCCAATAGAATATAAACTGTTCAAAGGCAGGGATTGTTTCATTTTTTGTGTTTTTACCTCCAGCTCATATTATGTGCCTAGCACATGGTAGGAGATTAATAAATGCTTACTGATTAATCAATAGACTGACCTATTGTTTACTTAAAGCTAGGTCTTGATACCCACATGCTTAGATCTGATGTGGCTCAGCCTCTATACAGCCCAGGCCTCATGTGGTCCAGCCTCATGTGGCTTCAGTAACCATACAGCTCAGCACTCACATGACTGTCCACACAGGCCCAGTATTCACACAGCTGAGGCACCAGCTGAGGCTTAGTCTTCAGACTCAGTCACATGGCTCAATCCCTACACAGCTGAGTGACCGAACACCTTAGTCCTCACATCACCCGGTCCTCAGACAGATCATTCCCCATAAGCTCTACCCTCATACCTGTCATGCTGTACAGGATAGTTCCATTTTCTCCTTCATCTGGGTCCTTTGCCTGTAGGCGTGTGACAAGGGTTCCTGGAGGGATGCCTTCCAACACCTGATGAGACATGGACACAAGGTCAACCCTGACCATGACACTGACCATAGGGCCCCAACAGTAACAACATAGGGACCCCTCATCTTCTGACATTGAGCACCCAGTGTCTACCCTCTCTCCCCTTAGCCCATTGATCCCTTCCCCTCTTTCCCTGAACCCACTATAAGTATACTCCTTAGTTTTATGGGGATTCCCTCTTATCCCCTGAATGAGGAGCACTCCCATCCCTCTCCTCATGGGAAGCACCTCTCCCCCCATTTATGAGGAACATCCCATCCTATCTCACCTGCACTGGAAACCCGCCACCAGCTGCCCCCAGGGTATGCAGGAAGGTTGGGCTGTTGTCATTGAGGTCCAGCACCATGACATGCACTGTGCCTGTGGTGCTTCGGGGAGGAGCGCCTCCATCTTGCACTTGTACCAGAAGCTGGTAGCTGCTCTGCTGCTCACGATCTAGGCTGCGTCGTGTGGTCACTTCCCCTGGGGAGTGAGAGAATAAGGGAAGGGCAAGGGAGAAGAAGAGAGGTGAGGCACATTAGGGACTTGGAGAGTCTAGGCCAGGGATTTAAGGGGGGCAGAGTTCACAGAACTAGGGGGGCTGGGGCCCAATGTACTTGGCAGAGGCAGAATTCCGGGTGCTGAAAGGCTAGGACTCTTGGAAGAAGAGAAGTTCAAGGAATTCGGGTGTTGGGTGTCAGAGTTTTGAGAGCATGGGGATCCAGAAAGCCAGAGAACTGGAGGTTTAGGGCTTGGGGCTTTCAGAATTTGGTTCAGAAAACTAGGTGGTTGAAGCTCAAAATGGTGGGAGAGTGGTATCAGTGTTCAGGGTACTGGCTGAGCTATCTAATAAAAACAATAAAAAATAAGAAATTCATTGCACAACTTAGAGTTTTTTTTTTTTAAAGATATACCCTCCCCCCAAACGAAAGCAAGAGAGAGTAACTTGGGTGAATATAAGAGCTGAATGACACATAACAATATAGACAGAAGCACTGACACTCAGCATGAGCTGGGGCTGGTAATAAATGCCAAGGAAAAGTAAAAAAATGTGTTAGTTTTATTTTGTTTTGTTTTAGCTACATTCAGTGCAAGAGGAAGTTCAAAGAAGGGATAGGACTACTTGCTTGTGTAGATAAGACATTGGTAATGAAAGAGAGAAAGAAGGCAGAACAATTCAACTTCTATTTTTTGCTTCTGTTTTCTCTGCAAATGATATTTGAACTGGGAAAGATAGAAGAAAAATTACTAATAGGGAGTTAAAATGCCAGAAGATGATATGAGAGGGGCTTTAACGAATTCAAACTACTGGGCCAAGACACAATATATCCTTGGAGGCTGAGAGAACTTGTGAATGTGACTGCTGAGCCATTGTCCTGGTTTGTAAAAACAGGAAGATGGCAAATTCTTCAAACTCCAGTCCTAGGGGCTTTAATTTGATTCTTGGTAAATTTCCAGAATCAGTAAAAAGGATGGTTTATAATAATTTAGAAAGAAAGCAGTAATCTAGGAACTAGCATACCTTCACCTAAAACAGGTCATGCCAGACTAACATAATTTCATTTATGGACAGAGTTACTAAATAGGTGAAGTGGGGAAGGCTGTGTAGATATACTAAAATGATATTTTGGCAAAGCACTTAAAGTCTCTCATAATATAAAAACATTTTATTATTAATATTAGTTATTAAAATTAAGTATTAATAGTAAAATGATATTAAATTTTTATACAACATATAAATATAGACAACATGTAGAAATGTGGGTGAGATGACAGAATGATTAAGTATACTTGGAACTGGTTCCAGTATAGTACAAAGGGAAGAATGTTTTGTGGGGAGTCAGAATACCAGAGTTTAAATCTTAAGGAGCTTGGCTATTTACCACCTGTGTGGCCCTGAGCAAGTCAATTAACCTCCCTGGGCTTCAGTTTCCTCATCTGTGAAATAAGGGACTTGGAGGAGATGGTCTCTAAAGTTCCTTTTATGTCTAAATTCTATGATCTTGTGAATGAGTGAATCCAATGAGTAGCAATTAATGGGTCTGTGTCAATCTGGAGGGAAGTCTATTGGAATGCCACAGGAATCTGTCCTTTGCCTTTGCCTTTTTAGCGATGGCTTAGAGGAAGACAGAGATGGCATTCATAGACAAATTTCGAGATGACACAAAGTTAAAAGAGATAGCTAACACATTAGATGAAAGAGTCACAATCCAATCAGGTCTCAACATGCTAGAACATTGGGGAGAATCTAATAAGATTAAATTTAATAAGGATAAATGTGTAAAGTTCTAACCCCAGGTTAAAAAAAATCAATTTTATAAGTATAGGGTTTGAGAAAACAGTTTAAAAAAACCCTGTGGACTTTAGTTGAATGAAAGCTCAAATTAAATCAAAAGTGAACATGATCTTAGGTTATATGAAGAAAGGCCTAGGAAAGTACTCTGCTGTGTACTCTGCCTACTCAAACCACAACTAGAGCACTGGATTCAGTTCTATGCGTTTTAGCAAAGACATGAAGAAGCTGGGAAAGGTCCAGAGGACAGCAACCAGAATCATAAGAGGACTAGATACCAAAATATATGAGGACCTGTCAAAGGAACTGTGAATGTTTAGTCTGGAGAAAAAAAAAAGACTTTGGAAAGGAATATTAAAGCTTTTCAGTTAAAATCCTGGAATCGTATTCATGTGAAAGGGGAAATTAGCTGGGTTGCTAAAGGCTGAACTGGGAGCAATGGTGGGAAGAGAGAGAGGATGGATTGCAGCCAGTCAGGTTCATCTCAACAAAGGAAAAGTTTCTAATGAGTGAAAAGGAGTTCCCTAGGGGCTTAGTGAATTTACAGAATCATATAATATTAGAGTGAGAAGGGACTTCCCAGGTCATTTAGGCCAATGCAGAACTGAAAAAAAAATCCCCTCTACAACATTCCTGAGAATTGCTTATTCAGCTTTCACTTAAAGACTTCCAGTGATAGAGAATTCACTGTTCTATGTCATTTATTTTCTATTCCTGAATGTCTTCAAACCAAGACAACATAGCCAGTTCTTAAAGACAGTTGTAGGGGATTCCTTTTCAGATATGAACTGGACTTGATGGGCCCTTGGGTCCCTTTGAATTCTGAGCCAGTGATTCTATGGTCAGAGCCATGGTCAGGGTTAGAATCCCTGTAAAGGGAGTGGAAGGATGCGGGGAGTTGGGGCACTAAGTTCTCTATAGATGTGGAATGATTTGAACTGGAATCAACTTAGAGTCAGATAAGAGATCCAGAGGGTTTTACTGGTCTTTGGGGTGTGTGTAGAAGGGTCCAAGTTGGGATGAGAGGCTCCTGGGGCCTGACAGGTCTTCAGGTCAATTTGGAAAGGACCAGGATTCTCAATGATCTGCAGGTGGCTGTGGAAGGGTTAGAACTGATGACAGGGTCAGAGATCTCAGGCATCTTACCTGTCTGTGGATGGATATGAAAGGCCCCACTCTCATCTGGTGGCTGCAGCAGGTGGTAGGTGAGGTGCCCATTGGGGCCCGAGTCTCGATCAGTGGCTGTAATGCGGCCTGCAGTGGTTCCCGGTGGCTGGTTCTCAGCCACAGCCAGGAAGGTGGGCTCTTCAGTGAGACGGGGCCCATGGTCATTCCTGTCTCGGATGCTCACCCTCACAGTGGCTGTGCCTGTCAGACTCCCTTGACCTTCCCCAGCCACAGCCAGGATTGGCAATGTGTATACTTCCCAGGCCTCACGGTCCAGTGCTGTGCGCACCCAAAGCCATCCACTACGTGACTCCACACCAAAGGTTGTACCCACCCCATCCGACTGCAGGTGGTAGGATATAGGGGGCCCTCCCTTAGGGCCCTGTGCCCGCACCTGCAGGAACTTTGTGCCTGGGGCTGTACTTTCAGATAGCTCCACATGGTAAGTGGGGTTGTCGAACTTGGGGATCCCACCTCCAGCCCCGGTATCAGTCCCTATACCAGCCCTGGACCCTGCCTCCTGAATGGCTACTCGAAGCAGGAAGCGACTGGTCAGAGGGGGTGAGCCACCATCACGTGCTTCCAGCTCTAGCTCATGGGCCAGCCCACCCAGGGGCCTCACCAGTTGCACATGGCCTGTGGTAGGGTCCACGGCAAAGGCGCCTTTTCCCCCAGCCACCAGTGTAAAGGTGACGTGACCATTGGTACCAGTGTCAGGATCAGGTGCCCTCAGTGTATACACAGGTGTGCCTGGACCAGCATCTGGGGGCAGCCACACAGTATCCGTGGGTGAAGGGAAGGCAGGCGCATTATCATTCACGTCATCCAATAACACACGAACCCGGGCCAGGGCAAAGGCTGGGGGAGACCCCATGCCTGCACGCACCTCCAGCTCTAGCACTGGCCCCAGGCGCTCCCTGTCCAGCAGACGCCGTGTCCGCAGCAGTCCTGATGCCCCATCCAACAAGAAGAGGCCCTGTGGATCTCCCCCAGAGAGCGTCAGGGCCACGGAGCCTGGGCGGCCTGCCAGAGGGAGTGAGAAACTGTAAGGCTACCCCAAGGCTAAGCTCATGGAAGACACATGGCAAGGAGCATAGCCAGAGCTGTGTTTAGAGGGACCATTCCAGCTTGGCTTATTCCACACCATAGAATGATCCTGTCCAGAAACAGGGGGACTGTGACTTGAATCTGGGTGAATAAATATGTGTGAGTACATAGTGACTGTGTGAATGTGTCTGGTATCTCAAGAGTTTCAAGTGTGTATAAATATGCTATGTAAATGAATGTGTGTGCTACCTGGAGAGATGGGGGGCTGTGAATGTGAGAAAGTGTGTATGAATGTGTTGTATGAATAAGTGTAAGGCACCAGGGAGGTTGTGTGAGCTTTTGTGGTGCTAGGCCAGCAGTGAGAGTGTATAAGCGTATGACACCCAAGACAATGAGTATGTGTGTGTGTCTAATTCTGTGGTCCCCAACTCTTCTCTCTCCCTTACTATCCCTATCCAAACTTGTCCATGCCAAGTCTGGTTGGTTCTAATTCCACAGTATCTCTTGCATCCATCCCCTTTTCTACATTCACCTAGTCAATCCCCAGGTTAAGGCCTTCATCACCTCTCGCTTTGACCATTGCAAAAGCCTCCTTGGTCTCTCTGCCTCTTCTCTCCTCTCCTCAAGTACACCTCCAAACCCAGATGCCAAAGTGATATTCCTAAAGCACAGGTCTAACCATGTCCTTCCCCTGCTCAAGAAGAAGCTCGAGGGGCCTCCTCTTGCTTCTAGGATAAAATACAATCTCTTCCATTGGTCATTAAAAGCCCTTTACAATCTAGCTCCAACATTCCTTTCCAGGTTTATCACACATTATTACTTTACCCACTCTTCAGTTCAGCCCAATTGGCCTGCCCTCTGTTCCTCCCTTCTCCCACCTCCATGTCTTTGCCCAGGCTCATCTGTCACCCATGCCAGGAATGCACCTCCCCCACACTTTCACCTCCTCTAGAATCCTCTCCCCTGGGAACCCAGCTTAAGTGCCACCTCCTTCATGAGGCCCCTTTTGATTCTCCCTAGTTTAACTGTCCTCCCTATATTACTTTGTATTTACTTTGTATATATGTTATATTTAGACTGAATGTGTTGTTTCCCTTTATGGAATAAAGGGAACTTACATTCACTTACATGCCTATGCTTACCATCACTTGGCAACATATTTACCTACTCACACGCAGACACACACATTTATCCTGCACATTTATTAATTGCTCATAATAGCTATAATAATAACTAACATTTATATAGGGCTTTAAGATTTGCAAAGTATCTTACAGATATTATCTTGTGTGATCCTCAAAACAACCCTGGGAAGTAGGTGCTATTATTATCTCCAGTTTACAGAAGAGGAAACTGAGGCAGGCAGAGATCAAGTGAATTGCCCAGGGTCACAAAGTTGTTAGGTGTGTGAGACTGCATTTGAACTCAGGCCTTCCTAACTTCAGATCCACCACTTCGTGCACTATACCACCACCTAGCTGGCCTCTAGCCCACTAGGATGCCAGGCACTGTGCTAAGCGCTGGAGATTTAAAGGCAAAAATGAAAGTCTGTCCTCAGAGAGCCTGTATTCCATAAAGGGAAACAACACATTCAGTCTAAATATAACATATATACAAAGTAAATACAAAGTAATATAGGGAGGACAGTTAAACTAGGGAGAATCAAAAGGGGCCTCATGAAGGAGGTGGCACTTAAGCTGGGTTCCCAGGGGAGAGGATTCTAGAGGAAGTGGAAGTGTGGGGGAGGTGCATTCCTGGCATGGGTGACAGATGAGCCTGGGCAAAGACATGGAGGTGGGAGAAGGGAGGAACAGAGGGCAGGCCAATTGGGCTGAACTGAAGAGTGGGTAAAGTAATAATGTGTGATAAACCTGGAAAGGAATGTTGGAGCTAGATTGTAAAGGGCTTTTAATGACCAATGGAAGAGATTGTATTTTATCCTAGAAGCAAGAGGAGGCCCCTCGAGCTTCTTCTTGAGCAGGGGAAGGACATGGTTAGACCTGTGCTTTAGGAATATCACTTTGGCATCTGGGTTTGGAGGTGGGCTTGAGGAGAGGAGAGAAGAGGCAGAGAGACCAAGGAGGCTTTTGCAATGGTCAAAGCGAGAGGTGATGAAGGCCTTAACCTGGGGATTGACTAGGTGAGTGTAGAAAAGGGGATGGATGCAAGAGATACTGTGGAATTAGAACCAACCAGACTTGAGAATGAGGCACTGGGGGGGTGAGTATGTTTTACCTGGGGGGTGGTGTGCCCGTATGGTGCCCACACTGGTTCCTGGAGGCACATCCTCAGGCACAGAGAAGACATACTGTGCTTGCTCAAAGACTGGAGGTACAAGAGGCCCAGAAATGATGCTGATGTTGACCTGGGCGTTGGGCTCAGCTCGAAGGCCACCAGCATCCTGGACCCCAATCTCCAGTTGCTGCACAGAGTCAGATCGTCCAGTAAGGGGCCAGGCCACAGACACTATCCCTGGAAACAGAGAGGGAGAACAAGAGGGATGGAGAGAGCAGGACACAAAACACAGACCACAGAACATAGGATCAGGAGACACAGGACTAAAATCATGGGTCATGTTACAGAGGACATAGCACAGGGGACATGGAACAGGAAATGAGACACAAAGCAGAAGGTATGAGGCAGAGGACGTGGGGCATAAGGGAGGGCATAAGGCATAGGACAAAGGGGAGAACAGAGGAGGAAGACAGGTTGTTGTTTGTGAGGGGGGTGGGAAATGAAGCTGGGAGTGGGGTGCCCCATGCATGTACTGGGGAAGTTAGGAGAATGCCCTGGGAGTGGGCTGGAGAAATCCCAATAACAGGATGGGATGATCACAGGCAGCAGCCAAGGAAGTCCTAGAACTGGGGAGTTAAGGGAGCTTTGGGGCTCCCCCAGGGGGCTGGAGTATATTCTGGCTTCTTACCTGAGTCCTTGTCCAGGGCAAAGAGTGGGGGGCTGTTCCCAGCCAGGATGCGGTAGGTGAGGGTGCCATGGGGACCCTGGTCAGGGTCATGCGCGCTGACCCTCAGTACAGCCGTGCCTGGTGGGCTCTGGGTGCTTACACTGGCTGCATATGTCCTTGGGTAGAACTCAGGCCGGTTGTCATTCTCATCTGACACAAACACCTTTACATACACAAGTGATTTCAAGCCACCCTGGAAGGAATTGGGGATTATGGTATGAGAAGATACCCTCAGAGCAGGTCTGGTCTCCCCCCCAGGGGAAATGCCCCTCCCTGTCTTTCCTCCTTACCCCGTCCACAGCAGTGACAGTGAAGTCGAAGCTGGGGGGTCCTTGATCACGGTCCAGACTTCGGGATGTGCATACCTCTCCAGTGAGGGGGTCGATTTGGAATGGGGGTGTGCCTATGGAGCTAAGCCCAGCTCCCAAAGAGTAGGAAAGGAGGCCAAAGGGGCCGCTGTCTGCATCTGTAGCTGTCACCTGTGGGGGGAAATATGACTTTTCTTGAAAGTTTTTCTGTTGTCTTGTCTTCTCCTGTTCCTATGCCTAGCCACCAGAACCCCTAAAGGGAGTAGCATTTGTAGCCACGATAAACATGAGAACACATGTCCTTCTTCATTCGATCTGTAACCCCCTAAAAATCCTTCCCCTAAAACAACCTTGAGATATCATCTCATACATATCAGATTGGCTAAAGTGATAGAAAAGGAATATGACAAATGTTGGAGGGGATGCGGAAAAACTGGGACATTAATACACTATTGGTGGAACAGTGAACTGATCCAACAATTTTGGAGAACAACCTGGAATTATGCCCAAAGAGTTATAAACTGTGTAGACACCCTTTGACCCAGCAATACCAATATTATGTCTGTTTCCCAATGTTATCAGGGAAAAAAGGAAAAGAATCTCTATGTTCTAAAATATTTATACCAGCTCTCTTTGTGGTGGCAATTGAAAGGAAGCCCATCAATTGAGGAATAGTTGAACAAGTTGTGGGATATGATTGTGATGGAATACTACTGTGCTATAAGAAATGATAAGCTGGCTGATTTTAGAAAAAAATGAAAAGACTTGCCTGAAATAATGAAAAGTGAAGTGAGCAGAACCAAGAGAACACTGTGCACAATTAATAGCAATATTGTTCAAAGAATAATTGTGAACAACCATGTTATTCTGAGAACTCTAAATAATCAAATCAACTATGAAGGAAGATGCTATCCACCTCCAGAGAAAGAACTGAGAAAAAGAAGTACACATAGTACGATTTTGCATGTATTTATAAAACTGCATCAAATTGTGGTCTTCTCTAATGCGGAGTGGGGAGGGAAGGAGACAGATTGGAACTTAAAATGTAACAAAAAAAATTAAATTTAAAAACCTTTCCCCCATCTTCTACCAAAGGGAGGCCAAGCTGCTCACATGAAACCAGACCTGGACTGGAAGGACAGGACTACCCCATGTCCACATGACCAGGCATCTTAAGGGCTGTACATTCCTTGATTTGTTCGACTCCCTTAATTATTCAGCAGAGCTATTTAAACCCCAACCTTGAATGAATTAAGGATACAAGGGTTAGGGTTTTTTGATTTCCCTAGCTCAGAGAAAGAGGTTTTCAAGCCTGAGGGTAAGGTAAGCAGCCACCTGAGAGAACAAAGGAACAGAATCTCCAGGGATGGAAGAAATCTCAGAGCATCAAATCAATATCTGAGAAGCAATTTCTTCTAAAATGCCACTTGCCACAACAAAAGACTTGAATGAAGTGAGCAGAACCAGGAGAAAATTTGTACATTAACAACATCATAAAGAAAAGCAATTTGAAAGGCTTAAGAACACCGACCAATGCAATGACCAACCATAATTCATCTCATGAAGAAACATGCAAATGCTTATTGATTTTTGACATTGAAGAGGTGACAGACTCAGGGTCCTGATTAAGATGTATTTGTATATACATACACAAACACACACATATATTTCTAAACACAACTCAGTGTGAGAATTTGCTTTTGCTTGACTATATATATTTGTTACAAGGGTTTTATCTTTCTTTTTCAAAAGTAGAGAGAGGTGGCAAGAAGAGAAATTAGATTTTCGTTAACTGAAAAAAAATAAAATTTGATAAAAAAATAAAATAACTATAAAATGACTATAAAAAAAGTCATTAATGGACAGATGTCAACCTAGAGGGAGATTTCTAGTGGAGTACTCAGTACCCCAGAGATGTGACTTTGGGATCATAGTCTGCTTAACATTTTTACCAATGAGTTAGGCACAAATGGTATGTTTATCCATTTGGCAGGTGACTCATAGTTGGGAAGCATGATGATAGTCAAGATCTAAAAAAATCTCTATAGGCTGGAAAGATGGTCTGGATCTAATGAGGTAAAATTTAATAATAATAATAAAGCTAGCAAGTATTTATATAGTATTTTAAACTTTGCAAAGTACTTTACAAATATTTTATCCTCACAGCAATCCTAGGAGGTAGATGCTATTATGATCTCCATTTTACAGATGAGGAAACTGAGGCAGACAAATTAAATGACTTGCCATGGGTGTCACACAGCTAGTGAGGGTCTGGATTCCAGTCCAGCTCTCTATTCACTGCACCACCTAACTGCTTCTATTAGGGATAAGTGGAAAGTCCTACATTCAGGTTAAAAAACTCAACTGTGAAAGTCTAGAAGGGGAAGGCCTGGGTAGATAACAATTCATGTGAAAAATACTTCAGGTATTTTAGTTGGCTACAAATCTACCTACCTCCCAGGGTTGTTGTGAGGATTAAATGAGGTTACAGTTATAAAATGCTCAGTGCAGAGCCTGACACAGAGCACACACTCAATAAATGCTTGTTTCCTTCCTTTGAAAGGCAAACAGAAGAGTTTGAGGAAAGGCTGGAAGAAATAAGGTTGTTTAGCCTAGAGAAGGCAGGGAAGACGGAGATCCTCAAAAACCGCCTTCAAATATCTGAAGAGCTGTCCCATGAAAGAGGGATCATAATTTTTTGTTTGGTCCCAGAGGAAAGAGCCAGAATCAGTGAATGGAATCGCAAAGAAGCCAAATGTCGGTCTGCCTCTAGGAAAAACTTCCTAACAATCATCATGATTCCAAAGTGAAATTGGCTGCCTCAGGTGATGGTTCCTTGTCTTTCCATTACAGGCTTTTTTAGTAGAGGTCAGATGGTTCCTTTTGTGGAATGCCAACCTGTATGGGATGGGAGACTAGACCAGATGACATTTAAGCTGCTTTCTCAATGGAGAAGTCTGTGATTCCAAGACTATTATACAAGGGAAGAGAAAGTAAAAAAACAAAAAACAAACAAACAAAAAACCAAGCAGAGACACGGACGCGTTTTTGGAACTGAAACCTAATCCTATAGTCAGGGAATTCAGCCTCTGACTGGCTTGACAGGAATAGCTTTTGCCCATCCTTCCCCTTGCCTATCCTGTCTAGGGAATGCACCAGAGTTTCTGATTTCAGCCCTTGGGTATTTCTCCGCCTACTGTCCAAGTTAAGGGGTGTGGTAGGGGATTGGAACTCCAGTAAGGGCCTTGTGACCTCTGGAGGACAGGACTGGTCAGTGGGGTTTTGAATGATTTAATTTCAACAAACACTGCTGAATGCTGGGGATATTAATGCAACACTTGCTTCAGAAGGCTTGTCTTCTCTTCTACATGCCCCGTCAGTGTCTAAACTTGACAGTGACGGCTGGGAACTAGAAATGCAAGAGGAATTACCCAGAACTGTGAACATGACAAGTCTGTCACAAGAAGTCATTAATGGTCTTGCTGTTAAAGCCAAGAATCTGGACTCCTTTTTAGTACCATACTGTAGAGAAATCAGCATGTGTGATACGCTTGAGTCAGGGATAGAAGCTGCCTGTGACAGAGAGGTAAGGGATTACTCCCTGACCCCAAGCATCTGGAGGTCAGAGGCCACAGCCAGATGTGGATATGAGACACCAGTAAAACTTGCCAGAGGTCAGCTGGAGAAGAAGGCAGAGGAAGTATGTAGCAGCAAGCTGAGCAGAGCTTGGGGGAGGGAGAGATGGCAAGCAGCCATCCACGAGAAAAGACTGAGCTGCCTCTGACCTTGGGTCATCTGATGAAATGCTAACCCAGCTAACCAGAATAGCATGGAAGCTAGTGAGGCTATTTCTCCCCTTTCCCCATTTAGGATCCTGACTCTGTCATCTAATTTCTCTCAGCTTTAGGTCATACACTAATTTGATTAAGCGTTCCTTTATCCCTAATCATGTCTTTATCCAAATCATTAATGTAAGTATTTATCAGAATAGGGCTAAGAACAAACCTCTGAGAGACCTCCCTCTAGTGGATATTTGATCCATTTAGCATGACTCTCTGGGTTGGGTCATTCAGTAACCCATCTAACTATCACCTATTATTTTGAAAAATAGAATACAGCACTGGGCTTTCTTAAAAGGTTCCTCAGATACTCTGGGGATCCCTGGCTGAAGACTGGGAATGGAGAAATGAAGATTTTTCAAATATCTACCAGAATAAGGAGAGGATAAGAGCTTAATAAGTAACTTATCATTTCAATTTCATTCTTAACTATAATGATTAATATTGCTTTCTTTTTGGGTCATCCAAAGTTGGAAAGGAGATTAGATCTGTGACTTTAGATTTTATATGCTACAATGAACTGAGCGGATTCCAGGGAGATACTGGGAAGATGGTATTTGCTTCCTGGTATTAGCTCAGAGATCCAAGGTTGTGGCTTAAGTCTTCAAAATAGGAAAGGAGAGACCGCCTGGTACTGGCTCTGGAATCTGAGAAATTAGATCTGGTTTCAAGTCTGACTTCTAATGCTAACTACCTGTGAGACCTTGGGCAAGTAATGCCACCTCCTTGGGCCTCAACTTCCTCATCTGTAAAATGTGGAGGTTGGATTTGATGACCTCCAAGGTGTCTTTCAGCTCCTGATCTCTGATCCCAGGGCAGCCTAAGTTTGGAGCGCCCCTTGGTGGCTTATGCTAAGACTGCACTTTAGCTGTTCCAGAGCATGACTTACTAGGAGGCATACGGGCACCAATGCTTGCTTACCCACCTGACTTTTCTTCTCCCATTGTCCATGTAAGGGGAATATTACCTTCAGCAACTTCATAAGCCATTTTTGTTGTTGTTCAGTTGTTTTTTCAGTTGTCTCAGACTCTTTGTGACTACATTTGGGGTTTTCTTGGCAAAGATACTAGGGTGGTTTGCCATTTCCTTCTCCAGCTCATTTTATAGATGAGAAACTGAGGCAAACAAGGCTAAGTGATTTGCCCAGGGTCACACAGCTGGGAAGTATCTACGGTCGGTTTTGAATTCTGGGAGATGAGTCTTCCTGACTCCAGGCCCAGCACCCAACCCAGCACCTAGCTGCCCCTCATAGGCAATGATGAACAACCTTCTACACAATGATGAAAAACAAAATCACTTCCACCATCAGGGAGCTGCATTCCACTGAGAGATACAACACATAAACAATTACATAAATATAACATATTATGAGGAGGGAAAGAAAAGGATAATCAGAGAAAGTTTTGTGGATAAGGTGGTACCAAGATTTAAAATATCATAATGTGGTGTCCCGGGCCAGGAGTGTACCATACAAAGTCTTGCAAACATAATCAAATAGGGACATCCAGGAGGTGGCCTTGGCCTCAGAAGGGCTTGAGTTCAAAGCAGACTCAGACACTTACTAGCTGTGTGACCCTGGGCAAGTCACTTAACCTGATTGACTCCAAAAACAAACATACATAATCAAATTGGCTTTAAATTGAAAAAGAAGGGAGAAAATTGCCTACCTACAATTACCAAACAAGAAAACAAAAAAAAAATACCTACAATGAAGGAAGAATAGCAGTGGAGATGCCCAGAAGACAGGAGACAAAAACCAAGAAGGTAGCCAGCAGTAGAAACCCTCTCCTCAGATGTACATACATAAATGCACGGGATATGGATAGCAAGCAAGAGAAACAGAATAACCTACACAGCAAGGCTGATTTGACCACACAGGACTTGGTAGGATGGAACCCATGAATGAAATATGGCTGGAAGGGCATACTTGGAGGGAATGCTACAGACCACCTAGACAGAAAGGGGAAACAGATGGAAGCGTTTGGAAAACAGATCATAAGACGTTCATGGATGCATAATATAGTAATCATAGAGAACTTCAGATATTTAGACATCTACTGGGGCTCTCTCTCTCTCTTTCTGACAACAGCAAAATAGCAAATCATTTTTTTTGGCTTGCCCTAATGATAAGCCTTACACTTCAAAAGGAAGAGGAAACAATGAGGGGAACTGCCATTCTCACCCTTATCCTCACGGACAGGGAGGAACCAGCTAGTTGCTAGGGTGGAAATGGTGGAAACCTCAGAGGGAAGTGACCACACCAGTTTAGAATTTTTGATCCAGAAGAGGAAAGTGAGACATAGTCTGACATGTGCCCTAGATTTTGGGAGAGCAGATTTCAAAAGATTCAAACAAAGGATAAGTAGGGGGCCTAAAATTCCATTGGGTGGGAGGGGGGCAGTAGAGCATTCCAAGAGAGGGATAGAGGATGGAGGATGGGAAAAAGATTAGTGAAGGCTGGATTTAAAGATCTGAGAATCATCTGAACTTAAAGGAGCTGATGAGATCACAAAAGGAGAAATCCTCGAGCCATCCCCAAAAAGAAGTATTCCTACATCTCCATGAATATATTAGCACATCAATTAGGGTGGGTGAAGCTTGTCTCTAGGGGCAGAGACCTCCTCTCTAACACTAATCCCTATGCCTGCTTCACTGAGAGCCTAGGGCTTTGGGGACAATCACTCCATTTTCTCCCACAAAGTTCTGCCTCCACTGAAGCCTCTCTGGGTCTCTAAATGTAGAGATCCCCCAGGTCTCTTTCCTAGGTCTTCTCTTTTCTCTCTATGTTCTTTCCCCTGCCACATCAGTAACTCACATTTCTTCAGCCTGTGCCTTCACTAACACTGTTCCTCGTGCCTGGAATGTCCATCCTTTTTTCCTTTCATTTGTGGAATTCCCAACTAAGCTTTAAAATTCAACTCAAATGCCACTTCCTTTCTACTTTGATGACTCGGATCTCATTGGTGCTCCTTCCATTGTCATCCATCCACTCCTCAATCTGTACAACTCTTGTCCATGTCCTACCCTAGATCCTCCACAGCGGGAAAAGAGGAGACACCCAACATGCCAGAGTTTTTCTTCTAAACCTCCTGACAACGTGTGGACACCAACAGAGCATACATCTATCTATCAGTTCCACCTCACTCTCATTTCATGCTTGCACCACCTTTTTTCTTGGTTAAACATCTCTCTTTTAGTTTTTCAAAGCATTTTGTTGATGTTTCTTCTTTCTTCTTCTTCTTCTTCTTCTTCTTCTTCTTCTTCTTCTTCTCTCTCTCCCTCCCTCCTTCCTCCCTTCTCTCTGCCACCCTTTAAAAAATACCCCTTACTTCCCATTGACTCCCCACTTTCTGCTTGTTGACTGACTGATTGGATAGAACCTTTCCTTGTAATCAATAAGAGTCAAGCAAAACAAATTAATTCATAGGCCATGTCTGCTCATGAAACTCCACAGTAATTACAGTGTCTCATTCTATACGTGTCATACATTGAGGGGCAGGGTCAAATAATAGCAGTTAGGGCACTGGACTTGCAGTCGGAAAGCCCTGAGGTCAAATCCTGCCTCAGATACTTAGCAGCTGGGTGACCCTGGGTAAGTCACTTAACTTCTCTGTGCCTCAATTTCCTCATCTGTACAAATTTCCTCAACCTATAAAATGAGGGGGTTGTACTCTTTAGCATTTAAGGTCCCTTTCAGCTCTGGTGCTTTTACACCACTTCTTTTGTAGAATTGTTCAATCATCTGTCTACATAGGGAAAGACAAGTTGACAAAGAATACTTATAAACAAGTACTAAGTTAGCGCTATGTTGCTACGTGCTGAGACACTGTACTAGGCTGGGGATTCAAAGACAAAAAAAGAAACAAACCCTGTCCTCAAGGACTTCACATTCTATCAGAGTCTTTCATTGGTAATAAATTGTAGCTTCCTCGGTCCAACATGCATCTTCTCCATGTCCTCTGGATGACCTGAAGTTGAGATTGTGGCATCCCTTGACTCAAGGCCATATAGCATCATCAGAAGAACAGAGTTATTTCAAGGACTGGCCTTTGTTTCAGGGAGAAGTTTAGGGTCATTAAAAGCATTTCCCAAAGATAATCCAGCCTGCTCTCCTCTTCCTGCTCAACTTTGGGTCCATTTACAGTGTGTGGCCAAGATTCTTATACTACTTACTAATGGTTCAGTTCTAGGGACTGTTCATAGAACTGCATATCATAGTCTGGACAATGGCCATTCTTTATCAACTTGTTTTTTCCCTTGTGGAAGGTTCCTTCAAGGCCAAACCCTGATTTCACTTAGGAGACTCTGAAACATTTCAGCGATTGATTATCCAGCACAAGGTTAGCTGCAAATAGGAGCACCTGTTGGGAACTCTTCTTCCACGTGGACTCTGAACTGCTTTTCCTCCTAGATGATGACAAATACCTCTGTCAAACACATTTCTCCCCATTTTCTGCTTGGCTTGTTATTAAGAATCAGAGAGTTGATGAACAAAAGTTATCAAAGTTGTTAAATCTTTCAAGAAATCATGAGCTTAATGTACATGTTTGACACCTTGAAGGAGACCCTTTAAGACACTGCTTTCCTCTCTCAAATCAAAATTTTTTATAGTCAACAAAAAGTAAGTACAATTTGATCTTGAATTCTCTTAACCTTCCAGTTAGTTGAATGCCTGTAAATATTTGTTTTGCTCTAGAATATCCTCTGTGGAAGCCTGGCTGTTCTCTTCTCAGCCCTTGTCAAGGATGCCTTTGATGCACGTGTATAGACTATTCTCATGTAGATTTTGTAAGGATGGGAGAGTAGATATAGGGGTCAAAAGTTATTGATATTTTCTCAAGTACTTTTTGTTTTTTCTTCAAGACATGTGGTATCCTCCCATTTTCAGATAGCTTGAGAATTGATCTTTTGACATCCTTAAAATAGTATTCAGCACAGACTTCCTTCGTGCATACTTGGTCTAGGGCAGCTACTTTCCCATCTTTGTCCTTGTTATTACCATTTCCACAGCCTCATACAGTACATTGGACTGTGAGAGTCTAAATGTGGTAGCTTCACTGTCTTTGATGCAGTAGAGATCAGTATAGAATTCTTGACAAATACTTTCCATTTTTCATCTGTTTGTTGTGCTTCTTCATTTCATCCTTAAGTGCTCTCCAAACTGGCCTTCTCTTTCTCTGTTCTTCAGCCATGGGCCTCAATTTCCCATCTCCATACCTTTGCATTGGCCATCCTCTGTATAGAATGCATTCCTTCCTCACCTCTCCCTCACAGGATTCCTCTCTTTCTTTAAAATGCATTTCAAAGCACCATCTTTTTCATAAAGATTTTCCTGTTTTCCCAAAACTGCTAGTGCCCTCCCTCCCAAGCTATCTTGTATTCAAATACCTTGCACTTATTTATATTTATTTTGCATATCCCTCTACATGTACTTATTGTTTCTCCTGTTAGACTGTAAGCTCCTTGAAAGTAAAGACTTTTAGTATTTGTTTATTCCTCTTCATCCCCAATGCCTAGACATGTAACAGGTGCTTAATAAATAATTATTGACTTGACAATGCTATAAGGAAGGACCAGGTGCATCAATTGACACAAAAAAAGATTTTTTATAATTAAATTCTCCCATCTGTGCAAATGCACTTTAAATACCTATATAATTATAGCAAATATTGTAATTTTGCTATCATCCTACTATCTTTACTTTCTTTGCCTTACGGATTAAAAAAATACACTGCCTCAATTGACACAACTTGGTCCTTTGGGGTATTCTTAAATTACTTTTCATAAAACCTTGTTGATGGACAATAAGTACTTGTTGATTGGGACCCTTGCCAAGCTTTCTATAGACTTGTTTCTTTCTCTCCACTTCTTCTTGCTCTTTTAGGTGATTATACTTCTCAGAATCAGAATCACAAAATCTGAGATGGAAGAGACCAGAGGCCACTTAGTTCAGTCCATCCTTTCACAGAAATATTCACCATGGCATACCTGTCAAGTGGTCATCCTACCTCTGCCTGAAGACATCGAATGTGGGGTAATATACCAATTCCTGTGTCAGCCCATTCCACTTTTCAAATTATTCTTCTAATTGTGAGGAAGTTTTTTCCTGACATCAGGCCTAAATCTGACTCTCTGTCACCTCTACCACTTGTTCCTAGTTTTGCCCTCTGAGGCCAATCAGAACAAATCAGAATAACAGAACTGCAGAATCTGGAAGCTAGAAGCGGCCTCAGCAGCCATCTAGCCCAAACCATTCACGAAAGGTATCCCCACCATAACACAGCTGAGGTCATTTGCCCATCTCTGCTTGAAGAACCCAACACTTCTTTGGGCAACCTACATGACAGCTAAATTCCTTTTCCATGTGACAGTTCTTCCAATACTTGAGAACAGGTATCACCTGTGGTCTGTCCCCCCCCCCCTTCAGTTTTCTCTTCTCTAGGCTAAACATCCCCAGAGTTTTACCAAGTTCTTTCTATCTCCTCATCTTTGTATATATTTTGTACATATCTATATTTGTGCATGTCTTCCCTCATAGAATGTAAGCTCACTGAGGGTGGAGAAGGTTTCATTTTTGTCTTTGTATTCCCAGCACTTAGAACAGTGCCTGGCACATAAGCTTTATTTACCTTCCCGGTGTTCTATGCCAATGCTCATCATGAGTTCTGCATTACGGAATGAAAAATGGCTCATTAAGTGATGATTTTGGTTTCTTCCAAACCCATGATAAAACCAACTTTGTCAGGTAGACAAACCCTGAATCCTGCAGGAGTTAAGAAGAGAGGGGACCAGGAAGTGAGTCCAAGAATGAAAAATACCACTTTGGACTTACCTCATCAAAAAACCCATCCAAAAAATGCCTCCCCCCCACCCCCCGCCCAAGTTAGTTGCCTCTCCATCCTATGTCAGTCGATAGTCAATCAGTACTTAGTAAGTTTTCTTTCTTATCTTACTTTCTTACTATCTTACTATATAGTAAGCCCTCTACTAAATGCTGGGAATACAAAGGCAAAAACAGTCCCTGTCCCAAAGTAACGTACTTTCTGGGAGAAGAAACAACACCGAACTAGTTACGTACAGAAGGAGAAGTCATCAGCAGCTGGACGGACTGGGAAAGGTCTCTTTCAGAAGGTGAGATTTGAGCTAAATCTTGAAGGAAAGTAGGGAAGCTGATCGCAGGGATCTTTCGCTGATTCCCCCAGGTGCTAAAGCCCCTGCCTCAAAACTACTTGGAATTCTTTGAACAGTATACATTTTTAATATGCATATATTTAATATGTACATATGCATATATGTACATACACACACATATATATATATATATACACATATATATTTGTTGTTGTTCAGTTGTTTTTGACTCTTTCTGACCCCATTTGATACTGGAGTGGTCTGCCATTTCCTTCTCCAGCACATTATACAGATGAAAAACTGAAGCAAACAGGGTTAAGTGACTTGCCCAGGATTACAAAGCTAGGAAGCATCAAGGGCCATATTTGAATTCAAGAAGATGAGTCTCATTTCTCAAATATATAGAGAATTGAGCCAAATTTCTAAGAATACAAGTCACTCCCCAATTTATAAATGGTCAAAGGATATGAATAGGCAGTTGTCAGAGGAAGAAATTAAAGCTATCTACAATCATATGAAAAATGCTCTAAATCACTATAGAGAAATGCAAATTAAAACAACTCTGAGATGCTACCTCCCACCTATCAGATTGGCTAATATGACAGAAAAGGAAAATGATAAATGCTAGAGAAGGTGTGAGAAAATTGGAACACTAATGTGTTGTTGGTGGCGTTGTGAACTGATCCAACCATTCTGGAGAGCAATTTGGAATTATGTCCAAAGGGCTATAAAACTGTGCGTACCCTTTGATCCAGCAATGCCACTACTAGGTCTGTACTCTAAAGACATCACAAAAAGGGAAAAGGGCCCACATGTACAAAATATAGCAGTTCTTTTTTGTGGTGGTAAAGAACTGGAAATTGAGGGGATGCTCATCAATTGGGGAATGGCTGAACAAGTTGTGGTATACGAATGTAATGGAATACTATTGTGCTATAAGAAATGATGAGCAGGTGGATTTCAGAAAAACCTGGAAAGACTTACATGAACTGACGCTGAGTGAAGTGAGCAGAACCAGGAGAACATTGTACACAGTAACAGCAACATTGTACAACGATCAACTACAATAGACTTAGCTCAGCAAT
Organism: Vombatus ursinus; assembly: GCF_900497805.2. Lineage (NCBI taxonomy): Eukaryota > Metazoa > Chordata > Mammalia > Diprotodontia > Vombatidae > Vombatus > Vombatus ursinus. Next base: position 17,801,842 of record NW_020954553.1, on the reverse strand, counting down.
ACAATGATCCAAGACAATTCCAAAAGACTCGTGATGGAAAATGCTAACCACATCCAGAGAAAGAACTATGGAGTCTGAATGCAGATTGAAGCATACTATTTTCACTTTTTTTGTTCTTCTTTCTTGTTTTGTTTCCCCTTTTGTTCTGATTCCTCTTTCACAACATGACTAATGTGGAAATATATTTAGCATGATTGTACATGTATAAACTAACTATATCAGATTGCTTGCTCTCTTTGGGAGGAAGAGGGAGGGAGGGAGAAAAATCTGGAACTCAAAATTTTACAAAAATGAATGTTGAAAACTATCTTTACATGTAATTGGGAAAAAATACTATTAAGGGGAAAAAAGGAGATGAGTCCTCCTGACTCCAGGCCCAGCACTCTAACCAGTGTACCACTTAACTACCCATACACACACACATACATATACATATGTACATATAGTCTCCTGGGATAGAATGTAAGCTTCTTGGAGGCAGGGGCTATTTCATTTTTGTCTTTGAATCCCAGTACCTAGCACAGCTCCTGGCACCTAGAAGGAACTGGATAAAAGGTTTTTGATTGATAGACTGATTGGCTTCTTCCTTCCTCCTCTATACCCCTCACTGTGATTTTGGGGTCTCCAAAGCTCAATACTGGACAAGCAGATGATAGGTTCCCTTTGGGGATGGTGTCTCCTTTAATGATTAAGACTTTCTAGATTGCTTAGGCATCAAAACCACAGAAGTCCAACCCCACTCAGTACCCTTTTCCTTGATAGGCAGCTAGGTGGTGTAGTGGATAGGGCACTAAGCCTGTAATTAGGAAGACCTGAGTTCAAAGCCCCTCTCAGGTATTTATTAGCTGTGTGAACCTCAGTAAATTACTCAATCTTTCCCTGCTTCTGTTTCCCCATCTGTAAAATGGGGAGAATAATAGCATCTACCTCCTAGGGTTGTTTTGAGGAGGAAATATGAGTTAATATTTGTGAAGTACTTTGCAAACTTTAAAATGTCATATAAATGTTGGTTATTATTGTTATTGTTTTGTTGGCAAACAGGACCAATGAGATGAGATATATTTTTTTGTGTTCTGGAAAATTACTAGGTGGTCTTCAAGGGGACCAAAGAAATGAGCATACCTCTCTGAATCTCTCCAACAAAGGAAAATTAGCTTTTGGAGAAGGGAGAGACACACTTCACTTCCAGCAAGGGTGCCAGATACAGAGTTTTAATTATGGCTCTGCTCTTAAAATCTGGGTAACCAAATTTTTTTTTTAATCTAGGTAACCTTGGGCAATTGTCTTAATGTTTCTGCACCTCATGTTTAAGATGAGGGGGATGGACAATATCATCTCTGACATCCTTCCCATCTAAATATTGGGGCACCTAGGTGGCACCTGGCTAGAGCCAGGCCTAGAGTCAGGAAGATCTGAGTTCAAATCTGGCTTCAGACACTTCTTAGCTTTGTGACCATGGGCAAGTCACTTAACCCTGTTTGCCTCAGTTTCCTCATCTGTAAAAAATGAGCTGGAGAAGAAAATGGCAAACCACCCTAGTACCTTTGCCAAGAAAATCCCAAACGGGGCCACAAAGAATCAGACACAACTCAACAACAAGAGCAATAGAGGCAGTACCCTGCAGTACACAGAGTGCTATAATGGCATCAGGAAGAGCTTTGTTCAGGTCTGGACTCAAATACCTTTGTGAATACCAGCAAATCCTTTAACCCCCCAGTGTCTTCATTCATAAAATGGAGATTATAATACTAGCTGGAGCTACCTCACAGGGCTGTTATGATGCTCAAGTGAGATTATATACATAAAGCACTTTGTAAACTTTGTTGTTGTTCAACCCCATTTGGGGTTTTCTTGGCAAAGATGCTGCAGTGATTTACCATTTGTTCTGCTGCTCATTTTACAGATGAGGAAACTGAGGCAACGTGTCCAGGGTCACCCAGTAAATGTCTGAGACTAGGTTTGAACTCAGTGCTTCCTGACGCACAGCTGGGCATTCCACCCACTGTGCCACCTGGCTGCCCTTGCAAACTTTAAAGCCCTAATAAGGATGATGGCTGACATACAACATTTTAAGGTTTGCAAAGTGCTTTCCATAAGTCACCTCATCTGACCCTCTCAACAACCTCAGGAGGTAAGATGCTGTTATTCTCCTCACTTTACAGATAAGGAAACTGAGACTACAAGAGCTTAAGGTTCATATAACTAAGGAAGTAATTGAGATGGGATTTGAGACCATATCTTTTTGGCTCTCAGTTCCACACTCTTTCCATAGCACCACCTAGCTGTCTGACTTTGTAAATGCCAGTGATTGTTATGATTACCATCATGATCTATCTATATGGCATCTACATCATGGCGACTGCCAGGCCTTGGAAGCCCCTAGGATCATGTCGAGTAACCTACTGGCTGTCTTTACTCTTCTACTTGAATGTGCTGCCAACCCTTCAAAACAGATCTATTCCAAATACAACCAATCCTTTTCTCTGTCAGGCTCCCTGTTTCTTTTAAAGGGATCATCATCTTTCCAGCAACCCCTCCTCCTTCATCTTTGTTGCTTACAACCCACCAGTTTCCAAGTCCATTTGATTCATTCCCTTCAATACCTCTAGCATCTGCTAGAGATTAGAGAGGTAGGAAGGCAGTAGCACAAAGGAGACTGTGCTGGACTTGGAGTCAAAAAGGGGTTGAATTTAAACCCTAGCTCAGTCACTTACTAGCTCTATGATTCTGGCCAAGTCAGTTAACTGCTCTCAGCCTCAGTTTCCTCATCTGTAAAATGGGGATGATTACAGCATCTACTTCCCAAGGATGTTCTGAGGATCAAATGAGGCAATATTTGTAAAGCACTATATGAACACTGGATGTTATTGGCCCCTTTATCTCTCCTTCCATAGGTGCCACTCTAGCTAAGTCCTTCATCAACTCTTGTATTGTAATAGTCTCTTAACTGAATTAGGATCCCAGGGTCTCTGGGATGGAAGGAACCTCAAAAAAGATCTAGTCTAATGTATACCAGAACAAGAATCTTTTCTCTCTCCAAGGTACCTAAGTGGTTAGCCAGCCTTTGCTTTAAGATCTTTAGGGATGTGGAGCTCACCGTCTCCTGAGGCACCTGCTCCACTTCTGGACAGCTCTATTAGGAAGGTTTTCCTTAATATCAATTGAGATCTGTGCTCTGCCTCCCTGACTTCAATCTCTCCTTCCTGTTCTCATTCATCCTTTGGACTCTGAAACTGCTTTCTCAAATGATACTAATGACCCATTGACTGCTAAATCTCATGGTCTTTTCTTAGCCCTCATCCTACTTGACTTACCTTCTGCTTTTGACACTGTCGATAATCTCCTCCTAAACAGGATCACAGGATCACCAGATTTAGAGCCGAAAGAGACCTTAGGGGTCATCTTGTCCAAACCCTTCATTTTAGATAGGGAGACTGAGGCCAGAGAGGTCAAGTGACTTGCTCAAGGTAACACAGGCCATTAAGTGGCAGAGTTTAGATTCAAATCCAGGTCCTCTGACTTCAAATCCAACCCTTTCCCTGTGATACCACACTTCTTTCCTAGAATTACATAACTCTCCTCTTTCCTGGTTCTCCTTTCACCTGACTAGCTATTCCTCAAATACTTTCAAAGCTTTTTCCTGGGAACTCATCTCTTTCCTCTAATTTCTCTCCCTTGGTGATCTCTCTTCTCCAGTGAGTTCAAGTTTTTCAAACTGATACACCCAGCCCTTAGCTCTCTCCTACACTCAAATCTTGCATCCTCAGCTGCCTGGTAAACATCTCCCTCCACTAGTCCCATCAACATCTCAAATTTAACATGTCAAATGAGACAAGGTTTGAAAAGTATGTTATAAGCCTCAAAGTGCTATATAAATGTTACTTATTATTATTATTTTAATCAAAGCAAACTATCTTCTCTCTAAAAATTTCCTCCACATTTCCCTATTTCTATTGAGAAATTGAACCGACATCCTATCTACCAACATCCTCCCTGATCACGACTGAAATCTCAGTCATGCCTTCACTTTCCCTCACCCCTGTATCCAACTGGATGCCAAGTCTGGTTTATTCTGTCTCCACAACACATCTTGCTTCTATCCCCTTTCTTCATTCTCAGAGCCACACCCTAGTTCAGGCCTGGACTATTGTCCCAACCTCCTTCTTGGTCTTCCTGCTTCCAGTCTCCTCCCCAAATCACTCTTGACACAACTGACAAAATCTTCCTAAGTCATAGGAATGACATACCATGCCCCTCTCCTGCTCAAAACCTTTAGTCAATATTATTGCCCTTAGGACTGAATGTACACTCCTTAGCCTGGCATTTAAAAGCTATTATAATTTGGCTCCAAAGGACCTTTCCAGACTTAGTTCAAATTGCTCCTTTTTATGAACTCCACATTCCAGCCAGGAAAATGAGACTCCTAGGTAGGTGTTCCTTGAACTTGGCAGTTCATCTCCTGTCTTGAGCTTCCCAGAATTTTAATCTTCCTCCACTGCTCAGCTCAGGGGACTATCTTTTCCTTCCATGATGTCTTCCTCAAGTCCACATCTCCCATCCCAAGCCTCTTTCCTTCCTTAAATAACCACGTATTGACTGATGGGAAACAATGACCAGTTTGCTTTTTTCTTGATATTGCCAACATCTCACAAAGTGTCTGGTTCACAGGATGTACTTAAGAAATGTTTGTGGAGGGGTAGCTAGGTGGCGCAGTGGACAGAGCACAGGCCCTGAAGTCAGGAGGACCTGAGTTCAAATCTGGCCACAGACTAAACATTTGACACATATTAGCTGTGTGACCCTGGGCAAGTCACTTAACCCCAATTGCCCCCCCACCAAAAAAAGTTTGTGGAATTAATGTGAAGCAGGAGGGAGAAGGAAGGGGTCCGAATACAGGCTAAAGACACAGAAAGAATTATGTTACTCCCCTTCCCCCATGGCAGTTGTTACCTCTAATTTCATCACTGTCCACCCCCTTCTGACCCTGAGGCCTATCTCCACTTTACTGCTACCATCCCTCCCCTTGTACCACAAATCCTTCCTTCAGACTCCCCATGTGCCTCCCCCAAACCTCCAGGACCCCACCTGTAGGAAGCAGGTGCCAGGGGCTGTGCCCTCAGGCAGGGAGGCATTGTAGAAGGTCCTCTTGAACACAGGTTCATTGTCGTTCACGTCTTGCAGGACCACATTGACCACAGCTGTGGAAGACAATGCAGGCTGTCCTCCATCAGTGGCCAGCACCGTTAGCTGTGGCCGTGGCTCAAGCTCATAGTCCAGTGGGGCAGCTGTGGTAATTACCCCTGTAACTGCATCAATAGCAAACCAATGGGCATGAGTTCCAGGCATAATGCTATAGGCCACGTTGCCATTGGGACCCTGGTCAGGGTCATGGGCAGTGACCCGGGCCACAAAGCTGCCAGGGAGCACAACCTCAGGAAGAGGCTCAGGCTGGTAGAGCAGGCGATCAAAGGCTGGCACATTGTCATTGACATCTGTGACATGAAGGACAAAGGCTGCCTCTGCACGCAGCGGAGGGGTCCCAGCATCAGTAGCAGTGACCCGAAGCTCATAGGCATCTTGTTCTTCTCGGTCCAGCCGCCGAGCCACGCACACCAGGTAAATAACACTGTCCTGGGTGGTCAGGGCAAACTTACCATCACCACCCTCCAGGGATACATTGACATGTGCATAATCACCATCATCTGGGTCAGACACAGAGATTCGAGCTACCAGCTGCCCTGGCTGCGCGCCCTCAGACACACGAGGGGAGCCATCCTCACTAAGGAAGATGATGGTCATGGTGGGCTGATTGTCATTGGAGTCACGCACATGCACGGTGACAAAAGCTGAGCCCACTTCAGGATGAGCACCCCCATCACGGGCCTGTACCACCAGCTCATGCACACGTCGCTGCTCAAAGTCTAGTGGCCGCTCAAGTCGAAGCAGCCCTGTGTGGGCATCGATTGAGAAGGGGCCATCACCATCACTCTGCCGTCGATTGATTTCATAGGTCACAGCTCCATTGGCCCCAGCATCAGCATCAGCAGCGAATACCTGCAGGACTGGGCTGCCAGGCGGTAGGCTTTCAGACACCACTGCCCGGTATCGGCTCTGGTTGAAGGCAGGGGCATGGTCATTGATGTCCACCAGTGTCACATCTAGCAGGGCTTGGGCCCGCCTAGGTGGTGCCCCGCCATCGTAAGCTTCCAGCCGCAGTGTATAATGTGAGCGGTTCTCACGGTCCAGCTCCCCACTGACCACCAGCTCAGGCACAGGGGAGCCATCAGGGCCAGGACGTGTTTCCAGTCGGAAGGCCTGGCCAGCCCCTTCCCCAGACAGCGCATAGCCCTGGGTACCCAGATGACCAGCATCAGCGTCATGGGCAGGTTCCAGGGGGTAACGAGTGCCTGGGGCTGTGTGCTCTGGCACCTGAAGGCTGGCACGAGCCTTTGGGAAGGCAGGCGCATGGTCATTGATGTCAGCAACACGCACTGTGACCTCCACAGTGGCACCATCTGGTGTGACTGCAGTGAACTGGTAGTGGTCTCGGCGTTCTCGGTCCAGAACTCGGGCAGTCCGCACCACACCACTCTGCTCGTCTATCGCTAGGTCTGTGCCCACACCGCTGCCCTCTTGGGCAGAGATGAAGTACATGTGGGGAGTTGCTGTGTCCACAGGCAGCCCTGCGCTGATGTCCCCAATCAGTGTGCCGGCTGGCTGCTCCTCATCAATCTGCAGGTCCAGGCTGCCTGCCTGGCCCTGTGCCCCCGGTGCCTGTACCCCCAGAAGCAGCAGCAGCAGTGGCAGCAGTGGAAAGGGCCGGGGGGATCTTGGGCCCATCGAGGGGTGGGGAGCACCCAGCTCGGCCTCCTGCTCTGACTCCAGCTCCATGTCAGGGATGGCTCCAGGCCTGACTCCAGTGCCTGCTCCTGCTCCTGCTCCAGCTCTGGCCCTGCCTCTGACTCCCTGATCCTGTGAGGAATGCAGAGGAGAGGTCAGGCATGGCTGGGGGGGTGGGACAGCCTAGCAAAGCTTTAGGGTCAAGTTACTGGGCCCACAGGTCTGGTAGAACTGGGGTTCCACAAAGGAACACAGGCATATTTGTGCATTTTTTAATATACACAACACAGAGACATAAAGAGACAAACACATACACACATGTACTCTCAAAAATATGCTCACGTATATATGTTTATGCCACACACACAGACACATACATACACAGCCAAACATATGGCTGTGAGCTACATGCAGTCAGTCAGCTCAGTGGCTAGATATCCCTGACCTCTGATCCTTCAGGCCTGGTTCTGGGACTGCCCCCATCCCTGCCTGCGGTAGCATCTCCTATTGCCACTCCAACTTCTCCAACTTCTTCCCCACCTTTTCCCAGGTGGGAACATGTTTCCTCATTTTCTTGGATCTATGGTGACACCCCATCCCCTTCATCTTAAGATTGTCCCCAATCTGCTCCATCCCCCAATCTGTCCTCCTGACTCACCACCAGTTGGTTCTTTCCTCCCTCTCCCCTCCCCCTGCACCAGTTTTGGGGCCACAGCTGGTTCTCATTAGGAAGAGGGGGACCAGGGCTGCTCTTTAGGGCCTGTAACTCGATCCCCCTTTCCCTTCTCCCGAACCAAAAGTCCCCCCCACACACACCCAGCCCCAGCCCACAGGCTCAGCCTGCGCCCATTTTCATCAGTAAAACTCAGCTGGGGATTCAGCGTCTAGGGGAAATTTAGGAGGGTGGGGGAAGTGAACTGTTAGTGAGAGGAGGGGCGAATGTGAGAGGGGAGTATGTGTTTGTGTGCAGGAAGCATAGATGGCCAGTGAATGAGGAGAGTATTATGAGGGGGGAGGGGCAGTTGTGAGGGAAGTGTATGTTTGAGGGAAGTGTGTGAAGGGAATATATGTGTCAGGAGAGTGTGTGAGAGAGGAGTGTATATGAGTGAGCACAGTTTGTGTGAGAAAGGAGTGCCCTCTTCTTCTGGTTAGTCTCTTCTCTCTAGGTTTCCATTACACCATCCTGGCTCTCCCCTGGCCTGTCTGCCTGCTCCTTCTCAGTCTCCTTTGCTGGATCTTTGTCTAGATCACATCCACTAATGGTCAGTGTTCCTCAGGGTTCTGTTCTGGGCCCTTTCCTCTTCTCCCTCTATGCTATTTTACTTGGTGATCTCATCAGCTCCCATGGATTCAATTACGGTCTCTACACTGATGATTCTCAGATCTACTTATCCATCCCTAACCTCTCTCCTAACCTTCAGACTTAAATCTCCAGCTGCCTGTTGGACATCTCAAGCTAGAGGTCCTGGAGACATCTTTACCTCAACATATCCAAAACAGAATTCATTATCTTTCCCCCTAAGCCCTCCCTCTTCTGAACTTCCTTCACTCTCCAGGGCACTGCCTATCCTCCCAGTTACCCAGGCTCACAATCTAGGTGTCATCCTCAGCTCCTTACTCTCTCACTCCCTACATATCCATGCCATGGAAAAGGTAGATTCTACCTTCAAATCACCCCTTTGTAAACTAGCTCTCCTGTCTTGACACTGAAACCTCCCTGGTGCAGAGCCTCATCACCTCACAGCCAGCCTATTGCTAGAGCTAAAATCCTGCCTTCTATAGATAGTCTTTCCTGATCCCCCGTAAGTTCTTGGGCCTTCCCTCTCTTATGTGTAGCTTATCTGTACATAGTGGTTTTCATGTTGTCTCCCCTCATTATATTGTGTGCCTCTTGTGAGGAGAGACCTTCTTTGGCCTTTGTATCCCAGTGCTTGGCACGTTCAGTTGTTTCGGTTGTGTCCAATTCTTTGCGATTCCATTTTGGGGTTTTCTTGGCAAAGATACTGGAGTGGTTTGCCATTGCCTTCTCCATCTCATTTTACAGATAAGGAAACTGAGGCAAACAGGGGTAAGTGACTTGCCCAGGGTCACACAACTAGTAAGTGTCTGAGGCCAGATTTGAACTCAGGTCTTCCTGACTCCAGGCCTGGCACTCTATCCACTGCACCATATAGCTGCCCTTGGTACACAGTAGGTTCTCAATAAATGCTGAGAGGTTAAGGGACTTGCCCAGGGAGGGTGACAAAGTCATTAAGTACCTGAGACAGGACTTGAACACTGTTCCATGAAGCTCTGAGGCCAGCTCTTTATTCAGTACACTATGCTGCCTATAAATAAGGTGCTTATGAGTATTTGGAGAATTTAATTGAAATTCTGGCTTAATATATGGAAAATTTTCCTAGTAATTAGACCTGTCCCAAAGTGAAATGGGCTGCCTTGTGAAGGTCTTTACGTAAAGGCCATACAACCATTTTCCTGAGATTCCTGCTGAAGGATGAGAAGGACTGCAGTATGTATGAGAGAGGAAGGTATGAGGAGGTAGTGGTATGTTTGGGGAATGTGGAGATATGAAGAAAGTGTATGTGTATATGTGTGTATGTGTGTGTTGGTGTGTAAGTTAATGTGTGGAGAAAGTGTGAGAAGAGGTAGGTGGGAATTATGGGAGAGAGCCTGGGGCAAAATGTGTTGGCTTGCTTGTGTGGGGAGTATGTTGGGGGAACTGTCTGGGGAAATGTGGGAAATATGTTTCTTAGCACAGTCATTGTGAAGGGCTATGAGGGTCTAGTGGCTGGACAGACAGACAGACAGACTAGAGTTGTGTGTAAATAGTCTGATGTGTAATCAGATTAGCAATTCAATAAAGGTTTAAATGGTCTTAAAGACCAGAAGGATCCTAAAAAACAGGAAATGACAAGAAAGCACAGGGATATCAACATAGCCTGGGCACCTATAGAACAGAAAACAGACTAGCAGGGTCCAGGTGGGCATAAAGTGATGGGAAAAATCAGATAGTAAACCAGTAGGAGTGGGCAAAAACAAAGAATGAGAAAAGAGGGCAGGCAAGCAGATGCCAAACAGGCAGAAGACTCTAGGGAAGGAACAAAGATTAGCCCAACATCTAAGTACACAATGAGAGAAGACAAGAGAAAGCCCATTAGGGCTCAAGTGGGCACAGAGCTAAGAAGAGGAGACAGATCAGTTAAGCCTAGGCAGACACCAGGTGAAAAAAGAGATCAAAAGGACACAGGGAAAAAGAGACAGAGGGAAACAAAAGAGAACAGTAGTGTCCAGGCAGGCACAGGGCTAAGGGAGAAGACAGGGGAACGATCAACAGGGCCAAAATAAGCAGAGGGTAATAGGAAGAAATAAGAGGAGCTGTGAAGGCCGAAGAAAAATTGGATGGGAGAGACAAGGGGAGTTGTGGGATCAGAAGGATGTCGGGAGAATTAAAATAAGAGAGATAAGGACAGAATTCTGCTTAAGCTGTGAGCAAGAGCCTCAGCAACTCCAATGACCAGACCCAGGCAGGGAGAATGAAAGAGGGATAGATACTGAGACAGAGAGAAGGACAAAGACATTCAGATAAATGTACAGAGATTCAGAAAGATCCACACACATGATTCAAGGACAGAGAAAAAAGCAGATACTGTGACAGAAGTAGGAAAGACAGAAAGAGCCAGAAACAGAAGGTAGACTTAGAGAAAGGCAGGTAGAAAACGAGACACAAGGAGACAGAAGGAGAGAGAGAGGAAAGAGGCAGACAGAGAACAAAATATAGAAGAAGAGAGATACAGTAAACAGAAGTGGACAGGCACGGGTAGGGAGGTGGGAGAGTGGAGAAATGACCCAGATATGGGTGAGCTGAAATCCCAAGCGCCTTGATTTGGAGGTGGAGTGGAACATAGACCAGGCCTCCTCCCTCAGTTTCCTGTCTTGTTCTTGAGCCTTGGAGGACAAGAGATAGGAGAGAACAAAGGGAGCAAGGGGGAGACGCTGAGGGGCAGGAACACAGAAACAGACTAGGGGCAAGGGTAAAAACAGGACAAAAGACAGGAATATGGGGAAAGACTGTAGGAAGTGGAGGATAAGAGAGAAAGAAGGAAAAGAGACAGACAAGATGTGAGGTTAGGGCTCTAAAGGGGAGAAACAGAGGGTCAGTGCGTAATGTGAAGACAGGAAGGCCAACAGGCAAGGAAAGAGACTGAGACAGAGGGAGGGGCAGAGGAGAAAAACAGCCAGACAGGCTAGATGCCGAGTAGAAAGGGGCAGGGAGGAGAAATAGATGGGGGGTAGGCAGAAAGGCTGATAGGGCAGAGAGGCAGATAATGAGTAGTGTGAGCCCTCAGGGTAGGGAAGACACAGAGATGGAGGTCATGCCAAGGACCAGCAGGGAGAAACACCTAAGGAGCAACATTGAGAGAAAAAGACAAGCAGCTTGTGGGCAGAGACAGAGGGAAAAGAAAAAGAGATAAGAGGGTAAACAGAAGATATGGAGGGAAAGAAACAAAGGGTAAGAGTCGGGGAAAAGATAGGGACAGAAACAGAGTTAGACAGCAGAGAAAGGAGAGTAACTGACCAGAGAATAAAAAGGAACAGTGATGGAAGGAAAGAAAAAAGCAGAAAAAGAGATGTCCCTGCCTAGGGGAACCTATGATCTGAGAGGAAAGGCACAGTCACAGCTCAAAGGGAATCTCCTGTCCTAAAGGACAAAGACAAGAAAAGACCCAGAAATTGGAAGGGGAGGTGGAAGAGGGGAGTGAGGGGAAGGTGAGAGGACAGGAAGAGGCAGAAGGAAATGAAATGGACACAGAGAAAGGAATTTGAGTCAATCTAATAAACATTTATTAAAGGTCTACTACATGCAAGGCACTATCAAAGAAACAATTGTAGAAAAGTGAAATGCGTATAGTTGAAAGAACATAAAAGGGAAAGAGGAAGAGAAGAGAAAGGAGGTAGAAATGGAGACAGAGTGGGGAAGGAGGAGAAAGAAAAGGGAGGGAGGGGGAAGAGAGGGAGCCGAGTGGAGCTGGGCAGAGGGAGGAGGGGAGAGAGCAGGGAGAGAGCCAGGATGGAGCTCTGAGAGGACAAAGAGGAGTCTAAGCAGGAGGGGGAGGAGGAGCCACGGATAAGGCAGCCCCCTACTCAGCAGGCATGGAGATCAAGCCAATGGAATGGGGAGGAAGACCAGAGCAACTCACCCTCCTCTACTCCCAAGGGAAGGTTCTAGGTAGACACCCAGAAGAGACTGGGGAGACGAGGAGGGATGAGGAGAGAGGGGAGGAGGAAACGTATGTGTTGTGGGGGGACAAAGGGGAGAGAGAGGAGGGGGCAGAGTGGAGAGAGGGGAGAAAGAAGGGGAAACGGGAAAGAGGAAAAGATCAGGGACATTAGGCAAAAGAAGTCTATATAGTACAGAGTGAAAGGAGACGGGACAGAGGAGAGATAGGAGAGATGAAAAAGAAAGGAAGAGAAGGGGTACAGAGGAAAGACAGAAGAGATACAGAGAAGAAAGGACAGTGCAAAGAATATCAAGGTGAGGGAGAGATCAAGGAAGAAAGAGGAAATAAAAGGGTGATAAGTCAGAAAGGGACAGAGGAAGAGAGAAGGGAGTCAGAAAGGAGAAAAGGTAGGCTAGAGGAGAAGGGGATACAAGGCGAGACAAAGCACAGAAAAGGGACAGATGGGAGCGAGAAAAAGCAAAACAATAAAGAAAGAGTGGAGAGCTGAGGAAAGAAAGAAGGTGGCACAGTGAAAAGAAAGACACAGAGAAAAGTAGTTCAGAAGGGAGAAGGGGAAACAGAGGGTATCATGAAGGGGACAGATACAGGGCAGAGGGAATGGCTGACAGAAAGTAAATAAGTCATACAGAGGGCAAAGATAGAAAGAAGCCAGAACACAGAGGAGGAGAAAGAAAGGAGAGAAATGGGGACAGACAAGAGAAAGAAGACGGGAGGGTTAAACAAAGGAGACAAAAGGCAGAGAGGAGAAACATGGAAGAGAGAAGGAGGCCAAAGGGAGGGGAGGTGGAGAGACTGAAAGACAGGGGAGCAGAGGGGAGAAAAGGGGGCCAAAGGGAGGGGAAGTGGAGAGACTGAAAGACAGAAGCAGAGGGGAGAGAGAAGGGGGACAAAAAGAGGGGGAAGAGAAAAGGAAAAAGTCATTTAAATTTTGAATCAACTTGAGTTGTCAGAAGGGGAACAAAAAAGAGAGAAAGGGTAGAACAGAGGAGAGAGAAAAGATAGTATTAAGGAGAGTAGAGAAAAACTGGCAAGAGATATGGGGGTTAGTGATAAGAGAAAAGGGGACAAGGTTAAGGAGTGGAGAAATAGCGGGAAGAGAGAAGAGACGGGGAAGAGAAGGTACAGAAAATAGAGCAGGAAAAGAAAAGGGATCATAAGAGAGAGGGAAGGCAGTGAAAAGAAAAAACGGTGGATAGAAGAGAGAACATCACTGGAAAGAGAAGACAGGAGGAAAGTGAGGAAAAAGCAGGGAAGCAGAGAGTGAGGAAACAGTGAAAAGAGACACACAGGTAAAGAGTATAATAACAGAAGAGAGAAAGTAAACAGGAGAGATTGTTTGCAAGGCAGAAGGAAAAAGAAGTGGGAAGAGAAGGTGGAGGAAGTAGGCAGAGCAGTGGGACAGAGGGAAAAGAGGAAAGGCACTGAGGTCTCACAGAATATTGGAGTTTTAAAAAAACTTTAAAGACAATCTAGTGTAACTAATTCTAGTACAGGAATAGCCTCTACAACATCCCCAGCAGGGACCTGGCTGGCCAATTTCTGCTTCAGATCCTCTCGGCAGAGAGGTGGTCAACAATACATGAAGAACCAGGCCTACGTTTTCAGAAATTAAATGGCAAATGTGTAATTTGTTTTGTCCTCCTGTACTTATTTGTGACAAGGGAGGGCTCTACTGGGGAAAGGGCTGGGGCTGGGAGTCAATGGGAAGTTACAATGTAGGGGAAGGAAAGAAAACGACATCACTAAAATATTTTAAAGAGGGAAAAAATCCTCATTGCTTGAAGATTACTTTTTGACGGGTAATTGATGGGAAGTTTTGTCTTTCTGTAACTTCACTCCATTGTTCCTATTTCTGCCTTCTGGAGCTAAGCAGAACAAGGCTGATCCCTCCTCCCCATGACAGCCCTTCAAATACTTGAGGACTGCTATCATCCCCCACTAACTCTTCTCTTCTCTAGGCTAAACATCCTCAATCCCTTCAGCTGAGCCTAGATCCTTGTATGGCATATTCTCCAGTCTTCCCAGGATCTTGATTGTCTTCTTCTGGATCCACTCCAGCTTTTCTAAGACCTTCCTAAAACGTGACACACAGAACTGGATTTAATGTGGTCTGACCAGAACAGAAGACAGAACTATCACCTCCCTCAGTCTGGGCCATCATGTTTCTTTGAATGCAGCTTAAAGTTGCATTAGATTTCTTTGGCAGCCATGACAAACTGTTCAACAAGTTGAGTATTTAAGTGCCCACCATGTACCAGGCATTGTGCTTGGCACTAGGGCTACACAGACCAAAATTAAAATAGTCCCTGCCCTCAAGAAGCTGACATTCGACTAAGAAAAAGCAACATGGACATAGATAAATAAATATACAAAGTATAGACAGTAATTAGGAGGGAGGCACTAAGAATTGGAGGATCAGGAAGGGTCTCCTGTAAGAACTAGCACTTGAACTGATCTCTGAATAGAGCGAGGGATTGCAAGAAGTGGGGATGAAAAGGGAGAGCATTTCAGGAATGCTTGTGCAAAGGTGGGAAGGTAAGAAATGGAGTACTGTGTATGGGGAATAGCGGGCAGATCAATTTGGCTGGAATATAGAGTGCATGAGGAGTAGTAATATGAAATCAGTCTAAAGAGACAGGTTGGAGTCAGACTGTGAAAGGCTTTAAATGCCAAACAGAAGAGTTTATATTTTATCCTGGAGTTAAAAGGGAGTCACTGAAGCTTACTAAATTGAGGAACGACGTGGTCAACCTGTGTTTTAGGAATATTGACTTGGCAGCTATGTGAAGAATGGATTGGAGAAGAGAAAGATTTGAGCTAGGGAGTCCTGGCTCAATCACCCAATTAGGATGCTGTTTGGTAGTTCAGATGAGAGGTCCTGAGGTCCTGAACTAAAGTGGTGGTCATGTCAATGGAAAGAAGAAGAAGATATAGGAGAGATGTTGTAGAGATAGAATTGATAACCCTGACAACTGATTGGCTATAAGGGCAAGAGAGAGGGAAAGGTTGAGGATGACTGTGATTTTGTGAACCTGGTTGCCTGGAAGCATGGTGGTACCATTAACAGAAACAGGGAAGTTAAGAAAAAGGAGTTGGTTTATAGGGAAAGGTAATAAGATCTGTTTGGGGCATTTGAGATGCCTATAGAACAGTTTGAGATATCTATAGAACATCTACATGGAGATGTCCAACAGGACGTTGATATGGAACTGGATCTCAGCAAAGAGATTAGGCCTAGATATACAGAGCTGGGAGTTGTCTACATAAAAAAGATAATTGGACCAAGGGGACCAGATGAGATCAGCACTGGACTGTAGACAGAGGGAAGCATAAGGTTCCAGCACATAGCCTGGGGTATACCCAAATAGAGGGTCATACAAGGATAGTGATCCAACAGAGGAGACTTAAAAAAGAGCAGTCATAGAGACAGGAGGAGAACCAAGAAAAAACAATGTCATGAAAACCCAGGGAAGGAGCATCTGGGAGGAGAGGGTGATCAGCAGTGTGAAACACTGAAGAGAGGGAAGGATGGAAGAAAACTGAGAAAAGGCCATTGGATTTATTAACTAAGAGATCACTGGGAACCTTGAAGAAAGTAGTTTCAATTAAATGGTAGGTACTACCAGAAACTACAGGGATGTGTGAATTATGTGACAAGTAATTACTTTTGTGTAGTTTCATTTTGTGACAGCAGTGGTCTTGAGTATATGCTTTTACTGACACTAAGCTGAGTCATAATGTCTGACCTTGACCAAGGGAAAATGGATTGATCTGGCTTCACCAGTTTAATTAGTACTGTCAGTACAGTGCCGTTTTTCATGCCATACATATTTCATTGCTCTCTTTTGTTGTGTTTTTAAGAATGTATATTATTTCAAGGAAACATACAAAAGTTGTAGTTCCTAAAGAACACACTTCAATGACTGTTAGAGATATTACAGTACTTGCTGGTGTAGGGAAGTCAAGCATGCCAAAGACCATTTGAGTTCATGGTGAAACAAGATTAGTTGCAGTAGATCGTAATTTAAAGTATGGCTGAAAACAAAGACAACTCTAAGAACTGACAAATTATTGCTGAAAAAATAGCCTAATTAATCCTCAGAAAACAAGCAAAGACTGTCAGAGGGACCTGGGAGCTGCAGGGGTTGTTACTGTCTCTCTGCAGTTATAGTCCCTTGAATTTGTAAGAATATAGAGAAAAATCAATGAAAAATAGATGCTAATTTGTTACGAAGAGAAAGTGCTTGTCATGGGCATGAGAAATGTAGAGATGGAGTGCTGAAGATTGGGGAAAGGTAATTTTTACTTATGAAACTCATCTTTTCATTCAAGGCTATATCAAAATGTTTGTTGGAAGTCTTGGTGAGCCTATAAGATCTTAGCATCTTCAACACACTGTACAACATCTACTCAAAAAAGTGTCAGTGGGCCTAGAAGTCTTGCCCCTATCAGGGGAATGATGAATTATAGTAAATATAATTACACACTGAGAAAAATAATTATTCCAAATTATAGAAATCCCCAAATGGTGATGAAATACTGCAATGCGAATTTGTACAATGTTCCATGTCTCTAAAGATCAAGCAACATATTTAAGAGATGGAGATTAAATATGCCTCAATCATCTTGGAACTCATCTGATTTAAGCTCCCACTGAAAACTTATGAATTATAATTAAGGCTAGACTTGGAAAAAAGGAGTGTTTATCAATAATATCCAATAATGATATCCAATGTGATAAAAGTGTGGTTTCATAATGAAAAAAAATAAAAGAATATGTCAAAATCTTGTGCACAAATGTCATCATGTAAAACAAAAGAACAAATGATTACATCAAAAAGATGACACATAATAAAAGTTTTGTTTTTTTTTTTAAAGATCGTTGTATTATAGCTTGAACTGGAAGGGATATTAGAGGCCATGCAAGTCAACCTCCTCATTTTACAGATGAAAAAACTGAGACCCAAAGAAGTTTGGCGATTGGCCACAAGGTAATATTACCACAAGGTAATAAAGATAGTGAGCAACAAAGGCAGTATTTGAACAAAGGTCGACACATGAAAACTTATAAGGTTAATTATTTTACTTTGTCCCAATTAATTCACACACCATTGTAGATTTCAAGGAATTAAGAATTGCATGGGAGATGGGGAAGTTGAGGCAACTGTAGAACTTAGAGTTGGAAGGGACCTTAGAAATCAACCAGACTGATTTTCTCATTTTACAAATGAGGAAACAAAGGCCCGGAGAGTTAACCAAAGTAACATAAGTAGTAAGGACCAAGGTTAGAATTGGAACCCAGACCCTCCAATTCCAAATACAATGCTATTTCCACCACACCATAATTTACTTATACGTAAATATTCCAATGGGTCCATAAGATAGTTAACACAATCTTAGGTTGTATTAAGTATAAAATAGAAGACAAGGGAGATGGGAGTTCTGTATTCTGTTTTGATCAGACCACATCTGGAATACTGTGTTTAGTTCTAGGCACCTTGTTCTAAGGAGGGCTTGGAAAAGCTGGAGTGTCTAAAGGAGGGTAACCAGGATAATGAGGAACTTACTGTTCAGGCCATTTGAATATTTGTTGAAGAAACCGAAGATGTTTAGCTTGCAGAGGAGAAAACTTAGGAGGGCATCTTTAAGTATCTGAAAGGCTGCCACTTAGAAGAGGTACTGTACTTGTTCTGCTTTGCCCCTATGGGTGGAACTCAGAGCAATGGCTGATAACTGCAGGGAGGAAGCTTTAGACTTGGTTTCTTAAAAGAAAGTCTTCTTAAGGATCACAGATTTCCAAAGTAGAGTAGCTGCCTTGAGATATGATGGGTTCCCTACTGCTGGATATATTCAAACACAGACTAGATAACCACTTGATAGCAATATTACAGAGGGGATTCCTGTTTAGATAAGTGTGAGACTAGATTACTTCTTAAGTTTTTTCTTTGAGACTGAGATGAAAAAAACAAACAACAAAGAGGAAGTGGCAGGAATAGAGGAGAGACCTGTGTAAGACTGAAAAAGAAAAGGCAAGCTGGGAAACAGGAAAGTTAAAACTGAAAGTGTGAAGAGAATAAAAGAAAGAGAAGCAACAGGAGATGTGTAAAAAAGAGATAGTGAAGAGACAGATAAAGGGAGACAGAGAGTGGGGGAGAGGTACAATGAATTTCAGAAGAGAAGTGGGAAGAGAGGCAGCATTGGCTCACTGGCATTTAATTTTACTGAGATGGAGGTAGAGACACTGGGAAGACAGAGGGGATACTAAAGGGACTGTGGAGGGGGGGAATACAAGTCGGGAGGAGAGAAGAGGAGGTATAGAGAGGAAAGATAAGGGAGACAAGATAGTATAACGGGGACAGGAGAAAGTAGGGGGAACTAGAGGAAAGAGGAGACAAAGGGGAGATTCCCAAAATGTGAGAGCTGGAAGGGAAAACTACAGGATCACAGGAATTAGATCCGGAAGGGACCTCAGAGACCATCCAGTGTAACTATCTCATTTTACACATGAGGAAACTAAGGCTCAGGGAAGTTAAGTGGTTCCCTCAATGTCATGTGCTAATTAATCAGGGACTTGAACCCTGGTCTTCTGACTCCTTTGAGAGGAAAAGAATCAGGGTAGAAGGGAAGGATAGAGATTGACAGAGAAGCTCTTAATAAATGCTTGTTGAACTGAATGGCAAGAGAGAATTGGATTTTTGGAAAGGCACTAACAAACTTGAGTGTGTCCAGAGAAAGGCTACCTCCCTGAGCCAGCAGGGGACCAGAGGGACCACTCAAGGAATTCAGGATGCTCCAGCACCTAAACTGAAGACCTGGGAACAGGAGAGCTACTGGGTTATTCCAAAGGTTTTCTGTGGCAGGCTCTGCTAAGCTGAAACAGTCTGAAGCTTGGGCCTAATGTCCAGCTATTAACTGAGGACCAGCCTCCAAAGTCTGGAAAAGCTCATCACCAGGCTGGCTACTGCAAGATGAATTTTTTAGCCACGGAAACTTTCTGTCTATTTCCAGAACTACTTCCCACTTTTTGGTGGTCTATGAGAGGCAGTTTTTCCTTCCTAATCCTCTGATTTCCCCATTGTTTTTAGACCATACAAACTGCCCCGTTAACAGTCTCAACAGAAGCCACCGTTCATGTGTCTCTATTGTTGTAAATAATGATAATTCCTTATATTTGCATAGACTTTACCATACACAAAGCACTTTCATACATAGTTTTTCTGTGGTAGGAAGGGCAGATTATCTCCATCATAAATGATAAAACTGAGGCTCAGAGAGAGGGAATATTTCACCATACTCAGCAGAACCTCTATATAGCAGAGTTCAGCCCTCTGTCTTCTGAATCTAAGTCATGTTCTTTACTCTCTACTAGGCTGCTTTTTATATCGATATCACTCTCCTTGTCTTCTGTTTGAAAGCTCCCCATCACAAGTCATGCAATAATATTTTTTCTTATTTTCTTTTCCTTTGCATCTTTTGCCATTATCTCTTTGTAAATGGATCTTTCATCAGCTTATTTCTTTCTTCCTATTTTGTTTTCTTCCATTGGCTTCCAATGCTTGGAATATCCTCCTATGTTAACCAGGCTAAAAGTTGTTCTTTACTTCATTAGGCTCAACAAGAGACCTTTCTGGATTCCCACCTCATCCTCCATGAATAGCTATTAGCACTCTCTCTCTTTAAATGACTCAATACATTTTTCCTATTCACTTGTGTACAGTAGTATGAACTCCTTCTCTGTCACCTCCATAGGATGTAAGATCCCTAGGGATAGTGACTTTCTGCTTTTTGTCATTAGTAGTTTCTATCACCCAGTCCAGTGCCTGGCCACATAATAGTTGTTTAGGGTATATTTGTTGAAATGTTGAGCTGATTGTTTTGCTTGGCTTCAGAGAGCACAACTAGGAGTAATGGGTGGAAATTGGAGAGAGGCAGCTTTAGAGTTGATGTAAGGCAAAATTTCCTGACAACCAGAGCTGTCAAAGTGGAATGAGCTGCCTTGGGAAGTGGCAGGTTCTCTTCACCAGAGCTCATAAGATCATAGATCTAGAGATGAAAGGCCCTTCTAGGTCATCGGGCCCAACTCCTTCATTTTACAGATGAGGAAACCACGTCCAGAGAAGTTACATGACTTTGCTAAGGTCAAGATTCAAACTCAGGTCTGGTGACTCTACATTGGGGTGCTCTTTCCCCCACCCACACTGTCTCTCAATATTCAAACACCAGCTAGATGATGATAACTTCTCAGGGTTACTGTAAAAGGGATTCTCATTCAGGTATTTCTGCGGAGTTCCTTCTAAATCTGAGATTCTGTCATTCCATGGAAATAGAGGAGAGAATGAAAAATGACGAGTAAAAAGAAGGGATGGAAGGAGATGATCAAATTCAGAAGGGGATATATAGTGAAGAGAGGGGAAAAAAAGGAAAAATAAGCTGAAGGAAGAAGAGAAAGAGAGAGATGAAGAGGAAAAAGTACAGATTGGAAAAAGGACAACAGAAAGAGAAATGTGGAGGGGGGGAGAACAGCAAGACAGAAAGAAGGCAGACTAAAGAAAGAAAGGCGAGTGAAAGACAAAGGGGAGAGAGGATGGGATCAGAGGGGAGAGAAAAGGAAGAAACAGATAAAGGAGACTAAATGTAGGACAGAGAAAAGAGAAAGAAGGTACAAAAAAAAAAAAACTACCTTTTCCCTTAGTTTTACAACAATGGAGCAGAAGTAGCCACTTTTTAATGTCCTAGGAGAGACTAGTAGTGGACGTGAATGAGGTCTTCCCCACTGTGGGGAAGCCCTGGAAATGTGGAACAAGGAACTGAGAGAGGTTGTGGTCTCAGCATCAGAAAAGTAAATCTGTGTGGCAGAAAGGACAAACTGTCCCCACAAAGTGACATGGGGAGGTCAAGGAACTATGCTCCAAAAACAGGCTGAGGTACAGCCTCTGGGAATGGGTGCCAGTGATATGCAGGTGTGAGTGTGGGTGGATGCACATGCTAGGAATGACTGGCCTCAGGGAGTGGTGGCTTCTCCTTTGGGGTGTGAGGGCAGCTGTGACTAGAGGTATGGGGGTGGCTGTGTTGGTATCTGAGGTGTTTAGGCAGCTGTTAAAGTGGGTGTATCATGTGTGGGCAACTGTGATGGGGTCTTCTCTGATCTCCACTGAGAGGGTCTCCTGTGGTATTGGTGGGCAGCTGTGATACTATCTCCTATGGGGTGTTCAATCAGCTGTCACAGTGTTATGTGGAGTCTGCTTTGAAGGAGGGGCTATGAATGTTTCTTTTTTTGTCTTCCTATCCCAATTACCTGGCATAGTGCCTGACACACAGTAGACATTTAATAAATACTTATCAATTAAATGTGTAGGTAGCTGAGACAGTGCTTCCTCTAAGATACTTGAATGGCTATGACAGTGTCCAGGGCATGTGGGCAGTTGTGACAATGTCTGGGAGTTTGCGGGTGACCACAAGGCACAATATTATCCCTGGCCCTTGACCCTGTGGTTTCTAGTCCAGCCTACTCCACACTGCATTCATTGTGCCATTCAGACTCTCCCCTCCTCCACACCAGAGACTAAGGTAACTAGCCCCCTTTCAAATCACAACTATCTCAGTTCAGTGAGACAGCACAACACTTCTCCAATTCTAATTTCTGCACCTGGGTAGCTCACACTCTGAACAGGATCTATGTTGACCCAACTGAACCCTTAGGCACAGAGTGTCTTAGCCAGAGGAGACCTGGGAGATAATCTGATCCAATCCTCTCATTTTGGAGCAGGAAAGAAAAAGTCCTGATGTGGGAAGTGACTTGCCCAAGGTCACACAATAAGTTAGTGATACAGTTGGGACTAAAAAGCTAAACTCGATTTCCAGGCTAACACTCTTTCCACTTTCCATCGACCTCTTCACGACTGTCTTTTTCTGTGTCTCTTGTCTGTTTCTCTTCTCTTTCTGTTTCTCTCCATTTTGGTCTCTTTGTCTCTGTTTCTGTCCCACACTCCACATGCAAGACGTCCTGATACATATATATAGGTGCACATGCACACACACACGGAAAGACACTTACCCCACTCTCTCAAAGCCACACGCTCACATACATACGCTGACCCACGGACACGCAGGCACACTCGGAGACGCACACATCCTCCCACAATCATACACACTCCAACATACCCGGCCCATCCAGGCTCCCCGCAATCACACACTCACACGCACACGCAGGCCCCCGACCCTCCTCTCGCTTCCCCCCCTCCATCCCAGTCCCTCCCCACATCCCCATCCCCCCCCATTGTCTCCCGACTCAGAACAAAGCCCCAGCTCTGCAGCTCAGGGCCGGGAGGGGGGAGGACTCAAGCGGAGAGTGGAAGGGACTGGGGGCCTCGGGCGAGGGGGAGGGGGCCGGAGGGGCCGGGCGGGCACTGACCTCACCGCCGCCTCGTCTCCCGGCCGCCTAGGCGGCCCGCTCTGGGATCCGCTATCCGCCCCCCGGGGCCGCGCCCGAACGGTGCCCGGAGCTGCTCATCCTCCACGCTTTCGCCTCTTCTTTCTTGGACTCTGCCTCCGCTGCCCCGCCTTGGCTGCCCGTCAGGTCCCCACTCCAGTGCCGCAGTTCGGCCGTCAGTCCCTCCGCCCGTCTGTCCGGACGCCGCCTCCCGCTGCCGCCGCCGCCGCCGCCGCCGCCGCCGCCGCCGCTGCCACCGAGGAGTCGAGATTCCCCCCGCCCCCCGGGCCCCCCCCCAGCCCCCCGAGCCCCCCCCCCCCTCCCGCCTGTAACCCGAGCCCCCGCCCCCCTCTCCGCGCTCCCTCCCTCTCTCCATCCCCCGCCCCCGCCCCCTCCTTTCCTACGTCCCGGCCCCACTGCCTTCTCCCTAGCCCTCCCGCTCTGGTCCGGACCTCCTTTTCCAGACTCAGGCTCTGGGTGAGCCCAAACCTTTCGGACTTGGTCCAGATCGACCTTCTCCATCCCATTCTCTCGCATCTCCTTCCCGTCCTACGTTTCCAGGAGGGGTTTGAACTGGATCATCGCTAAAGTCCATTCCAGCTTGAAATCCATAATCCTATGATCCTTCTCTTTCTCCCTCTTGGCATTTTTCTTAACCCCTTCTTTTTCCCTAATCTCTATCTCTTGTATTCTCCCTGTCTCCTCAACCTCTTATTTTCTCTCCCATTTCCCATCTCCCCCCTCCCATTCCATTTTCCCCCATCCCTTTGGTCTCTCTCTTTGATCCATCCCTTCCTATCTCCATCATATCCTTTCCTCCCCAACATCCTCTTTTCTTCCAGTTACATTTTCATTTCCCTCCCCCATTTTTCTTTCCTACCCCCTTTTCTTCATTTATCTTTTATCCCCCCCTTCTCCCCAAATAACCTTCTTGTATTCTTTCCCTATCACCTTCTTTCTCCTACTCCTTCCCTTTCCATCACTCCGTCCTCTCTATCTCATCTTCTTTTTCCCTACTTTCCTTGATCCTTATTCCAGAATCAAAGAATTAAGAGAGACCTTGAAGTCTACTTTAACTTATACATGAAAAAGAAATTAACTTATACATGAAAAAGCCAGCAACTGGCTTTCCTGCCTTTGGTTCATGGGAATATAGAATTGAAGTTGGAAGGGATCTTGAATCATCTTGACCAACCTCACATTTTACAGATTGAATAAAATGAGGCCCAAAGAGTTTAAATGACCTTCCCCAGGTAACACAAGTAAAGTGGTAAAGCAATGATTTTAATCCAAGCCATTTAATGGAAAGCCTAACCTTCTTTTCACTAAGTCATACTGTTGGGAAACCTCTAGTTAAGGGGAACACATCCCACTTTGGGACAGCCCTAATTTTTAGGAAGTTTTTCCTGACATTAAGCCAAAATCTTCCTCTTTGCAACCTCTACCTTATTCTGCTATGGGGGACAAGCAGACCAAGTTTTATTACTCTTCCCTGCAATAGCCCATGAAATACTTGAAGACAGCTGTTCTGTCACTCCATAACCTTTCCCCCCACCTTAGGTTAAACATCCAAAGTTCAATCAGTTGGTCCTCATATGGCATAATTTCCATGTTCCTCACCATAATGATCACTCTCCACCTCCAATTTGCTCTGATTCCCTTCTCCCTTTTTTCCTGCTCACACCCCTTTCTCTCCCACTTTCTCTTCTTGATCTCTTCCCCTTCTTCCTCTTACATCTCTTCTTTCTTCATTTCCTTCCCTTCATCTATCCTTTGTCTCCTTCTTCTCCTCTTTAGTCTTCTTCATTGCTTTCTCTCTACTGCTCCTTCTTGGATCCTTTTCTCTTCCCATCATTTTTTCTCCATCACTCTTTCTCTGATCCTTTTTCTGCTCCTTCTCTGCTCCTTTTCTCTGGCCACATCCTCTTCTTTCTCCCCATCTCCATGTTCCCCAAATTTCCTACATTCCTTTCTTTTCTCCTCCTATACTCCTCCCGATTTATTATTTTTTATCTCTACCTCCATTATATTCTTCTCTTTCTTAATCCCCTTCCTTCTTTTACCCTTTACCTCTTCTTTTCCCCTTTACCTCTTCTTTTCCCCATATCCCCTTCTCTCCCTAATCCATTTTCTTTCAATGAAATCTCTATCTTATCCCACCACTTCCCCCTTTCATCCCCTTTCTTTCTTCCATCCCTTCTCTTTTGGATCCCTTCCTCATCTATTTTTTGGGGGGTTAGGCAATGGGGTTAAGTGACTTGCCCAGGGTCACACAGCTACTGAGCGTCAAGTGTTTGAGGTCGGATTTGAATTCAGATCTTCCTGAATCCAGGGCCAGTGCTCTATCCACTTCGCCATCTACCTGCCCCTCCTCATCTATTTTTCCCATCACTTTTAGATCATAGTATGCTTAGATTTAAGTAATAATGCATTTGACTATGCTTGTGGATAAGCTGTAGACATATGGGATAGATGATAGCATAGTTAGATGGCTTTTGAACTGGTGGAATGGATTGATGTTAACTTGAATAAAGTTTAGGAAGGACATTGGCAAACTGGCATATGAACAAAAGATGACCAATATGTTGAGGAGACTAGAAAGTGTATCATATGAGGACTGCTAGAAAAAACTGAGGATATTTCTGGAGAAGAAAAAGGAAAATGTAATAGTTATCTTAAAATATTTGAAGGGTTGTCATGGAGAAGAGAGATTAGACCTGTTCTGCTTGGCCAAAAGGGATGGGGTGGAATAAGAATTTATTAAGCACATACCAAGGGTCAGGCACTATGCTAAGTACTTTACAAATATTATCTCATTTGATTCTTACAACAAACTGTTAGGTAGGAGCTATTATGATCCCCATTTTACAGTTGAGGAAAC
Organism: Vombatus ursinus; assembly: GCF_900497805.2. Lineage (NCBI taxonomy): Eukaryota > Metazoa > Chordata > Mammalia > Diprotodontia > Vombatidae > Vombatus > Vombatus ursinus. The sequence goes on along the minus strand of NW_020954553.1, from coordinate 17,776,452 downwards.
TGAGGCAGACAGAAGTTAAGTGACTTGCCCAGGGTCACATAGCTTGTAAGTATCTAAGGTTGAATTTGAACTCTGATATTCCTAACTCCAGGTCCAGAGGGCAGAATAAGATAGAGCAAGGTCCTTAGTTAAGTGCCTCAGGGATCTATACTTAGCACTACGTTAATTAACGTTTTTATCAAAGGCTTAGACAAAGGCAAAGATCATGGTATATTTGTTAGATTTGACCAAGACATAAATCCTGACTAGACAACTAATGCATAGAGAGATCTAAAAAGACATTGATGAGCTAACACAATGTGCTGAATTGAATCAGATGAAATTTAAAAGGAATAAATATAAAGTTCCATACTTGAGTTCTAAAAATCAACCTCACAAACATAGGATTGGGGAGGATGGTCAGACAACATTCCTGTGAACAAAATCTGGGAGCTCTGTGGACTACAATCTTGTTATACAACTGCTAAAAAAGCAAATGTAAATGAAAGCTTTATTATTAGAGGTACAATGTCCAAGACTAGGGAAATGATAGTCTTGCTGTCCTCTGCCATTGTTCAGATTACACGTCTAGTGTTCTGTTCAGTTCTGGGTGCCACATTTTTGGAAGGACATTAACAAGCTGGAGTTGGTTCAGAGTGAGTTAGCTGGGCTAATGAAAGGCCCCAAGATCATGCCATATGAGGATTTGTTGAAGAAACTGGGGATCTATAACCTGGAGAAGATCTACAAGGACAACATGATAGCTGTCTTCAAGCATTTGAAGGACAAATTTTGGAGGACAAATTAGATTTGTCTCACTTTATCACAGAGGGCAATGGGTGAAAGGAATTTGCAAAAACTTCCTAATAATTAAAACTATACCAAATGCCACATTAGATTGTTGCTGAGGGAGATAATAGATTGTTCCACAATTATTGGGAATGTTGTAGAAGGGATTATTTACCTGGTAAGGGTTGGACTAGATGACCTTAAAGGTCCTCTTCAACAATATTTAGATTCTGTAATTCTATGCAAATGATTGAATTGAAATCAATTCAACAAACTTATTAATTACCTCCTATATCCCAGACATTGTTGTATATTGATTAAATGAATGAATGAAAAAAGGCATTTACTAAGGGTTACTATGTACTAAGCTGTAGGGATCCCATACAAAAGCAAGACAGTCCTTGCCTTCAAGAAGCTTACAGACAGCATGTAATGGCAGTGGTAGTCAACAGTGGAATAATATAGTTTTTGAAGAATTAAAAATGAGTATCACTCAGAGGGAGAAGAGTATGTGAGAGCAGTTTGCAACATGGAATATATATGAAAAAAGTAAAGATTTTATCAGAGAAACATATGATTGAAAAAGATGACCTGGTCATATGGCATAGGATTATCAATCTAGAGCTTCAAGGCTTCTCGGAGCACATCTAGTCAAGCCCCCTTATTTTACAGATGAGTAAACAGACCCAAAAAGATTAAGTGACTTGCCAAAGGTCACACAGGTAGCTAATGACAGGTATGGGATATGAACACAGGTCCTCTGGGTCTAGGTCTACTATCATCTTGATGTCAGGAGAAAGTGAGGAAGGCCCCCAGGATGTTAAGTGGACCTCCAAGGGAATTCTGGAGAAAGACAAGAGTTGCAAAGGATATGCAGGCATTGTTGGGTTGTGGTCCCTCTATATACATCCATTTGAGTATGTCCACAGCACTATGCCAGATGATAGAAGAAAGACAAAAATGAAGTGGTTTCTTTGCTCCATGAGCTTATATTCTACTGGGGTTGGGGTGGGGAGGGAAAAAGAACTGGGGGAAAATGTAAGACAACCAAAGATTACTAAATATACATCTATGACTGACTTCTCATTTGTGTTCCAGGCTAACGTAAGCTTCTAAAGCCACATATGTATTACCACCAACTTAATCTCACCAGGTTCCAGATCAAGGTAATATTTCCTCCTCTCCCTAAACCTAAATTTGTTCCCCCTTCTGACTTCACTACTTTGTGGCACAACCATTCACCCAGTCTGCTATGTTTGAAAATGTAATGTTATATTTGACTCTTTTGTTTTCCTCAATTCTCACTTACCAAAGCCTCTTGTTTTCTCATCCCATTTACCCACTCTGCTCTATTTCCACTGATACCACTCTAGTACAAGTTCTCATCACCCTCTCAGACTACTGAAATAGACTTTGCCAGGTCTTTCTAGAGACTCCCCACCTCCAGTCTATCCTGAATGCCACTGATGGACTAATTTGGGAATACCTCTGGCTATAGCAGTGCTCTGGTCTTAAAACCTTTAGATGAGAAAGTTCAAATTCTTCTAGCTGTCACCCAAAACTCTTTTCCATGTGACATCACCCTATTACTGCACTCTTATCTCATGACTCCCTTCATATAGTCTATATTCCATCAAAACTGGACTATTCTCTGTCCCCCAGATATGCTCCATGTTTTTCTGTCTTGGTACCTTTGCACACATTTGCTCTCTCTGTGCTGGTAATGATCTCCATCAGACCGTTTCCCCTACTTGTTTACATTATTACTCATGCTTTTCAAGCCAACTCAGACACCACCTTCTGCAAGAAACCTTTCCTGATTGCCCTCAGTTGGTAATGACTCCTTGCTTTGGACCTCATGTAAAACTTCATATTTCCCTTACAAACTTATGTTATTTTGTATTCTAATTATTTTTGTATGTGCCAAACCCTACTTACCACTAGACTGTAAGTTTCATGAGGATAAAGACTGTGACAGGACAAAGTCTGTGACTTATCTAAACTTTGTTTCACACCTGGAGCCTATGCTTTGTATGCAATAGACACTTAATAAATGTACATTCAATTTGAACATGGTATTAGAAAGAGCATTGGCAAGTTGGAATATGTCCAGAGGAGGACTAGGATATTGAAGGGATTGGAAATCTTAATGGATAAGGATTAGTTAAAGGAACTGGAGAAGACTTGGGAGAAAGGGAGTCATTTCTGTCTTAAGTATTTGAAAGGTTGTTGTATGGAAGAGATACTAAATTTGTTTTGCTTTGTCCCAGAAAGGAGAATTGGAAGTGAAGGGTAGAAGCTACAGAATGGTAGATTTAGGCTTAATGAAAGTGTGTGTGTCTATCTGTAACTTACTTAATAATGAGAACTCTCCACAAGTGAAATAGGCTGGCTCAGAAGATGGTTATTTAAATGGAGGTTTTCTAGTGGAGTCTGGAAGACCACTTACTAGAATGGTAGAGAGGGAATTCCTGTTTAGTTGTAGGTTGGACTAGATCACCGATGAGGTCTCTTCCAAATCTTCAGTCTTTAAAAACAGGAAACAATAGTTTTACCACAACTTTATTTATTTTTGGCTAGGCAATGGGGTTAAGTGACTTGCCCAGGTTGTCACACAGCTGGTAAGTGTTATGTACCCGAGGCTGGATTTGAACTCAGGTGCTCCTGACTCCAGGGCCCATGTTGTATCCACTGCACCACCTAGCTGCCCCAGGAAACAATAGTTTAAAAAATGTCTCTCCAATTATATAGCAAGCTACCCACCTCCTGACAGAAGTGATGGACTTTTATATATATAGTTTTCGGACACGGCCAATATGAAAATTTGAGTTGCTAAATTATGTCTATTTGAGGGTTTTGTTTTTAATGGAATAAGGGACATGTTGGATTGTAATTGAAAAAATTTAAGTAAAAAAACCTCATATGTGGTCTGAGTAGGGAAAAGAACAGAACTATTGCCATACCATACTTCTATTAATACAGCTTAATGCCACATTTTACCACTAAAGGTCTCCTCTGATACCTTGCCATAATAGAGAACTCACACTGGATTCCAAAAGGCTAGGTCAATTCAACATGAGCAAGTCCTACTAAACTGGAAATGCTTTGAGCACAGACTCACCCGGAATCATTCAAGGGGAGGACTAATTACATGTCAAGAAGCTAAAGTCCCAAAGTATGACCTCCACCAATGAGGAATGACCAATGATCAATGAGGATGATGCGTAAGGTAGCTCATAAATTTGTTTTCTATATTAAATTTTATTTTTTTCAATTAACTAAATTCTGTCTTCTCTCCTCCCACTCCTCTCTCTCTCAATTGAAAAAGAAAGAAAAATAAAGGCCCTTGTAACAAATATGTATAATTAAGCAAAACAAATTCCTGCATTGGCCATGCTATTTATGTCTCAAGCTGCATTCTGAGGCCATCATCTCTGTCAGGAGATGAGTAGCATGCTACATCATTGATCTGAGGATATTTGAACAGTTGTTTTCTCATGAGGGATATCTCATGAGAAATCGATGAAGTGGTAGTCTAAGGTTGAAATTTGCATAAGATGAAAGGGTAGTTACAATGATGGACCTTTGTAGTTTATGTTGGCTTCGACATAATAAGACTGAAGGTAGAGATGGAAGGGAATTTAGAAACTTCCTAGTCTAACCTCTTCATATTACAAATTAGGAAACTGAGACGCAGAGAAGGAAATTGACTTGTCAAAAGTCACACAAAAAGTAAATTACAGAGCTGGGATTTTTGAACCTAAGTCTAATCTAAATTAAGTTTATCTAAGATGGAATCCAAATTCAATTAATTGTAAATTGTAAACTGTAAACTCAATGTTTTTATCCCCCCCCCCAATTACCTCATGTTACTGAGAATAGTTTCTTAATCATATAGTTAGAAATGTAGATTGGAGGACCTGGCCAGGGTTTGTATTAAATCTATGAGTAACTAAGGCAGGGAACAACTTCCTCTTTGTCACCAGGGTTAGGATTCACCATCATTTTGTCTGCTAATGACAACTATGTGTATACAAAGGGCAGGTTGATTTTCCTCCCAGAAAAGGTGAAATAATTTTCTAGGTTATCAGGGAAAATGTTTTGTTCTTAAAAGAATGGATAAAGTCCTTAAAGAGAAAAAAAGCAAGAAGGGTTTAGATTATCCTTTTTTTTTTTTGGTGAGGCAATTGGGGTTAAGTGACTTGCCTAGTCACACAGCTTGTAAGTATCGTGTGTCTGAGGCTGGATTTGAACTCAGGTCCTCCTGACTTCAGGGCCACTGCTCTATCCACTGCGCCACCTAGCTGCCCCGATTATCCCTTTTATTAAGGGGATTTGTTCGGTGAAGTTTGGATTCAGTCAAAGGGCTGAACTTGAGAGCCTAATGGGCCACATGTGGCCTCAAGGCCGAAGGCTAAGGTCTCAGGAAAAGCTAGCCCAGACTACATGGCAGGGACTGTACTAATACAGGTATTGCTCCTATTACAGAGTAAATGTGTAATTCAGTAGTGTGAAATCTCTAATGCCATCTTTCTGAACAAGATGGAAAGATGAATCCTGGCAGATAATACAGTAAAGTATATTGGGATCTAGTTGAATGATTGAATCTAAAGAGTAATCATTAATAGCTTGTTAGCAACTTGGATGAGGCTTTCTAATGAAGTACCCCAAGGATCTGTTTCCTTAACATTTTATTCAGACATGGATATTGCCTCACTAAATAGTAGGGGCTTAATATTTGTTCAGCTGAAAGACTCTATTTTAATATATATACTTAACAAGTTTGCAAATGTCATGGGAGACTTAATGTAATCTAATGACAGTAAAAATCTAAAGAGATAATGATTGATTAAAACAAAGAGTTGAATCTAGTAAGATTAAAATTAGTAAAGATAAATGTAGCATTCTAAACTTGGGTTTAAAAAAATCAACTATATAAATACAGAGAACTGGGGTATATGTGTTGCTAGAAAACAGTTTCAGGGGGAAAAAAGATTTGGGCACTTTATTGGACTTTAAGCTTAGAATGAGCCAACAGTATGACATTGAAGACAAAGAAACCAACATCTTAAACTACATGAATAGATTTTTTTTTCTACCTCCTGAAGGATGCCCCAAAGGGACCCAGAACCAGTACTCCACCATTATCATCAAAAGAATGACCATGATCTGGATTCTCTCATTGTCTCAGGGAGTGACAAATGTCCAAATTACCTCTTCACTGTCCCAGGGAATGACCAATAGAATATGAGCTACTTAGGGACAGGGACTATTTAATTTCTGTATATGCATTCCTAGGAATCTAGCATCACATACTAGGTACTTATTAAATGCAGGTTGATTGACCATAGCTTGAATTTCCTCATTATTGCTATCTGTGGTGATCCCAGCCAGGATTTCCAGATCAGTGTCACACAGATTGATCAGGACCAGTATTACCCATCATTAAATCACACAGTAGCCTAGGCCACTTCTCTTCTGAAGAATGCTCTCCATTACTGTCCTAAAGAGTAACTAGGATATAGGATTGTCCATTGAAGTCCCACAGTTGCATTAGAATCAAGATTCCTCTCCCACCCCACTTCCTTCAATCCTGGGCCAATATTCTCTTTCACTTTCCTAGAGTGACCAGTCAGGAGTCACCTAGCACCATCTCAAAGGGACCAAGTCCGGGATTACACTATTATCGTACAGTGTATCCACAGACCAATATAATACATAGCAATGCATGCAAAGTACACTCTCTGAGGGCAGGGAATTTTTCTTCACTATTTTCTTTGCATTCACAGTTCCTAGTACAGCTAACCACCCTTAAGCGCCTGTCCTAGCTTCAGCAAAAGGCTGTTCTTTCCCTTTGCCTCAGCAACAGCAAGATATCCCAATTTTGGTACTCAGGAAAGTCTGGACCTCCCATACACTCTTACTCCAACATGTTATGTAACTGAAACATGAAAATATGCAGAGTACTGAAGCCTACTGAAAAGTTTTGTAGAATCTGTCTCCCAACTGCTGATCCTTCTAATAAAAACTGAACAATCGGACCTGCCAACCAGAGTGGTCTTTATTCCACAACAAAGGTGATTAATTTAATGTTTGTTGTACTGAACACTCTCAGTTGGTATGTCTAGTTCCCTTGTCATCCCATTATCTCTCCTCCCTTTAGTAAATACTTTTTGAGATGGCGCTAAGTGCCTTCATTTCCTCCTTTCTCTAAACTCTGTCTTCTGGCTTCCAATACCATCATTCAACTGAAACTACCCTTTCTGAAGTTACCGATGATCTTTTAATTGCCAAATTTCATGGCCTTTTCTTAATCCTCATTATTCCCTATTTCTTGAGTCTTTGACCTTGTCCATCATCTTTCTCCATTTTTCCCTAGGTTTCTGTAACACTTCTCTCTCCTGGTTCTCCACCTACTTGTCTGGATGTCCTCAGTCCTTTACTAAATCTTGGTTCAGGTAATGCCCACTAACTATAGATGTACCCCAAAGGTTTGTTCTGGGCCTTTTTCTTTTCCCTCTACAATTTCACTTAGTGATCCACTGTCACAGTTTCTAGTAACATCTCTATGCTGATGATTCTCAGACCTACTTATCCAGCTCTGATCTCTCTAAACCTCTAGACTCAAATCTCCAACTGCCTTTTGGGATATCTCAACTGGATGTCCCCTAGATAAGTCTTCTCTCTTCTTAACTGTCCTATTGTTGTCCAGAGCACCACCAACCTCAGTCACCCAGGCTCAAAATCTAAGCATTATCCTCAACTCTTTACTCTTTCACCCCCCACCCCCCATTTGTTGCCAAATCTGGCCAATTGTACCTTTGCAACATTCTTCTTATATACCCTCATCTCTCCTCTTACAGTCATGACCCTGGTGCAGGTCTTCATCACATCATACCTGGCCTACTACAAAAGCCTTCTGGTTGTTCTACCTGCCTTGTCTCTCTCCTCTCCAGTCCATCCTCCATTTGGGTGTCCAACTGATCTTCCTAAGGCACAAATCTGACCATATTATCTCCCCTATTCAATAAATTCCAGTGGCGGGGCACCTAGGTGGCACAGTGGATAGAGAGCACCGGCCCTGAAGTCAGGAGTTCAAATTCGGCCTCAGACCAAACACTTGACATTTACTAGCCGTGTGACCCGAGGCATGTCACTTAACCCCAGTTGCCTTAAATAAATTCCAGTGGCTATCACCTCCAGGATAAATCCTCTAGCGTTCAAAGCCCTTTATAACCTCCCTCCCTGCTTTCGTGTCTCCTTATACTTTATTCACTTCACTCACTGTGATCCACTTCTGAGAATCTTTCGCTGGCTATCTCACATGCATAGAATGCTCTCCCCTATCATCTCTGCCTTCTGGCTTCCTTTAAGTCCCAGGTAAAAATCCTAGTTTCTAAGAGATTTTTCCAAATTCCCCTTGAGTACCTTCTCCAATTTATCTTGCATACATTTGTTTGTATAATTGTTTTCATGTTGTCTCCATTAGACCAAGCTCCTTGAGATCAGGGGCTGTCCTTTTGCCTTTGTTTGTAATCTTAGTGCTTATCACAGTGTCTGGCACATAGAAGACATCAAGTGCTTGTTGACTTGACTGGAAACCCCACCACTGTACCACAATGTCCTGGGTTAAGTCTTCCCTACCACTTGTAAGAAATGATAAGTGCTGGGACTCTCTCACTACTGAATAGTGACCAGGGTTAGGATTCTCCCATCACCGTCCCCCGGAGTAAACAGGGCAATTATTTCTCCATCATGGTCCTATATATGAGTAGGGCTAGAATTCCCTCTCAGACCCACAGGATTACCCCAGTTAAGATTTCCTTTCACTGTTTTAAGGTGCAACCAGGACCAGAATTTCCCATCACTGTCCCTCTGTGTGACTAAGATAAGAGTCTTTCCCCCATTAATCCTGAGATAACCATGGTCTGAATTTCCTATTATTGTACTATAGTGAATAAGATTGATCCATCAATCAAAACTGATTAAGGATGAGGATTTTAACTTTTCCAGAATAACCAAGGCCTAGATTCCTCATCATCATGTCCAAAAATGACCAGGGCCAGTTTACACTGAGATCAAGTTTCCCCATTATTTTCACAGCAGGTAACCAGCACCAGAATTTTTAACTATATCCAGAAATGGCCAGGTTTAGGACTCCCCATAGGATTCTGGGTAGTGATTGTCCCCAACATTATCCTACAGACAAAACCTACTACTAGGATTTTTCCATTACTCTGTAAGGAAATGACCAGATTCAGGACTGACCAGCACCCCTATCTTTGTTCCTGAGACCTGGGCGAAGACTTCTCCACAAATTCTCCCTTAGGGTTACCCTATTTTGAATCGCCATCCAAGGAATCAGCCAGGGCTAGTATTTCCTCATCATTTTACTGCAGAATGAGCCAAGGTCAGGATTCCCTTAAAACATCATTCTTAAAAGTACCTAAGACTAGCATTTCTCATTATCCCAAAGTGACCAGGACTGAGAACCTTGTTTTAGCTGTCAGTTTATCACCCTTCTTCCTATCCCTCCAGAGAGTAACCAGAGTCAGAGGACTCTATCCCTATTTCCACTTAGTTTCCAGAAGGTAATTATCTACATTTAAATCTTACATGTGTGCTAATCTTGTGACAGTTGTGGGGCTTTGTGGGATGTGTATTTAGGGGTGGAGAAAAGGGTGTTGACTTCGGATTTCCTTTAGTTCTGTGGCACCTAAAGCTCTAAGGCTGCCCATATGAATGAGCCTCATTGCTTGCACAGCCGGATTTCCTCCCTCCCCAGAAAGTAGACTGAAAGTCAGTACATGGGAAATATTTCCAGGAAATTCCCAGCAGGATCTACATCCTGATTCCCACCCTAGGCTGACCTTACTGAAACCGGTTTTGGGATTCCCCCTCATCACACCCATTCATACAGGTTAGCCCATATGTATGATGGGGGGGAGCACTCGGATGGTCCTCCCCAGCTTTGTATGCATCTTCTTCATCCCAATCCTGCAAAGTCTTCGAAGTCTTGGAGTCTAACAATAATCCCTACGGCTGATGGGTGTAAGTGGGGGGAGAAGAGGAGACGCAGGGAACAGAGAATAAGCTTAGCCTACTCAAGGGTACCACAGACAGTTGGGGTAGAAGTTCCTTGTGTCCCTGCCTGGACACAGAAGGATGGCTGTAATGTCCTCTGAAGCTTCCGGATTAGGCAGGAGACTCAAGGGAGTCCCTGTTCAGAGCCAGGCCTTCCAGAGAGAATAGTCTCACCTTAGAGGTCAGAAAGAGAAATGGACAAAAACAGCATTCAAGCTATACACAACAAATGTATAGGAACTATCTATTGTACAAACTGAAGCCTCTCAGTTTATCCTTCCTTCCTCAGGAAGGCAAAACAGAATGACTCCAGGGACAATAGCCTGCCCCACATATGCACATTTATCTCTTGCTCTGTTCCTGTGCCCACAGTGTGGCTTAGCCTGAGGTTCCCTAGTAACAAGGGAAGACAGTGACCCTGAAGTTCCAGGGAAGCCAGAGAGAGGAAGGTGATACAGGTTGTTTGCCCTCACAAACTACCAGGCTGGAAAACCCCAACAAAAACTCAGTCTTCTGGGCTGTGCTGCTCTGAACTACACCCTTTGGGGCTTTATGCAGTAGAAGCTGGGGGCCTCTGTTCCAGGTCCTGGCGAAGGCCCACAAGTAGCTGATTGAGGAGTGTGCGATTGTTGTCCCGACGTGGCAGCACCAACGGAGGGAGGGGGTTCCCTTTGTATTCAATCACTGCCATCTTGGCCCGGTCCAGGTTTTCACGGTTTGGAATCTGAAACATCCTTGTATAGTCCCCAGTTTGATTGCTGAAGCGAGGGGCCAGTGTCTGGAACAGCTTTGGGATCAGGTCCTTTTCCTGTGGGATGGAAGTGAGGGAAAGAGGCAGAAGATAGTTTGAATCACAGAAACATATCATGAGGAGTCCCTGTGCCCGAGTGACAAGAGCACCTTTACCCAATAAAAGGGTATAGGTAAACTCTCAGTGTCTGGCTGTCTCAGACAGACAGACACACACACACACAGAGGAATATTGGAGGATTTAGAGGGAACAGTAGACATCAACTCTAAGGGGCTCTTTTACAGATAAGGAAACAGACGCAGAGGCAAAATGACTTGCCGAAGTCCACATGGCTAATAAGTAGCAGAGCTAAGATTTATGTTTATATAGCCAAGTGCCTTCGATGTTTGCTGAATTTAATGTAACAGACTTCTAAACTGCTTGCTTTACATTATACTGAGAAGTATGTAGTATGTCTTACTCATCTTACATTATAGACTAGAAAATTGGGCTCAGAGAGGCTGAGAAATTCGTCTTGGGTCACACAGTTACACAATGTCTGAGCCAGGCCTCTGATTTGACTTCCCATTCTAAGATCAGTATTCTTTCCACTATATCACAGTCCCTCTCAGTGATTGTAATCATCTCTTTCAAATAGCCAGGGGAATAACAAGGAGAAATATCAAGTCTACCAAAGATATAATTATGACATTTACATAGGTCTTTAAGGTTTGCAAAGAGCTCTTACATACATCATCTCTTTTGATTCTTACAACTCTAAGGAGTAGGAATTATGTCTACTCTATCAGAACTTCACAAGCATCATATCTTGAGAAAAGGTGGGAAGCATGAGAAAGCCTCAATATGGAGCCACTAGAGAAGCAAACAGGAACTGGAACAGTTTCCCATAGCAGACTGGCCTAAGATTTAGCCACAAGAGCTACAAGCAAGAATAGCAGGGGACTGAGGATTTTGCTTCCAGTAAATATGGAGTACGAGGGAAACTTTGCTGAGACGGCAGGGGCAGCTATATTTGTGTTTCTGACACTCCCAAGTAACAGCTACATATAAACAAAGTGTAGATTAATTTTCCCCTAGAGGAGGTAAAAGGACTGGAGGAAGGCCTTTCTACTCTTCAGGCTATGAGGCAGAAGATCACATTCTTGGAATAAGTAGAAGAAGAAAAAGAAGCTGAAGAAGCAAAGGAGAACCCTATCACACATCAGAATGGCAGAATAATGTGACACTGAAGGAAGAGGACTACTAAATTCCTGGAATTAAGTAACAGGTATAAGACTCTGCCTGTAGATGAGGTAGCAAGACTTTCTCAGGGTAGCTCAGGTTCTTCAGTTTCAAGGAATGATGCTGTAGATCCATAGGTACCACCCACCAAGCAGAGAAAGAAGGAACCAACAGTGGTGACTCCCAGCTGGTAATCTGCCAATCCAATACAGATGATGGAGAGGTCTTGTTTGTTCTGGGTACATAGATGAATTGGACAGAGTCTTCAGAGATGTGTCTTCTTATACTATTTCCTATGTTATGGTATTCTGATTTTTTAATTTTGATTTTGACAGGGAGACCTGTGATTTTTAAGTTGTTTTTGCCTGCATATCCTTTCTTCAAGGTCAGTGGCTTTGGCTTACACAGAATTCATGTTCTTTTAACCTATTGCCTCTTGCTTCTCTTCTACCAGATTTTCCTCCACTTCAGTAACTTTTGTACTTTGAGCTTGTTAGTCTCTCACTTCTTTAGAGATTCTCCACTGTGGATTCAATTTTTTCTAAAATTATTTGAGTTTTAAATTCTATCCTGAGGGAATCTAATGAAAACTGAGGTCTACATTCCAACCCATGTTCATTCCTAATTTATTCTTTTATGGAATTTATTTTTTTAACCATAGAGTTATTGTTCCATGCTCTCTTGGGAAAGTCTATAGTTTCTATATTTCATCAAGCACTGGCTCACTTTCCATTGTCCTCTACTATTTAAGAGAGCTTTGTTTTCTCGAGGAGAATTTACTACATTCTTTTTTAACACCCTTTTTGCTGATATATATTTGTGTTTTGGGCTTTTATAAGAATTTTTCTCTTTAAATCTTTAAAAATGACCTTGTGTCAAGATTGATAATCATTACCTACTCTGGGTAAATCATGTAGGGACAAATGATACTACCAGAAGGAACTGATAAATCATTGCTAGGGATTATGAAGTTCTGGGAAAGAAACTGAAGATTGTAGAGGCATGGGTGGTGTTTTTAATCACTGTTGCTGACTGAAGGTGGGGGCTACAGAAGAGAAAGGCAGATATGAGATGTGATCAGCTGGTTAAGAAGATGGTATCTGAGAATGGGATTTGGCTTTCTAGACCATGGTTTGGAGGAAGTAATGATGGTCAAGGATGAAATATATATCCTGAAGGCTGGTAAAAATACGTATGGCAGGGGGTTTGCAAATCTGATTAAAAGGGCTTTCAAGTGGAAAAGCAAAGGGAGGGAGCAAATAATCTCTCAGACAACAGAGAGATGCAGCAAAGGCTGATAAACAGTAGAGAACCAGTAATTCACAGGAAAAATATCTAAGAGACTGAAACATGTCCTCATATGTCTGTATACAAATGCACAAAGTATGAGTAATAAAGGAGGCACACTAGAGTTCCTAAGACAAAGAGGAACATTATTACCTCATAAGTATCATTGACACTGGATAGAATAGAACTTGTGACTGGAATATACTTATACCCAAAAACTGCAACTGTAATTTCTAAACTGCTTTCACTGATCTTTCAAAAAATGAATTGGAGATGTGTCATAGAATTAGAGAAGAGAAAATGTGTCCTAATTTTCAAAATGGAAAGGCTGTCTGAAAACTATAGTGAGATGGCTTTAATTCCTGGCAAAATTATAGGATATATTAAAGGGATGATTTTTAAAGTGAAATGGTGATCACTGAAAGGGTTCTTTAAGAGATCTTGGCTGACAAATCTTTTTTTTGGTGGGGGGAGGGGAACAACAAAGCTAACAGATTGGTAGATTAGGGGAACTTTTTAGACATAACATACCTATAACTCAGCAAAGCATCTGACACTTTCTTATTGTAGACCAGGAGTAGTGATTAATGATTTGCTATGAATTTGGAGGGAGGTCTCTACCAGAGCATCCTAAGGATCTGCTTTTGACTTTGTACTTTTTAAAAGTGACTCAGATAATGCCATACTCATCAAATTTGCAGATGACACAAGGCTAGAAAAGCTAAAAATGCTGGATAACTGAGTAAGGGTCCAAAAATATCTCAATAGATTACAATGATGGGCCAGATTTATTAAGATGAAATTTCACAGAAATAAATGTAAAATCCTACTTTTCAGTTAAAAAATCATCTTTACAAGTATACGATGATATAAAAGCATGGCTAGATTAACATTTTGTGTGAAAAATAATAGGAGTTTTAGTGGACTGAAAGATCAATAAGAGTTAAATGTGCCATCAGAAGTCAAAAACACTGATGCTATCATTACATTATGAGAGACAAAGTATGCTAAATGAAGCACTATTGTACTCTGCCCTGGTCAAACTGAATCTAGAGAATTATGTGTGGTTCTGGATGCTACATTTTAAAAGAAATATTGAGAAGCCTGAGGCACAGACAGGACAGCAACAAGGATGATGAGAGGATTCTAGAACATATTCTGATGAGGAGGAAAAAGGGAGCTGTTTAAAGAGACTGATGAGGATGTATAAGAAATTACTCAATCAACACAGCTGGATCAAAACATATATCAATCAACTGAAGGGACAGAGGATGTTTAGATTCTAGAAAAGAGTCGGTCAGGGGGAACGTGATAATGCTCCTCAAGTTTGTCAAGTTGAAGTACCATTAGACTTGTTCTGGTTGGCCCCAAAGAGAAGAACTAGGAACAAGGAGGGAAAGTTTCAGAGAAACAACTTTAGGCTTCCTAGAGATCAAGTGTAGGCTATATGACTTTTCCTGGATGATATAGAAAGGATTTTTATGCAGATATAAGCCTCTGCACTGCCTCCTGACTCTGAGAATCTCTATAGGCCTCCCACCCCACCTGTTCTTTGTTTTAAGCTACCAACTTTGCATTCTTACCTATCTCTTAGATGACTGTTCTTTGCATCTACTATTTACTGTCTGTATGACCACAGGATAAAAATTTCATCTCTCTGGGCCTCAGTCTCCCCACTTGTAAAATGAGGAGGTTGCGCTAAGTGAAGGTGTCTATAAAGTCCTTTTCAGCTCCACCAGTCTCACACTATCAACTGCTTATTGGGCATTTTGAAATAGATGTGTTGTAGGCATCTTAAACTCAATATTCAAAACATAACAAAACATAACTTATGTCATCAAAACATAACACATAACTATGTGACCTTAAGCAAATCACTTAATGTTCACCTCAATTTCATCAACTATAAAACGGGAATAATCGCACCCACCTCCCTGTGTTGTTGTGAAGATCACATGGCATCTTTCTCCCCTGAACCCACTCCTTTTCTGAGTGACTCTGTCTCTTCGGCAGGCACTTTCTAGTTACCTCTCACTTTCACTTACATCACAAATCCAATCTGTTACCAAGTTCTGTGATTCTACCTCCACAACATCTCTCACATATGTTCCCTTCCCCTTACTCACATGGCCATCATCACCTCTCACTGGGACTACTGCAATAACCTCCTAATTGGTTACCCTGCCTCAAGTCTTACCCATCTCAAATCTATCCTCCATTCATCGGTGAAAGTAATCTTCCCAAAGTGTATGAACATGTTTTTCCCTTATTCAATAAACTCCATTAGTTCCTCATTATCTCTAGGGTGGAATATGAATCCTTGATTTGGCATTTAAAGCCCTTCACTCTTTTGTTCCAACTACCTTCCAGCTTTATAGCCATATTACACCCCTTCCTAGAATGTATGGCTCAGCCAAATGGGCTTTCTTACTGTTCCACACACAGGATGCTCTATTTCACACTTCTATTCTTTTTCAGAGGCTGTGCCTAATTGCTGAAGGAAGCTACCTCTGAATCTCTGTCTCTTCAGATTCCTTGTTTCCTTCAAAGTTTAGCTCAAATGTCACCTTCAACATGAAGCCTTCTCTTATATTCCCAGCTGCTCATGCCTTCCTCTTCAATGACCTTGTGTTTATTTTGTATATATGTTTAGACTTATTTCTTGATAGCATGCAACCTCCTTGAATACAAGGACAATGTCATTTTTACCTCTTTATCCTCAGCACCTAGCACAGTGACTGGAACAGAGGAAGTGCTTAATAGATACTTGTTGATTGATTCCACATCTCAAAGTTTGTTTCTTCTGCCACTCTGTCTCTCTTCACTCTGGTCACAGAAGACAAAACTGTTTCCTCCCTTGAGAAAGCTAAGCCTTCTAACTATGCCCTTCACATCTTTTTCAGGAGCATGGAAAAACTGGAGTCCATTTTTTCACTTGTTCCTTCTCCTCAACCCATAAATAGCCTCAAAGTTTCTTCTATTTTAAGAATCTCTTCTCTTTAGCCTGACATTTTATCAAAGTATTTTTCTATCTTTCTTCTTCTTTTCTCTGCTAACCTGTTACAAAGGGTGGCCTACCCTACAGTCCTCTACAGCTCCTCTAACTCTCAGCCATCTCCTTTTGTTCTTTAAAACCACATGGAAACTGTTCTCTCAAAGGTCAACAATAACCTAGAGGCAGCAGTGAATAGTGATGGAAAGAGATCAAGAAGATCTGGATTCAAATCGGTCATAAGGCATTTATTAGCTATGTGACCTTAAGCAAATCACTTAATGTTCACCTCAGTTTCATCAACTATAAAATGGGAATAATAGCACCCACCTCCCTGTGTTGTTGTGAAGATCACATGAAATATTATTTGTAAAAAGTGCTTAGCATAGTGGCACACGGCAGGCACTTTATAACTGCTTATTCCATTCCCCTTCCCCCTCTCCCCTCCCCCCCAAGACTTTTAATCAATCTAAAGGAGTCCTCTTTTACTTCACTGTAGCTGTTCATACTTTTTATCAAAACTTCCTCTTAAATAACGATCTTCCCCAGCCTTCTGAGACACCAGTTCTTTCTAATTCTTTTATCTCTGATGTTTCTTTTTTTGTCTCCCTGGTTGCTCCCTCATTCTATTTTGCCTATTAGGTGTGGGTACTTCCTAAAACATTGTCCTTGGTAGTCTTGTCTTGGTGATCTCATCTATTCCCAATGAGTACCTTTTGAAAAAGCCTCCCCTCCCCTCCCCTGCCCAATCTATCCTGACACTGAGCTCCAGACCCATATTTACCTCTCTCTGGTGGGTATTTCTGCCTTGCACACCCACAAAAGTGGATTAAAATAAAATTTAACCCTGAGAGTATTCAATTGGAATACCCACTGGAATTCAAGGTTCACATGTACATCCTTACTCTGACAGCGGTTGACTATTTCTTTACACTTGTATCCTTTCATATTGACCAATATTAGAATGTTTTTCATAACATAATCAATTAGAAGTTTTTTGAAAGATGTTTTCAACTTCTTTCTATACTCTTCTATTCCTATGCTTAGTATTGCAAAAATTTGACTCTTATTGTAGGTTTATTTCTATAAAAAAATGATATTCAAGTCTGTTTTAGTATCATTGGACCTACAGGAGCCTTGAATCAAGGATCATAAATTTAGAGGTGGAAGGGACCTTGGAGGTCATCTAGTACAGGCCCCTTATTTTACAAACAAACAAACAAACAAACAAAACTAAAGCCCAGAGGTACTGATTTGCCCAAGTTTATATTGGTAAAAAACAGTACGGGTGGGTTTTAATCACAGGTCTTCCGGTTCCAAATTCAGTACTTTTTCCACTGTCCCATGAAATCAAACCCAGTAATACGGCATGTTTTTATAATCCATTTTTTGGTAATGCTCTTAATAAATATAAAGAGAAAGAATTCTTGAATCATGGTAACATCTTTACTAATTGGAGTTCACAGTGAGTAGGCGGCATTTGCTAGTAAACAATCTCTTAAGTGGAAAGCCTTTTGTCCCCCTTATAGTGAATGTATGAATCTACTATAAAAACAGAGTCATTTAACCATATTTCCTCTATTTCTTTCCATCACTGTCTTGATTCTAATTGCATATTAATACTGCATTTCCTTTCTTGACATAGTACTAGACTGATAGAACAAAGAAATCCTGTTGACACTGTGCACCTAACTTTCAGAAAAGCATTAGACTTTTTGTTGGGCTAGAGGCACAAAACTGCAGTGTAGAAGCAAAATTTTAGTATCTCAAACTTAGAGTAAATCGAAGTTTAAGAAAAGTTTTATTACTTAGCTGAACTGATAAGTACTCTAGTTTGGGCCACTGGTTACTGATCAAGATTAACTGCCTACTTGCCCAGACTGGCAGCAAATAGATAGTATCAAAAGACACTAACAATTTTTATTATATGACAAGATACATAATTGAGCTTTTTTCATACTTTACTATTTTTTGAATCTTTGAAATATACTTGATTCATCCTGCAGTCCTTGAAACTATGTTGTTGACAATCATGAACTTATATCACAAAATGTATCTTTCACCTATTTTCCCTTTCTGCTTGAGAACATTTGTTGATTTGTAACCTTAATGTAAGCTTTGTAGTCTGAAATAATTGCTTAGAATTCTAGAAAAGCTGCTTGCAAGTTTATTTAAACCCCAAAATTTGTGGGTCAAATTAGGACACCTGGTTGCCAGAAATATTCTCTATCAAGCAAATATACTCTAGGCAGTTGCTAGATACAATAAATACTGTTTTTAAAGGTATTGTCCCTAAATGCTGACAGTAGTCAATCTTAATGTCCTTATGTTTATTCTATAAACATCCACAATGAACAGTATTCAGGTAGGATTTTCATAACTGACTAAACGGTACAGATAAAAAATCTTGAATAATGGATTTCATGTCACAGTGAGGGATCACAGTAACATGCTGGAGGGTTCTGTCATCACATCTCTCCTATTCAATATTTTTATTACCTTGAATAAGGAAAACAAAAAGCATGTTTGAAAATTTGTGGATGATACAAAGTTGGAAAGAATGGCTAATATGCTGGGAGACAGAACGAGGATCCAAAAAAAGTCTCTAAAAGATGCCAACGATGTAAACAATCTAAAAAAAGAATCTTAAAAAAAAGTAAATACAGATAATTGTAAAGTTCTTCAGTTATGGTTAAATTATCAACCACACAAGTACGGAGGGGGGCAAGACCTGGCTTAGCAGTGCATGGGAAAAGAATAAGAGACTCTGGGTGACATCGAAGTCAACGTAAACGGAACAGGGCTACCCAAAGTCACATTTCATCTTTGGCCTCGCGCGCATGCGTACATGCGCACTCACCGTTAGCCAGAAGTCAGCCATCCGCATAGCCTTCTCATTGGTGTCGCCCAGCTTCCCGTAGTCAATGAGCTGGGAGGAAATGGGCGGAGTCAGCGGCAAGGGACAGAAAGCACCTCTCTGGCTCCTCCTCCCGCCACGTGTACCCTCCTGTCCCCCTCCCACTCCCCCCGCTTCCGCCCCGGTCCCGCCCCTAGGACTATCCGCTCCCGGAAATCCCACCCCCTCCCCTTAGGCCAATCTGCCCTTTGCCCTCACCCGCTCAGCATAGCCGCGCATCTCGTCGACGCGCGCCCAGGGAGCCTCGATACGCTCATGGCGCACTAGTCCCGTCAATAGGTTGCGCAGTAGATGGATGCGGGATTCGGGGCCCAGGCCCAGGCGGCGATACACTCGCCCGTGAGAAATGGCAGCGACAACAGAGAGCCGCATGGCCAGTTACTCCCTTCGCCACCCGGAACCGGAACTGCGCCAGGAATTGGAATGCGCACACAGGCTCTGGCCCGAATCCAAATTGACTGTAACTGCACATGCGTAATGGTCGCGGCGATGTGGTGTACGTGTCTGCGCATGCGTTTATGCGTCCGCTTTGGTGGCAGTGGTGGGTGGAGGGTCGGACCGCACCTATTTACTGAATAGGTTAGCGGTGCGGAACGTACGTGCTGCGTGCGTCAGGGGGCGGGGACGAGGAGTGGGTGCTCTTTAGATCCGACCTTCAGCTGTAATGGACTGAAAGCATGGCGCCACCTGGCGTCCTAAAGGGGAGATTAGAGAACGCCTCCCTCATGTCGGTTGTCTGACGTAGTCCTGGAGGTATTGGGTTCATCCAATAATAATCGAGCGTCTTGGAGCTACCTGGGTATCGTAGTTCAGGCCTGGGCTTTTCTTGGGCCCTTCGAAGTCTTGGTTAAGACGAAGATTGCGCATGCGTCAGAGTCTTGCACTGATCCATGATTGGTGGGCAGAGTTCCAACTCTAGGCTTTTTAGGGGCTTGCGGTTATGTGTATGTGTATTAATCAATCAGCCAGCATTTATTAAGCTCCTTCTATGGAGTACCTACTGTGCTAAGCGCTGGGGATACAAAGAAAGGAAAAAGACAGTTGCAACTCTCCAGGAGATCACGTATTAATGGGGGAGACTACAGAAAAACGATATACAAAAGAGGTGTGGATAGGATAAATTGGGAGCAATTTCGGAAGGCTGAGAAGAGTTTTTTGCTAGACGTTTGCCTGTATATTTGTGCATATATGTGCCCTTGTATATGTCTAGATGATATATGTATGTTTATCCGTGTGTGTCTACAGACACATACGTTTTAGATAATAGTTTAACTTTAAACTAAGTTACTTCATCTTGGTTATAGGTAATTAATTGCTCGACTGCAGTAGTTTGCTGAATAAAAGAAATATATAATAATGTATATCTATAAAAAGGGCATTTAGGCTAAGTGGTGCAGTGGATAGAGCAAAGGGTTGGGAGTCCAGAAAACCCATCTTTCTGAGTTCAAATCAGGCCTCAGACACTTACTAGTTGTGTGACCCTAAAGGCATTTAACCTTGTTTGCCTGAGTTTCCTCATTTGTAAAATGAGTTGGAAAAGGAAATGGTAAAACATTCCAGTATCTTTGCAGAGAAAACCTCAAATGGGGCACGAAAAGTTGGTCATGACTGAAATGACTGAACAACAACAACAAATATTTGTAGGAATAACAGTACTGAGTGTATCTTTTTCCCATAGATAATTTCTCTGCTACAATCACTTGCATGTACTTGCATATAACTCCAGTTAATTGTCTCATATCTTTTGTGTCTTTTAAAAGCAGGTGTTTCTTAGCTGTGCTTCCTCCCTTCCTTTCCCCCCATGTATTACTGTACTTGTTAGCGTAGTCAATCAGAATGGAGTAAGAATTTGCTTTGATTTTGTTGCTTTTTTTGTGTGTAAAGGAAGCCCCACAGAAAAAATATAATGTGCTTTTGTCCACAGATATCTCTGTACATTGCAATTTAAAAGTTTGTTGATAAGTGATTGTAACAAAATTTTTCAGATACCATCAATATGTGTGTGTCTCTGTGTGCGTCTGTCCACTTGTATGTTTAGGGTAGGAGAGAAGAGATTCTACCCCAACCCAACTTAGTAATCACAGAAGACCCAGACAGTTGCTGATACTCAGCAACTTCCCAACTTCCCCAGCTACCGTATGATTGGAGGGTTAGAGAGTGACACAATTCCTCCCAATGTCTTTTCTCACACAGGGCTCAAAACTTTGCAGGTAACCCCATTTTACTTCATTGACTTTGCATAGTTGCCATTCCACTGAACGTTATGCCTCTAGCTATGGTCCAAACCCTTCCCCCTTCCCCCTTCCCTTTTTTTGCTTAATTCTGTGTGTTGTCTTCCCTTAAGGGCATGGACTGTTTTTCTTATTTGTATCTCCAGCTTTTAGTGTAGTGCCTGGCACATAGTAGGTTTCTTAATAAATACTTATTGAATTGAAGTTCAGTTGAATGAATCAACAGAGTAGTAGGTATTAAGGAATTTTCCTACAAATATATTAATAAGCCCCAGTACATAGCACCAAATAAACATTTATTGACTGACTGGCCTTAATTGATTGGATAGGATTATAAAGATTTGGGTCATTGGATGCAGGTGGAGAAGGCAAACAGCAATCATCAGTTGGCTGGAAGACTCAGACATATTACTTTGTGTTTGTAAGTGTTTGTTTGTTTGTTGTCCTTAGTTTTTGAAGAGGACCAAAATGACATCACCATGCTAGAGTCAAGTTACCGCGTGTCTGATTGTGGCTGATCAGACCAATACAAGCTCAAAATGTTCTGCTCCTTGCTGGGCACGAATAGATCATGTTGAACATTTGGGGCAGATTCTCTAAATTTTTGCATCTCAAGTTTCTTTTGAGCCACTTCAATTCTGCTTTGCTCGTAGAGCACAGCACTTTCTCTGATGAGGGTACGCCATGCTGGGTGCTCCTGTGCCACTTTCTCCCATGTCATGCAATAAATTCCAGAGTACTTAAGAGAGACCTTGATAGTATCCTTGTATTGTTTCTTCTGACCATCACGTGAATAGCCTAGGGGTGGGGCAAGGTTCTAACTGCACTTTCCTGTTTTCCTGGTGACTTCTGGCTGTGTTGAAGTGGCTTCCTAGTTACTTGGAGCATAAAAGGTTCCTACCCAGGTGGGGTTAGGGTCCTTCTGTTGTGATTAATGCTAGAGGATCATTTTAGTCGCCACATTCTGCATAGTATTTTTTTGTTTTTTTTTTTTGTTTTTGTTTTTGGTAGGCAATTGGGTTTAAGTGACTTGCCCAAGGTCACACAGCTAGTACTCGTCAAGTGCTTGGTCTGAGGCCAGATTTAAACTCAGGTCCTCCAGACTTCAGGACCGGTTCTCTATCCACTTCACCACCTAGCTGCCCCCACATTCTACATAGTAGAACAAGTGTCATGCTATATAGAGAAGAGGTGGTTCAGGTCTATAGAAACTAAATGCCATTGCAGCCTTGTTGTATGTCCTTGTTGTGATAGGGCTAAGTAAACCTTTTATCAACTGTTCAATAAACTATGAGGGCTTTATTTCTTACCAGTGTTGAGCCTGAGTTAATAGGGTGCTGGCATTGGGCCCATACTTCAGTGTGTATTAAGATGTATATAGGGTGTCCCAAAATCTTAGTGCAATATTAAAGCTACAAACAAAAAAGAAAATGTCTAAAAGGGTTTTTAAATTTTAAAATATTAATGTATTTCTTTATAAAAATAATTATTATTGATGGCTTTAGATTTTTTTATATTACCATAGTTTCCCCAAGTATACTTCCCCATCTCAATCCCAGAGAAACATCCCATATAACAAATACTATTTTTTTTAAAGACAAAAAGAGAAGAGGGAAAAAAAATCAGCATAATTGATCGATATGTCAAAAAGGTCTGAAACTATGTTCGATGAACAATATTTGTAGACTTCACACCTCTGCAAAAGGATGGGATGTTAATGTCTTCTTGTAACTTTTTTTGGAACCATTCTTGTTCTTTATAATTTTGTGATATTATTCGCTTTTGATTTTTTTTTTGTGAGTCATTCTTTCCATTTACATTGTGTAGTCATTGTGCACGTTGTTTTCTTGGTTCTGCTTACCTTACTTTGCATCAGTTCACGTCGATCTTTCCCAGCTTCTCCATATTCATCACATGAATAATTTTTTTCAGTATAGTAATATTCCATTCCATTCATGTACCACAATTTATTTGACCATTCTCTAGTTGATAGGTTTTTTTGTTTCCAATTTGTTTCCATTTCTTTGTGCTCACACGAAGTTCTGTTATAAATATTTTGGTGTATGTGAGGACTTTTTTTTTTTTTTAATCAATGACTTCCTTTTTGTATAAGCTCAGTAGTAAAATCTCTGGGTCAAAGGATATTGGAATTTTGGTCACTTTATTTGCTTAATTCCAAACTGTTTTCCACTGTGGTTGTATTAATTCACAAGTCAACTAACAACGCATGTGTACCTATTTTCCCCACAACCTCTCAAATATTAACTATTCACATTTTTATCATCTTTGCTAATCTGCATGGTATGAGATGAAACCTCAGGATTATCTTGATTTATGTTTTTCTTATGTTACCATCTTGTTAAAGTTAGTACACACAAAAAAAACACCAAAAAAAGCTATAAATTATAGAAGTTTGGCATTCCATATGTAATGTTTTATTTTTCTTATTTATTCAGTTCAATTACTGATGAAGCACCCACTGTGCAAAGCACACACACACAAAATTCTAAAGACAAATAGAGAATACAATTCCTGTCCTCAAGAAGCTTGCATTCTTGTGTTTGTTTATCTGAATGACTGTTTTTGTTGGTTTTTGCAAAGCTTGTTCTACCTCCAAAAAGCACACAAACACTTTAAGTGTAGTTTCTCCTCTGAGGAGAGGAATGAGAATGTGGAATAAGAATGACAATGTATACACTGACTACAACTCTGTTTGCAACAATAACAACAGCAACAAAATACAGGAAAATGCATACAAGAAGCTCGAAAAGTATGTGGAAACAAACAGCCATTTTTGTAACTTTTGTCAACCATTTGCCAAAGGTTTGGTCCAAAGAAACAAACAGAATCAGTTTTCCCCTTAACCAAAGGTTTGCCCTCAGAACAAACAGAATGGGAGCCCCCTTAACTGAAGGCTTGTTCAAGAACAAACAAAGGGTTTCACCTTACCAAGGGTTTGAACAAGGAGCAAACGGAATCAAGCTGTACATATGCTATAATGTGCTTATTTATTCTCATTAAGCCAGGGAATCATGCATGATGGAGTCAGAAAATAATTCTGAACTCAGAGGTAAACAAGCTGAAGGAGACCCTTTATACACTTAGAGCAATCCCAGCTCAGGATGCGTGTGTCACCCCAAAATTATAGTCTCCATATGTGTTTAACCATAATGTGAGAAAGGAATTTCCTAATGGGATAAGTTGTAAATACAATAAGATAAGAGAATGTCAAGGTGTCAATTGAAATTATAGATCCAGGATGTCTGTGTTTCTTTTGTCATTAACATGACATAATATAACAAAAGAAAATGTAAGAGAAGTCCCATTATTCAAGATAGTGTCTGGTTCAAGGCGCCTTGTCCTTGGTAGTTATAAACAGAAGTATGCTCCTGGTCAGCTTCATCTGGCCTTGTAAGTTGCTGACACAGGAAGGGGGCATTTTGGGTTCACTCAGAGAGTAAAGCAAAACATGTCTGTTATGCCAGAACACACAAAGCATTATGGTAGATTAAGCACCAAGTGGGCCAAAAATGACTTCCTCCTGATTGGCCAATCCAGGTTTTAGGCCTTTCTCAGGTGATGGGGGGCCTAAAGTGGTTCACACTAGTACTCATGTTAAGAAAAATAAACTAAGATGTAGCTAGCAGAAGTTTGAAGTTTCCAATGCTTTTTGTTATTTTTACTTATTCAATTTACTTCAATAACAATGAAGCACTTTTGGGCAAAGCATTGGCCTGGATATTTAGAATTTTGACAATACAGAAATAAAGCTTCTGTCCTCAAGAAGCTTTCCATTGTGAACTTGATTGTTTTTGTTGATTTTTATAAAGCTTGTTAATTTTTCCCTAGAGGAACAATCACTTTTGATTTAGGAGTTTCCCCTCTGAATCTACAGGGAAGGTAGTCAGAGAGAGGGCTGGGGAATTAAGGGGAGGGTTGGTGACTAGCCATGCTCTTTTCTTCCACCTGGCAAGCCCTGGCCCTCATG
The DNA here is from genome assembly GCF_900497805.2 of Vombatus ursinus. Classification (NCBI taxonomy): domain Eukaryota; kingdom Metazoa; phylum Chordata; class Mammalia; order Diprotodontia; family Vombatidae; genus Vombatus; species Vombatus ursinus. The sequence goes on along the minus strand of NW_020954553.1, from coordinate 17,751,213 downwards.
GGAAATAAAGAACATGAGTTACTGGGGAATATCATGTCAGAAGTTTGTGGACTATGGGATGGGGTGGGAGTGTCAGATATTCATACAGACACAAACACATGGAGGAAAGACCATGGTCACACTCACTCTGTCTTCTCCCTGTGACTACCACATAAATGGACACCAGCTTGCCTCCAATTCTTCTTTATCATAGAATACCCTGACCAGCAGTACAATTTCTGGCAAAACACTTGATCTCAAGTGTTGGTGGCCTAAAACGTCTGAGAATGTATAAAACAAGTCAACTTTGAACAGGCCAGCAAGCCAAGGAAGGGCCAGAAATAACTTCTGTTAACAGAATTTTACTGAACCAGTCTCTAACCTGGAAATTCTCAGAGCTGTACAAAGCAGTCCAGAGACAGGAGTGACAATAATCAAGTTGGGCTTAATTAATCAATTTCAGAGTGAGGAATGCTCTTTAAGCTGGCAGTTTATATACATAAATTGCACATAGGGAAGAGAAGAGGAAAAGGTGGATTATAAATAATCATTTCTCAGGGCCTGAGTGGTTTCCCACGACTAGCCCATAAGTGGAGGATAATACAATTCTTTGATCATTTCATATTTTGGGGTCGTGACCACCCCATACCCCAACCCCTAGGGTATAGAACCAGAGTTCTGTGACAGGAGTAGATTCAACAGTCTTTGATTCACTTCACTTAAGGTACACAGGCACAAGAATACAGTGATTGTGAGAGCATTGTCAAGGGTTTGATTGGTTATTTCAAGCTGCATTGTAAGTCTGACTTGCAAGCCAGAAGAGGGAATTCTGAAAAATCTAAATTATTAGTATATTCATTACACATATAGCAATTAATATGAGAATCACAATTCTCTTCACACTTCTTATGTAAGGGGTAATCCAATAAAGCCCTGAAGAACTAAGCCCTGAAAATGAACTTTTTTGGCCTCCCCAAAGATACTGGGTTTGTTGAGAGGAGTAGAAGGAAAGGGAAGAGGAGATACAATTGATGTCTGAAGTGTTCCATGGCCTGAGATCCCTGGGCCCTTAGCCCTATCATATTCTTCAACCTGCCTGCTACCCTGAAATCTTCCTAAACTGTCATGCTTAGAACTTAATTTTGTACTCCAGATATGGTCTATCAAGACAAAGGAGAGCAGGACTACAACCTCCCCCATTATGGACACCATACTTTTATCAGTTCAGTTAAAGATTGAATTTGGTTAGTTGCCGTGTCATACTGTTCATTCATTTTTAATTTATAGCCAGCAGAAATCTACAAGTATTTTTTGATATTTTCTTGCTATTGTCTTTGATGTTCTACATTTATATGAATGAATGAATAAACATTTACTACGTGACAGGCATGGTGATAAGTCCTGGGCATACAAATATCAAAAGCAAGAAAGTCTTTGTTCTCAAGAAGCTTACCTTCAGGTGAAGACAACATATAGGGGAGTGGTCTCCAGAGAGGAATAGTTTGGTCTGGGAAGTCACAAGGATAGAGAGTGGAGTCATAGGGCTTTTCCCCAGGAAACAATAGTTCATTTGCTTAGGCTTTCTAGAGCAAGAAGAAGCAGAACACATGTTTTCTATGACTCAATATCTCTGAGCCAGGATAGCTACATCTCAGAGTTCTATGTTATTCTGAAGTCTTATGAAATGTCTTTCTCTACCACCACTGGCTCAAGCCCCCACTGTCTGTGTTTCTCCCATTGTTACCCCCAGTATGTAGTACCCGAATTCCATTTAACCAATTAACATCGTGTAGCAATGAAACTTTGAATGGTAGTCCTCCATTCATGCAGCTCTGGAAGTCCCCAAAGCTGCAGACATGGGGAAAATTAGACCCCCAACATGTCCCTTGATTCCCAGCTCCTGTACCTCCAGACAGTATGAAGAGAAGACTTCTCTGGTGAGATTTTTTTTTTAAGTTGAACCGAAATTTTTTCTTTCTTACAAGTTGAAGAGCCCATTTACTCTTAGATATTCTGTTATTTATCCAAATCTATATAACTTCCCTGATTTCATCACTTGCGTTTGTGTAACAAGCATTTGGTGGGATGGAGCTGAGAGTAAGTTATTACCCTTCTTGTCTAGGGGCCAGATTTGCTTCCTTGCCTGGATTGACTAGGGAAAGAAAATTTTATTCTGAACCTCCCTGATGAATGTTTATCCTTAAACTACAAATATCTCAAGTATAATAGACAAAGTAATTCTGCCCCAAAACTCCTCTTGAAGATTGGGGACTAGAGGAGGGAGTGCCCAGATATGACTTTCCTATTATTTCACCCAAAGATGTACATTGTAGTCTCCCTTTGGACATTGGGAATGGGGCTTGGTAGATCCCAGATCTTACCTATCTAAATTATCCCTGCAAAACAGTCTGTCTGGGGTCTCTATTGGGCAGAGTTTAAAGTCACAGGGTGGGGAACCTTCGACCTTGAGGCCACATATGGCCCTCAAGGTCCTCAAGTTCGGCCCTTTGACCAAGTCCAAGTTTTACAGAACAAATCCTTTTATTAAAGGTTTTATTGCAGGTTCCCCACCCCTGGTTTAAACTATTACAACAACCAAATCTACTTTTCACTTATAGCTAGCCTGAATCTGCCCCTTGGGTTGTCTTTTCGTTGCTCCTAGTTCTTTCTAGGGTCAAATAGAACAAGTTTATTTACTCTTCCATATGACATTTCCTTCAAATAATTTGAAGACAGTTATGGTGTCCTCTTATTAAGTAAACTCTTGGGGCCTTCTGAACTCCCCAAGGCTTGGGAGGTAGGTGCAGTTGCTAAGAATAAGAATGAGACTATCAGTCCTAGCCTTGGCAATAGCTGATGCTTCTGAGAAGAAAACTGGCATGGCTAGGAGACAGAATACCACAAAACAAAACACAGTGCAAGATGGGAAAGGGGAGAAGAAAAGTGAAGCAAGCAAGCTTTATTGAAGGGAGATAAAATTTTGAAGGGTTAGTCAGGGAGGATGGACACAGGGTAGTATGCTGTGGTCCTAGATGGAAACAAGCACCACAAATGGGTGGAGCAGGGTGGGTTTTTGTAGGGTTCTTTTCTGGATCAAGCCGTATCGGGCACTGGGGATAGATGGAGGGCTTCAGTCTGGTATATAGGGCAAGGTTTGGGATTGGTATGACTCATGTTGGGGTACAAATGGGGACTAGTTAATATTCAAACTCCCCACTGATAGGAAAGGGACTTTTGGCTATTATTGCTGGTCTTATTTTGACAGCGATTCAGGGTATTTGAGCTTCCTTGGGGTATCTTTGTTTTGCAGGGTGGGGAGATTACTGAATTCCTTTGTTTTGTTTGTTTTTTTAAATAACTTAAGATCAGACCATAGGAATATCTCTTGATGAAAGTGAGGCAGACTTGGGGTTGAGATGATAGCTAACTCCAAGTATTTGAAGGGCCACTATGTGGAGAGACTAAATTTCTTCTTCTTGGGGTAGTACTAGGGACAAATGTCACAGAGTTGTAGATTTTGGCCCTATGTAAGGAAGGTTCTAGAAGGGTATACCTTTTTTTCTTTTTCTTTTTCTGTTTTAGGCAATTGGGGTTAAGTGACTTGCCCAGGGTCACACAGCTAGTAAGTGTCAAGTGTTTGGTCTGAGGCCGGATTTGAACTCAGGTACTCCTGACTTCAGGGCCGGTGCTCTATCCACTGTGCCACCTAGCTGCCCCTTTTTTCCTTTTTCTGAAAGAGTATATACCCTTCTTTTATAGAAAAAAATTTGTTTTTTTAAATCAGCAAAAACCTTCCTCTCCATCTCTGACTCCCCCCTCCCCTTTAATAGAGGACAAAAGAAAAAAAAAACCCATATTATAAATGCATGTAGTCAAATGAAACATTTCCACATTGGTCATGTAAAAAAAAAAATTATGTCTCTTTCTGTACTCTGAGTCTTATACCCTTTTATTAGGCGGTAGGTAACATGTTTTATCTTGAGTCCTCTGGAAGTATAGTTGATCATTACACTAAGAGTTTCTAAGTCCTTCAAAGTTATTTGTTTTTTACAATATTGTATAAATTATGTTTTCATATTATATATAACATTACATTATATTTACACATCATTATATTATATATTATACAGTATATACAATATTGTATAAATTGTTCTCTTGACTCTATTCACTTCATTCTGTATCAATTACAAATCTTCCCACGTTTCACTGAAATCATTTATTAGAGCACAATAGTATCTCATCACATTGTTCAGTCATTCCCAATTTAATAAAGACCCCCTTAGCTTCCAATTTTCTGCCACCTCAAAAAAAGCTACAAATATTTTTGTACATCCTTAGAATTTGTTTGCTTTAGGACTTATTCCTCCCTTAATCTACTTTCTTTCTAATTCTCCTTTATTCTATCTCCTCTTTGCCTCCTATTTCCCTATTGAGTGAGATATATTTCTGTAGCAAACATTGTATGTGTGTGTGTGTGTTTGTGTTTCTTCCCTCCTTTGAACAGGTCAGATGGGAGATTCAAGTGTCAGATACTCTTCCCATCCCTCCTTCCTTGTTGGTATAGACTTCTATTTGAGCACCACAATTAAATGAGATAATTTCCCCTAACTTTCGTTTCCCTTTTTGCCCACTCAGTACTCTCCTTTTCCATTCTTTTAAAACCAAAAAGGCATAATAGAGTCATTTTCAGGCCTTCTATTTAATTATACTCCTTCTCTGAACCCTGATTATGATAGGCGTCAGAGGGAACACGTATATCAATTTCCCCATTTTTGAATGTAAGCAATTTATCCTTGTGGAATCCCTTATGATTGTTTGTTCCTGTTTGCCTTGTTAAATTTCTCTTAACTCCTGTTTTTGAACTTCAAAATTTCTACATGTCTCTTGGCTTTTCATCAGAAATGCTGGGAAGTCCTTTATTTTCTTAAGAATCCATTTTTTTTCTGTTATAGCATTGTACTCAGCTCAGTAAGTTATTCTTGGCTGTAAGCCTATTTCATTTGCCTACGGAAAATGATATTCTAAACTCCACTCCTGTATGAGGTGGCTGCTAAATCATGTGTCATCTTGACTGTGGCTTCTAGGTACTTGATGGCTTTTTTTTCCCCTGGTTGCTTGCAATATGTCTCCCTATGCCTACACAGACTGGAAAAAATGACTCACTGTGATTTTTTTCTTGTATTTTCCAATCAGGATTCAGTCTGGTACATTCTTCTAATTCTGTTTGAAGTTTTGTTTTTTTTGGGGGGGGGGATGGGGAATGAAGGGAACTCACCATAGTGTTTCCTGGTACTCTACCATTTTGTATCTGCTGTCCACATACACTCATCTAAACCAGACCTCCAGAGGCCATAGTTTGGAGGAGCTAGGCTACTCAGCTTTGAATCTTCCTAGATGGTACCATCATGCACTGATGGGTGAGAGCCCATTATATCTTTTTTTTGTGTGTGTGAGGCAGTTGGGATTAAGTGACGTGCCTCCGGTCACACAGTTAGTAAGTGTCAAGTGTCTGGTCTGAGACCAGATTTGAACTCAGGTCCTCTTGAATCCAGGGCCAGTGCTCTATCCATTGTACCACCTAGCTGCCCCCCCCCCCCTTCTTTTGAGCCTATTATATCTTGCCAGACCCATATTCAACTATGGTTCACCCTGGTTATCTTTTTGCCATGGGCCTTGCTGACATGTTTGCTCTGTTTCTATACTCCTATTTGTCTTACTTTGGGAACTAAAAGGAAATCAATACTCCTATTGCTTATGGAAAGGGTATGTCAATTAACTGCCCTGTTTTTCTGCTAACCATTCCTGTGACTTCCCAGACCAAAAAAATACCATTGCTTAGCTACTACTTTTCTATTCGAATTTGAGATCCTGGAAGGCAGAGACCGTCACGCTTTTTTCATTTGTATTCCTTGTACTTAGTACTCTGGCTTCCAAATTGTAAGTACTTAATAAATGATTTTGTATTCATTCATTAAAAAGAAGCAGAATCCATAAAAGTGGTGCTTGAATAGAATTGTACCCTAAACCAACCACTAGGAGGTGTAGTCCCCCTTTTGTGGTGCCTGATCCGTTTGACAGCTTAGCTAGCAACCCATTGCCTTTGTGAAGAGTGGTTTTCTTTTGAAGAGTCCAGGGAAATAGGTGAAAAGAAAAGAACTTTTCAGATCCAAAGCTTCTTCTCACATCCATCCTGCAGACTGCTTTTGGCTCATCATTTCCTTTGTTCAAAGAAAAGGAAGATTTCTATCAATATTGCAGCTTTTGATAATGTGGGTATTTTTTTAGTTATTAATTTATTTTAAACTTAAATACTTAAAACTCAAATACACAGTAAGAAAAGAGCAAGAAACATTATAAACTTAAATATAAAATAGGGAAAGAAAAAAAGGCATTGTCATGTGCACAGCAGAATGCAAGAGAAGATTCAAAATGTACAGCAATAAATTTCCATTTCAAGAAAGCCTATATAATAAATACTATGCATTGTGTTGAGAGCTGTCCATCTTTTTTTTTTTTGCTTCCTTGTAAGTTTTCTTTTGTTCTCTACCGTGCACTTTTTACTTTGTTTTTTTTTTTCCTTCTAACTCCCCTACCAAGGCTATAATTGTGTATATATACATATACACATACATGTACATATATGCACATGTGCATACACACATAAACATATAGATACACATAAAGATAAACATATACATGCATATACCCATACATACATATACATATACTTAGATATCTATAATCATACTCATATATAGACACATACATTTCTATGCATTTATGTAAGACCTCACTATATTTATTTGTCCTGTGTTTCTCTGAGGATAGATAACCTCTTCCTTCATAAGTCCAAGTCTTTCCATATTTTTCGAAGTCCACCAACTCGTCATTTCCTACATCATAGCAATATTCCAGTCTTATACTATCTAGTTATTTTAAGTAGTCCAAAACAACATTGATGAATGTGGCAGACACATAGTATAGTTTCCCTGTTTTTCTCTTTTGATTAAATCTATTTTAGCCTTAACTTTGTCTGAGATCATGATTACCACCCCTACTCCTTTTTCCCTAACAAATTCCACTCCTGATCTTTATTTTATGTTTGTGTGTATCTCTTATTTCCTATCCCTCCTGACTCCTCTACTTCCACTCACTACCTTGCCCTCCTATTGCTTGACCTGCCCCCACCTCCCATGGATCCATCCCTTATCTTCCCATTCACATTCATTTAAACACCCTTATATATCCCCTTTATCTTATTTCCTCACCCTTCCCTCTAAAAATCCCTCCCTTATCTTCTCCACCCTCCCTATCCTCTTAGCACTTTTTCTTTCTGAATTTAGAAGACTTTTATCATATATATCTATCTATCTGTATGTATGTATGTATGTATTGTTCCCTGTTGAACCCATTCCCTATAAAAGTAGGTTTTCAGAACTACAAGCACTCCTCCCCCATCTAATTCCTCTGTGTTGGTTCTTCCTCTTGAACCTCATTTGTATAATTACTCCTTTTAACTGTTCCTAAATGGTTTTGCTTTTCAAAACCATTCCATACTTAGGTCTACCCCAATCTTTCTTAAGAACTGCCCAATTACTAATAACCATCTTAGACATACGTTTTACATTTCCTCATATGAAAGGTAAACCGTCTGTCCTTATTGAGGCCCTTGTAATCAGACTTTGATATGTATCTTGTATTCTCTTGGATCTTACATGTCAAATCTTCCTTTAAGCTCAGTTTTTTTTAACAAAGTCCTGAAAGTCTGACAATTCATTAAATATCCTTTTTTTTTTTCATTCAGGATTGTGCTTAGCTTTCCTGGGTATGATATTTTTTGGCTGGGACCCCAGTTCTTTTGCTCTTCTATATATGATGTTCCAATACCTGTGGTCTTTTAGTGGTGCTCCTGCTAGGTCTTGTATGATTCTAATTGCGGCACTGCCATGTTTAAGTTCCTTGTTTTCTTGTTGCACATAATATTTTTTCTTTGAGCTGGGGATTTCAAATTTGATTATGATATTCCTTTGGGTTTTTCTTGTAGCATCTCTTGGAGGTGGTGATTAGTGGATTTTTTTTTTCTATTTCTACTTTGCCCTCTTGTTCTAATGCTTCAGGACAATTTTCTCTATTTCTTGGATTATTTTATCAAGATTCTTTTTTTTTTAATCATAGCTTTCAGGTAGTCTGATTTTTCTTATATTTTCTCTTCTTGATCTGTTCTTGGTCAGTTGTTTTTCTTATGAGATGTTTCACATTATCTTCTATTTTTTTCATTCTTTATATTTTGTTTTATTATTTCTTGGTCTCTTATGACTTCACTGGCTTCTTGCTCAATTCTGGTTTTCAAGGAGTTATTTTCTTCCTTAAGATTCTGGATCTCCAAAAAAAAAGGGGGGGGGGGCAGGTGGAACCAAGATGGCGGAGTAAAAGCAGTGACTTGCTTGAGCTCTCCCTCAAACTCCTCCAAATACCTGTAAAAAAATGGCTCTAAACAAATTATAAAGCAGCAGAACCCATGAAAAGACAGAGTGAAACAAATTTCCAGCCCAAGACAACCTGAATGGTTGATTGGAAAGGTATATCACACCAGCCTGAGAGAGGAATGCAATTTGGCATGGGCTCATAGGCAAAACAAGCCTCAGCAAACCTGGAGCAGCCCTCAGAGGACTGAATCATGGGCAGCTGTGGTGGTTTCAAGACTTCTCAACCCACAAATGCCGAAGACAACTTAGGTCAGTAGGAAAAGTCTGTGACCTTGGTGAGGGTCCCTGCGCATGGCCCCTGCTTTCAGAGCTTTGGGCCCACAGACTGAAGGGGAATCCAGTGGCTGATCAGAGGGGGATTGCAGGGATCTCTTTGTTGGTGCTGAGGCAGGATTTTCTTGCTTTGCCTGTGCTTCAATCTGGGTCACAGTTCTGGGTGGCGGTCCCCTGGGGTGAGGAGTGCTGGCGTGGTGGAGCTTGTAGTAGGTGTGGACAGGAAAGCCACCTCACAGTTCCAAGGCAGAAGAGTGCTTGTGGTCACTCATAGACCAGAGCACTGGCCAGGAAAGGAGTAAACACCTCTCCCCTTAACATACCACCTTGGAAGAACTGAAAATTTACAGGTCCCTAGAAGTATCTCTGAAAACAGCTGCACAAAACCCCTGCAGCTTGGGACAGTACCTTCTGCACACTGGAAGCAGACCTCTACCTTAACAAAGAGTTTATAACTGAAGTAATTGGCTGGGATCATGAGCAAACCTCGCAAAAAAAAGTCACACCATAGAATCTTTCTTTGGTGACAAAGAAGATTGAAACATACAACCAGAAGAAGACAACAAAGTCAAAGGTCCTACATCCAAAGCCTCCAAGAAAAATATGAATTGGTCCCAGGCCATGGAAGAGCTCAAAAAGGATTTTGAGAAGCAAGTAAGGGAAGGAGAGGAAAAACTGGGAAGAGAAATGAGAGTGATGCAAGAAAATCATGAAAAATAAGTCAACAACTTGCTAAAGGAGACCCAAAAAAATACTGAAGAAAAAAAGATTCTGGATCTCATTTTTTAATTGGTTGACTTTCTTACTTTCTTTTCACAGTCTTCTTGTTTTTCTTGGATTGGTTTTTTGTTTTTTTTAGTTTTTCCTCAGTCTCTCTCATTTGATTTTTAAAGTCTTTTTGAAGTTCTTCTATGAGTTCTTTCGGGGCAGGTGACCATTTGACATTACTCTTTGGGGTAGGAGAGGATTCCTTTGCTTCAGTATCCTCCTCTGAAGATGAATCCCAGTCTTCTCTATTCTCATGGTAACTTTCTGTGGTTGGATTCTTTCTCCATTGCCTGCTCTTTCTTTTGTAGCAGCTTATTTTTTGTTATCAGCTCTTGTGCTAGGGTATGGGAGATGGTGCCTCTGGCTTCAGATCCTCCTCAGTTCTCCCCTCTGGCCTGGAACTGAAACAAAGACCTACAGCCTCCTGTAAGTGCCCACAGCCAGTGGCGTCCCCACCCCACTGCTTCTACATTCACCAGGTGTGTGCTGGTTCCTTCTTGCCCAGGACCACATCTCCACAGCACAGCTGGGTCTGGAGTTTCTTGTCAATACAGGTTCACTCAATCTTCCCCCTGCTCAGATGCCCAATTTCCCTTACTGTCTGGGAGGTAAAAGTTCCTGTGGCTGAGGCAGAGGTGGCCTCCCAACCCACTTAACCCCAGGGTTTGCCACTTGTTGTTTAAGTGGAACTAGTCTGGAGGTGTTTATTCTTCACAGAGATGAAACTTCATCCTGGAATTTTTCTTCAGATCTTCTCCGATTGTCCTAGGAGGACCACCATTCTTCCCTTACTCTTATTTATTTTTACTGCTCAATGTTTGAGCTTCAGGCACTATTTATTCTTGTTTGTGGGGGAAATTTGGAGAGCTTGGGAGAGAATCAAAAGAGGGAGATATAGAAATTACATTTTTTGTGAGGATACACTATTGGCACCTTGGAAAAAAGGAAGAATTAGAGGGGTAGTTCAGAAGGTAGATCTCAATCCCCAAAATAAGGCATGATACTGTAGTAATGGGAAACTTCAACCCTTGGACATTTACTGGAGCTTTCTCACAACAGCTGAAGAATTCGTAAGCATAACAAAACCAAAGAAGCAATAATAGGAAAATCTCATTCTGAATAATTGCACAATTCATAAACTATCTGGATATTCACCTATTGAAGCACACAAAAGACATATGGATTATATGACAAAGCACTTCTTAAAGAAATAGAGAACAAGTTATATAGCTGGAGGAATATTCAGTGCTCATGGCTAGGCCATGTTAATATAATAAAGATTGACAATACTATCAAAGTTAATTTATACTTTTTTATGCTACTACATCAATCAAATTACCATTGGGATGCTTCATAAAAGTTGATTAAAAAATAAGAAATTCATTTGGAAAAACAGAAGATCTAGAATATCAAGGGAAATAATGAGGAGTAGGGATGAAGGGGGAATAGCACTTCCAGACCCTGAATTATGTTATAAGGCAACAGTACTCAAAACTATCTGGTATTAGTTAAAAAATAGAGTGCTAGATCAATAGAATAGATGAGGCAAGGAAGAATCAGAAAAAGTGGAACTCAACAACCCATTGTTTGGTAAAATGGAAAACATAAATTACCTAGGAAAAAACTACTTATTTTATTTTTAAAAATGGAGAAACTAGAAAGCAGTATGGCAGAATTCAGACTTAGACTAGCACCTTATACCATATTAGAAACAGCTAGGTGGTGCAGTGAATAGAGCACTGGGCCTGGAGTCAGGAAGAACAGAGTTCAAATCTAGCTTCAGACATTTACTTGCTATGTGACCCTGGGCAAGTCACTTAGCCTCTGTCTCAATTTCCTCAACTACAAAATAGAGCTAATAACACCTACCTTGCAGAGTTATTGTGAGGATCAAATGAGACAATGTTTGTGAAGTGCTTGGCACTAAGTAGTTGCCTCATAAATGCTTTCTTTTGTTATATCATCATCATCATCATAATCATTATTATCGTGTTTGACAATATATTCTAAATGGATGTGCAACCTCAATATTAAAGATCTTTTTAAAAAAAATTGGAAGTAGACCACATATCTCACAGCTATGAGTATTATAAATGTATTATTTACCAAACAAGAGATATACACAATTACAAAAGATAAAATAGATAACTTTAATTACATGATATTAAGAGGTATCTACATAGATAATTCACCTAGGATAAGAAGGGAAACTATTGCATGGGAAAAAATAAAATTTCTGTGATAAGAGTTTGATATCCAAGACAAATAAACAAATAATATATGTAAGACTAATAGCCAATACCCAGTAGATAAAGTGGTCAAAGGATATGAACAAACAATTCTTAAAAGATCAGTTGCAAAATATTCACAACCACATGAAAGAGTGCTCTAAATCACTAAATATAAGAAAAATGCAAATAAAAACAACCCTGAGGTTTCAACTCACAAATTGGCAAATTGACAAAAAAGGCAATAATCCTTCTCCCTTTCTTTTTCTTTATGCTTGTGTCACTGAAATTTTTTTGTGTTTATATGCATAACATAGGTTATGGGGTAGGAGAGGAGAAGTCCTTGAATGATGTGCAGTTATTTTCTTCTCGAGTCTGGTCTGTTCAATTAGAAACCTGATGAGCATTTCTTGAGGTTGTAATGGAAATTTGTGTTCAGGTATGATTAGGGCTAGATTTTATGAGGGTTCTCCAGGATTTCTGAAGTCTCAGAAAGTTAAGAGTTCTCAGAGCCCTGAGGTGGCTGATGGGACTCTGAACTGAAGGAACCATTGGTCTGAGGATTTAGGGTCTCAGGGACCTCATTGGCCCCAGTGACTCAGAGGGAAAGGGGAGTGCTTCGGAGGGCCCTGGGATTCAGGGAGGCCTCAAGAGATTCAGTGAGTTATGGGTGGGCTCTGGAAGACCTGGGTGACTCCTAGATTCAATTCAATTCAGCAATAATTTGTTAAATGGCTACTGCTGCGTAGCAAAGAAGACCTTTCATTCTACTGAAAAATCAAGGCCAATTCCCCTTTACTTACCCTCTATCTCTATCTCTATTCTCCCTTCCTGCCCCCCAACCCCCTCCATCCCCTAATGATGCCTAGGAAAATTATCTCTGTTCATGATTAGCTGAGTTTTTCATACAGTCACAGCATTTGAGATTTGGAAGTGGCCCTCAGGGTTCATACACAAAAGGAATTCCTATTCTGATTTACCCAATAATGGATTGTCCAGCCTCTGCTTGGAGACCTCCAAGTAGGAAATAAACCAGCCCTCCAGGAAGTTCATTCCACTTTTTTTTTTCCTTTCCACATAATCTCATTAATTTCTCCAGATGCCATTTTTGCATTATCTGGAAGTCAAGTTCCCTGAGCATCTCGAGTCAGATGTTGCTAATTTGATAATTCTGGGAAAGAAAGATCTGTGAAATGAAACAGAAGGTCTGTTTATTAGGTATCTGATGGGGGAAGAGGAAGTATAGTATGTCTATATGTAAGCCTATGTGTTCCTCTCTGGGTTTACTCCTCTAAGTCCCATAGAATCAGACCCCATACCTATGTCCCCTACTTCTGGCACAAACCCTTCCTTCCATCTCCCTGTCTCTGCTTGTTCTTATGTTGAATTTTGTGTATTTCTACATTAAAATCTTTAAGTGCATGTATTCAACCTTTTTTATCCTAATTCAGGCAAAAGTGAGGTACATGAGATATTTTTCCTTCTGATATTGAAAGCCCAGGCACAATATCCATGGAAGAAATGAGCACTGGAGAAACTTCTTCAGCAGTTGAGCCACCAGGGCTCAGAGGAGATTCAAGAGAAGCACTGGGTGACTGTAAAGGAAAGACAAGAGTGGGCACAGTCAGCCTTGACAGAACTGAGGGAGATGCAGGCAGCAGGCAAAAGCCGCCAGGATGTGATTGTGAGGGAGAAAGAAGAGGAGCTGAGGCAGGCCATGGAGATCCCACCCAAGTACTGGCCACCCCCTGAGAAACCCTTAATAGAGGTCATAGAAAACACGCAGAGACACCTCAGTCTCATGGAAGGCACATTCTTGCATAGGGAGACTCTTCCTGACAGGGAGCTCCTTAAAGGGTGTCAGGTGGTCTTGTCCTGCAGGGAATTCACCAAACCAACCACCCTGAGACTCTTTTGGAGAAGAGAGAACTGCTCAGCCTCTCAGAGAACTTCTTCCTGCTCAACTTAGAACAGGGAACAAGGATGGAAACAATGGAGTTTTTGTCTTCTCATGAAGAGTCCATGTTTACCCAAAGCATGGAGAAATTGGGCTTCGTGTTAGCTTCTTGGTCAAGGGTGGAAGTTGGGGATTTAGCCAGGAGGCCAGTGCCAATAACACCAAATCTTCTGACTCTAGAGAGGTCCATAAGTCACACTCTAAGCACACTTACAGCTGCACCACCAAGTTCAGCTATATCCCATCGACCCCCTGCCGCTTTGTACAAGCTAGTCTCCACTTTTGCAGGTTAACTTTGCTAGAGTTAAAGCAACTGGAGGGACTTCTAAGCCACTACAATGGTGCAGAAACCTTCCAAGTACTGAGGCAGAAATGTGAGGTGTTTTCCCAAAGGTTTGGCTCTCATGTGAACCAGGGCCTACAGCAGTTGGGAAGAGTATTCTGGTGGAAAGCTATAGTTGAGGGTTTCAGGTCAGAGGAGATGCATGATGTGAAGTGACAAGCCTCGGAGGCACTTGATATATACATTGGAGGCAGCTAGAGGAGGGGTGACAGTTGCAGCCAGGGTGAATCCATCAAACTCTCAGTCCTAAATGAAATAGCAGCCACTGCTATAGAACAGGAACACACACATATACATATATACATATATGTATATATGTGTGTATATATATATATATATATATAACAGTGCTCATATATTACCTGCTACAGTGCTGTCATTTGGTTTGATATAAACACCTATGTCCATTACTTTGCTCACCTGTAGGAGTGGGATCCTCCAATGATCCCCCCAAACCCCAGTTACAGCTACAACATCCAGGAAACTGAAAAGAGAAATTTTCTTGATTTCCAAAGAAGAATCCAAGGGAAGCATCCTGAAGATGTCTGAGGTGAAGGTCCAGATCCAGGATATGTGGAAAGCCTTGCTGAATGAAAACATCATCTTCAGCTTTAGGAATACTTGGGATATCATGGCCATGATCAAGCTTCAGACAATGTATAACAGCTGAACCAGGAATCTAAGAAGCCATGTGTTGGATTTGCAGAAACAAATGACCAGTCAGATTCAGAATGGTGAAATCCAGGGAATCACAAGTTCTGTTGAGACTCGCATTGCAAAAAATAAGAAGCCATAAGGCAGGAGCTTCAAAGTATTTTGATGAAGACCAAGAGAATGAAATCTTGATCCAGTGGAAGGGAAACTTTGAGAACAAATTGAGAAATCTTCAAGAGGCACTTGTTTCAGAAAGCATCAGACCTTCCAATGATTCCCTCAGTTTAAAGAAAAAGTCAAGATAAACTGGATAAAAAGAAATCAGAATATGAAAAGGAGCTGTTGTTAAAGAAGATGAGATGTGGCTCTGTCACTAACGGGCAAAGAATTAAGTGAGGAGGAGCTGAGAGAGATTATCGGTCTACTTTGGTCAAAGTGGGCCTGTGAAGTATTCTTAAATTGCCCTGCTGCTAAAGACCCCAACATTTTTTTTGTGTAATAGGCAATGGGTTTAAGTGACTTGCCCGGGGTCACACAACTACTAAGTGTTATGTGTATGAGGCCACATTAGAACTCAGGTCCTTCTGACTCCAGGGCCAGTGCTCTATCTAGAGTGATAAGACCATATTGCAAGCTACTGAAACTATCATCTCACTAGTCACTGAAACCATTGAATCCAAGTCAAGAATTGGGAGGGATTATAATATAATATATAATATTAATGTAATATGTTACTTCCGTGAAATACTGTATTTGATAGAAGAGAATGTTGAATCTTCATCCAATGAGGCTAGGTACATATCTGCAAATGAATACAATAGGTCTCTTTGTGCCAAAGAGTAGCAACTAGATTTTGGGAAACACAAACAGCATTTAAGAGAGTGAATTATCCTGTCACATATTTAGAAAACAAGAGGTAGGACTGCTTCATGAACTTTAAAATTTCCTGCCAAAGTGCAACCTCCATCACAACATTTGCCAATTTGCTGTGGAGCAGGCTTATTGTTACCCTTCCTATAGCCATCTGGAAGAAGGTGGCCCTTGAATTGACTGGGCATCTTAGGGCTAACTGCCCCTCCTTCATTGGCAATTGAGCGAAAATGATTCTGCATCTTGTGTAATCACCTGGGGAGTCATTTGACACTTCCAAGAGGAGACTTAAGATGCATTGAGCACCAGGAGATAACTGACACTGACTTCCTCAAAGAAGCCATGAATGAATTATTGGATACTATAATTGAGGAGGTAGGAGAGACCTGTGAAATGAAACTCATGGAGAAAATTGTACCTGAGATTTAGACCGTGATCTCTGACCAACTTGGTGGCTGCTGGAAGCAATGTCTTGTATCCCACCTCCTCTCCCCTGCTAGAAAATTATCCCTAACAAAAAAAAAAAGTTTTAAGGAGGTAGGTTTTCAGTGTTTGCATTGATTTTGTGACATTTTCCTCTCTTTTTGTTTCTCTTTTGCAGGGCAATCTGTACCAGCACAATCCCAAATCATGATGGGCACCACAGTGTTCCCTTCCATTATTCTTAGGCTGTCAGTGGTGTAAAATGGTATCAGGCTGGGGAATTTTCTCTTGATTTCTGTACCAGCTCCATAGCAAGTGATATTCTCTGTGTTCTTTCAGATGACAGGCATATTCCATTTAAGTGTTACTGTCAGGCAGGTGGTGAATATTCCACATGGAACATCACTACAGACATATCAGCCCAGCCATACTGGAAATGGGTGTACCATATGTCACTTCAGATTAGAACAAAGTTAGAATTAGACACAATTAGAACAAAAATTTTATCTCCAATTCAAGGGCAAATTCAAGAGTAGAATCACCAAGCAAGATTTTTTGAATAACCTGAATAGACAATTTTTAGTGATACCAAGGAGCCCAAACCTAGAGCATTTTAGGAAAATATCCTTTTAGATAAATATTTTTTAAATAGAAATGAAATAGAAATAATACTACCATAATTCAATTTATATGGTAAAGTAATCATCATCAAAATTGTAAGTCATGGGTTAAAAAAAGGAAGTAAGATTAGTAGAATGGACTAGACAACAGAGTCAGAAACAAATTGATCTTGATAACCTAGTCTTCATCATACCAAGAATATGAATTATTTGTAGAAGTCCTGTTTGCAAGAATTGTGGGACATTTTGAAAGAAATTTCATGGAAATTAGGTTGAGATGAACAAGTGACGCCTGATACCATAAGAAGCTAAAAATATGTATGTAACCTCAGTAAGAAATGGTCTTACTATTAAAAGATCAAAAGAGAAACTGATCAGGTACCTTAATATCCATGCTTAAGGGTACATTTTCTTAAATAAACAGGGAATAGATAGAATTAAAGATAACTTGATTATCTGAAGTTGAAAATATTTTACACAAGCACAATTAACATACCAAGCATAAGAAGAGATGGGGAGGGGGTGAGGAACAACTTTGCATCAAGTATCTCTGATAGGCAGCTGACCAATGTAGAACAACAAAAGCAATTCCCTAATGGATAAATACCCAAAGGGTATGACAAAACAGTTTCCAAAAGAAGCGTTGTAAACTCTTAATAATCATTAGAAATAAGGTACAACATCATTACTAATAAGAGACATGGAAATCAAAACAACCCTGAAATTTTATCTCATACCCATTCAACTGGCCAATATGACAGAAGATGAGAATAGTCTGTGTTCAGTGCTAACTGTGGGGAGGCAGGTACATGGAAGCTTTGGAGTTGAAACTGTGAAACACTACAACTTTTGGAAAGAAATGTGGAATTTACAAATAAAGTGGCTAAAATATCTAGACTCTTTGACCCAGAGTTTCCATTGCTAGTAATATACTCTAAGGAGGTGGATTTTCAATGTATTCATTAGTTTTGTGGCATTTTTCCCCTCTTTTTCTTTTGAAGGATAATTTTCTGAGAAGAGAGAGGATGTGGGATATAGGAGGAAAATCCAAATGACATAAAATAAAAGATATCAATAAAAATCTTCCTTTTAAAAACAAGCAAAATGCTAATCACAACAATTCTCACTTTTTGCCACATGCTGAGCAAATTGGGAATGATAACAAAGGATAGGAAAAATCAATGCTGGATATACTGTGGAAAGAGGAAAACTAATACATTGTAGGTGGAGCTGTGAATTGGTCTATTCATTCTTGATAACAATTTGGAATTATGTTAAGAAAGTAACTAATATGTTCAAAAGTCTTTGACCCACACATCGCACAGCTAGACACATGCCAAAACAAAGTTAAAAAGATATACCGTATCCCATGCATATCAAGCTAGTTCTAGTAGTACTCTCTGTAGTGGTAAAAACTAGAAAAAGTAAACATATTAATTGTTCAATGGTTAGACTTTTGTACACAAATGTAATGGGATATGATTGAGATATGAATAGCTATAATTAATAGAGATGTAGTGATAAATATGAACTTAATCTTCCAGAGCTAGATCAGCTACATCTCCCCTTCAGGTTTGGGGTGTCTTTCTATAATGCTATGGCCTCAAGTCCTCATTCTGGTGTATTTTTCTCCCTCCCCCTACTGTTAGCCTCCCATAATAAGTGCACCACTTGCCTTTAGCACATAATAATTGATTGGCTTTTATAAAGGGATATTCACAACAACAATGATAAAATTCACATTGCAGGTATACCAAGAAACAGAAGTACAATTATTTCCCTGTAGGATGCACTCTACCCTATCCACCTTGGTAACTGGGGAGAATGTGCTCAGACTTAAGTTTCTGCATTTCATTCTGTGATAAATGAAAAGTTTGAGAGACATGATTTCTGGGCAATTAACAATCATTTTATTCATTATGGCTTATGAATAATTAATAAAAGGATGATGATTCATGGAGGTGAACCAATGCATAAATGCTCTTCCTTGGAAGAGTGAGTATTCCTGACAGGTGGAAATCAACTCTGACTGGTTAACAATTAATGAGAGATTGAATAATATAATAAGAGGTGGGTTTATTCTTTTTTTTTAGTGAGGCAGTCGGGGTTAAGTGACTTGCCCAAGGTCACACAGCTAGTATGTGTCAAGTGTTTGGTCTGAGGCCGGATTTGAACTCAGGTCCTCCTGACTTCAGGGTCAGTGCTCTATCCACTGTGCCACCTAGCTGCCCTGGTGGGTTTATTCTAATGAGGGGCTGGGGTTGTGATTTTGATTATGTCACTCTTCCTCATCTCTACCCAGAATACCTCCTTCTCAGGCAATCTAGAAAAAGGGATCTACTTCTGTCCAAGCCTACCAGAATAGAACACAATGGGCTGGAATTCACCTAGATTAGATTCTCTTTGTGAGATTTTCTAGTGGGGTAGGGTGTAACCCAAGTATATAACCCAGCATTTGGGCAATCTCATCTATCAGCAATGTCCTGCTGAATCTGGGCCTTCCTATGAAGGGGAAAAACCCTGGTTCCTCTCCCCTCATATATTAGTAATTGGTTATTAATATAAGAGATAAATAATTTCTCTAAATTCACTGCACCAAGTTGACTTCAAAATGTGGCAACAGATATATAGATGAGCCTTTCCTCTGCTACTGCTTGGCTAAGGTCAAATCAGGAACTTGTGCCTCACCATGGAGCTTCTAGCAAATCCTTGTATGCATTCCACTTTTCAGCCTGTGATATTCTACATTCCTGACCTTTTTAAACTTCATAATGTCATAGCCCTCTCCAGTTTCCATTTAAAACAGAAAAAGGCAAATGCATAGAGAAAAAGAACTAAGGCCCATAGTCACAGGCCAAGTGCTGACTTTGAACAGGGAGGGCCTAAGAAGGCTTCTAAATTTACAGTACTGTCTCTCTTAGCATAATACAACCTGGTAGAAATGAGTTAGAACAGGACCAAGGCACAGGGTGACTTTGAAAGGTACCACAGATTTGGCTATGCAGCCAATCAATGATCATTATCCTCATTACATTATGTTTTAGTGTTCTTTACCTTTTTGTGTTAATCATAATATATATATATGTTACAAGATTTTGTGTGATTGTTAACTGGTTTAATAGAGGGGGGGAGGAGAAGATGAAATGAGACTAACAGAGAAGAAGACAAAGATGGAGAGGGGAGAGACACAAACATAGAAAGACAGCAGAAAAGTGACAGAGGAAAAACAGAGGGGAATGACTGAGAAAGGCAGAAAAGGGAGACAGAGAGATGAGAAAGAGAGAGGGGAATGAAGATAGTGATAAGGACACAGGAAGGGAAAATAAACAGAAGAGAGAAACAGATACACAAGTGGGCAATAAAGGAGAGAGAAAGGGGAGAGAGATGAAAAAGAGATAGCAACAGAGAAATTAGAGGTGAAAAGAGAAAAAGAAATTCAGAGGGGGAGAAAGACACAAAAGGAAGAGAGAGGGAGGAGAGATAGAGAAAGGAGAAATGAAACTGAAAGGGGGATGGAGAAAACATAAAGATGGGAACAAAGGTAATATGTGCTTTCATCTGATTTGAGAAAGAGCTACAGCAATAGCTCCATGTGTGTGCTTCATGAGTCACAGAGGGAGTGGATAACCAATATGTTCTAATACCCTGAGAGTAGAGATGCTCTAAGGGAGAAAATGACTCAATGATGAAGCAGAACTCAAAGAGAGACAGAGATAGAAAGAGACAAAATGCAAGACACGGCATCAGTGACATAGACAGTGAGAAACCGAATCAGTGAGCATGAGAGTGGAACAGAGATAGAAAATAATAAAGGGAGGGACAAACGTGGCCAAGTGGAGAGAGTGCTGGACATGGAATCAGGAAGACCTGAGCTCAAATCCTAATTCAGACTCTTTCTGTCTCTGTGATGACCCTGGTCAAGTTATTTAATCTTCCTTTGCCTCTATTCCTTCATCTAGAAAATGCGGGTAATAAATAACATCTACCCCACGGGGTTGTTGTAAGGATCCATTGAGTTGACATATGAAAAGCACTTTACAGGCCTGGTGGTTTGGGGACCACATCCCCCTTCATGCCCCATGTGAGGACAGTTGATTGATTGAGTCATGATTAATCATGCAGCTGAGCCACACTCTTGTATTTGTACTTGACCTTTAGAAAGTTATTGTATTTATAGAAAGGATATGGAGGGAATTAGAGTGAAGAACTTCCATTCAATAAATATTTATTAAGTGCCTGTTATGTTCCAGGCACTGTACTAAGCCCCGGGGATACCAAAAGAGGAAAGACAGTCCCAGCCCTCATGGAACTTACATTCTAATGGGGAAGACAACATGCAAACAAATATATATATATATAAAGAAAGCTATATGCAGGATAAATAGGAAATAATTAAAAGTGGTATTTTAGTTGAGACTTAAAGAAAGTCAGGGAGGTAAGTAGTCAAAGCAGGGGTCTGGCAGCTTACCTAGTGCTGAACTGGGGTCCAGGTACTGGTGTCTAGCATGTTCTGTGGCCCATGCGGTGTTTCTACATTTCCCCAGGGCTACACTGAAGCATGTCTGGCTGCTGGAGGTTGTCTGTTTGCCTGGGGCTATGCTGAAGCACTTGGAGGTTCTTTGAGCTGGAGTCTGTCCATTCACCTGGCTATGTTGAGGCATGTGGGGGTGTCATGGTGTTGGCATTTGCCTGCCCCACTGCACTGGGGCTCAGGATCTCCCACTGGTTTCCAGAGGTGGGGCTTACTGCTAGCTTGCTGGGATGCTTCCTGTCCTGGACTGGGCTCCCTTTTTACACAAGTGAGACAGTCCTTTCTTCCCAATCTTTCAACTTTTCTTGGACTAAAAGATTGTTTCATCCCATCTTTTTTGCAGGTTCTGCTATTCTAGAATTTGTTTAGGGGTGATATTTTATGGTTGGTTGGAGGTAAATATGGGAGGGTTATAGTGATTTACTGCTTACTTTGCCATCTTCCAAAGAAAAAGGAAAAGGACCTATATGTACAAAAATATTTAGCAGCTCTTTTTGTGGTGGAAAAGAATTAGAAATTGGGAGGATGTCTATCAATTAGGGAATGGCTGAACATGTTGTGACATAAGTTTGTGATAGAGTACTATTGTACTTTAAAAGATGATGAGGGCAATGAAAAACCTAGGAAGATTTATGTGAACTGATGCAAAGTTAAGTGAGCAGAACCAGAAGAACATTGTACCCAGTAACAGCAATATTGTAACATTGATCACTTGTGAAAGACTCAGCTGCTCTAATCAATACAATGGTCCAAGACATTTCCAAAGGGCTCATGAAGAAAAACGCTATATACAACCAAAAAAAGAATTGATGATCTCTGAGTGCAGATAGAAGTATATTTTTCACTTTATTTTTCTTGCTTTTAAAAAAATAATGTAGCTAATAGGGAAATATGTTTTGTATGACTTCACATATATAATTGACATAATATTGCTTACCTTCTCAATGAGTGAAAAGGGGGAGGGAGGGAAGGAGAAAATTGGGAACTCAAAATTTAAAAAAATTAATGTTAAAATAAGTAAAGTATAATTACATTTTAAAAAAAGAAATGCTCTCTCCTCCATCTGGCACTGATCATCTATTCTCAACCAAGCCTACTCTTAGGGTGTATGATTTTGACACCTGAACCCCAACTTTGAGCATGTTCCCTCCCCAACATGTCACTTATCCTTGAGCACAGGTAAGTTTCTTGCATGAGGGGAAAAAACTCTCTGTCTGTATTGCCATTGTGTGTATATATGTTTTGTTTGCCTGCTGCTATGCCTTATAACAATAAAGTTTGCAACTGTATCGTTTTTCCAAGTACTAATTTTCTAGAAATTCTTCAACCCAGGTATTTGCTTTAACCCCAGGTGTGAGGCCAAATAATGCAACAGTGTTTTTTAATAGTTAAAACCATTTGCTGAAAGGAAGATCTGGTCTTAAAGCCAAGAAGACCCAAGATTAAATCCTGCTTCTGCTATATACTGGCAATGTAACCTTGGGTAAGTCATTTAGTCTCTCCTTGCTCTCTGGCAACTCCCTAAGAATAAATTGAAATTTCATGTCTCCTTTTTTAAAAGTGGAAATGTTTATGGAAGATTAAGATAAATTTCACTGTTTTCAGGAATGAAAAAGAATAATAAGGAAGTAACAGAAAACATATCAAATTTATTAGCTAGAACAATAGATTTAAGTAATGTGAATTCTTCCATTAAGGGAAAAATTGTAATAGAATGAAATAAGAAACAAAACCCATCAATGTTGCTTATGGGAAATACATTTAAAAAAATGTGGGAGCAGCTAGGTGGCACAGTGGATAGAGCACCGGCCCTGAAGTCAGGAGGACCTGAGTTCAAATCTGGCCTCAGACCAAACACTTGATACTTACTAGCTGTGTGACTCTGGGCAAGTCACTTAACCCCAACTGCCTAAAAAAAAATGTGGCTAATTTAAAATTAAAAGCTGGTATAAAATATACCATGTAACTGCAAGTGCAAAAAAGCAAGAGGGATCATAATAGATAAAGTGAAATTCAATTTAAAAAAATTCAAAAGAGATAAACCAGGGCACTATATAAAAGTAAATGTAAAAATGAATAATAAAAAATGTAACCACTTTAAATTTATAATAGTTCAACAGTTAAATTAATAAAAGAAAGATTGACATTAGCATGAAAAGAAGTAAAAATACCAAAATGATGGTTTGCTTTAACAGCATATTATGAGTATGACATATTAAAAGAAAAAAATTAACAATAAAGAAGTAAAAATCCTAAACATTGTCGACCATTACTGAGTTCGTTCTAAGAAAGACAAACAACATTAAGCTGCATCTGTATGTTTATTTTTCTCAAAGCTTGTGGAACATGCATATAAAGATACACATGGGAGTGCATTGTAGACAATGAACCAAGGATGAACAGACCAAGGGAATTTTATATCTTCAGACCAATCCCCTCTTACCTCTTCCCCCCTTCCTGGCTCAGGATGCCTATGTCAGCCAAAATTATAGTCTTCATATGTGTTAGACATAGTATGAGATAGGAATTTCTTAAGTGAATAGATTATAAATATAATAAGATAGGAGAATATCGAAGTGTCAATTAAAATTATAGATCCAAGATCTCTGTGTTTCTTCTATCATTAACATGACATAATGTAACATAACAAACATAATGTCTCTATAGAATACCACGGTAAGAAAAGTCCCATTATTCAAGATAGTGTCTGATTCAAGGCATCTTGTCTTTGGTAGTCATAAACAGAAGAATGTTCCTGGTCAACTTCATCTGGCCTTGTAGTTGCTGACACAGGAAGGTACATTTTGAGTTCACTCAGAGAGCAAAGCAAAGCGTGTCTGTTATGCCAGAGCATGCAAAGCATTATGCTAGGTTAAGCTCAGAGCGGGCCAAAATGTCTCTCCTGATGGGCCAATCTAGGTTTTAAGCCTTTCTCAGGTCCTGGAAGGTTCAAAATGGTTTGGGGAGGGGTCCACAACATCGACCTGTTTCTGGAAATGCCTGATGACATATGATGGAAGTGACTTGCATTCCACTTTGGAACATGAATAGACCAGTAGCTGGCTCTAGTCTACTACCTTTTGATGAGGACACAGACCACTGATTGGCTGTGTCATCAGATCTAGGGTATCCAAAAGCACTAGTCACCTGGGCCTTACTCTTTGTCCATCTTCTTCCTACCTGGCTTCATGACATTGAGAGAGACAATGCTGTGAGGGTAGAACTCTCAGGCCTACCTCATCTGAGATGAATATTTGTCCTGTGGGTACAGGCCTTGATTTTTTGTCTCTTTGTGTTTGTCCTTTCCTATTTTTAATGGAGATTAGAAATAGCTATGACCTTGTGATGTGAAAAAGGTCAGGCATATTAAACATCTGATTTTGGAAGTTGGAATCCATACCAGAAGATACCAGGTGAGGTGTGAACTCCTGAGCAACTTAATTGGCCTAGGTCAGCAGGAGCAGAGATCTGTATCTCATCCATTAGTCATACCATGTCTGGAAACTTGCTACTATGATTGATATAAAAAATTAGTTAAGTCTGATCCCTCTCTCTCCACATTTCAAGGTGGTTTAGGTAGTATGTGTCCCCAGTTTGGGGGAGGGGGTTGGTGAGAGGAGGAATGTTTGTACTTCTGTTTTTCCTGTTATCTACAAAGAGAAGATCCCTTTGCAAAAGCAATTCTGTGCTAATTGGAGCAATTGGTGTGCTTATCACTGCTTGCTAACTGTAGGAGTGGGAGTAGGGATAGACCCAGAATGAGCACTTGAGACAACAGCATTACTGAAAGTCATGCCTAAATGTGAGATATAGCTGACCACCCCATAGAATCATGAAGGGGAAGTATAACTCATCTAATTCTGGGATAGGAAGTCCAAAGTATCACCATAATTTAATTCATTAGTCATTGGTTTGGGGTTTTTTTTTGGTTGTTGTTGTTGTTTGTTTGTTTTTATGGCTCTCCCATTCTGTCATGTACCACAATTTATTGCCATTCCCTAATTAATGTGCATTTTTTTTAAAGTTCTTTACTACTACAAAAAAGAATTACTATAAATAATTTGATAATATGTAGAATACACTGTATCTTCTTATCTTTGCCTATCTTATGGTGTATGTCTAGCAATAAGATCTCTGGGCCCTAGGATATGGTAAGAAATGTTTGTTCATTTCTCATCATAATTCCAAATTGTTTTCCAGAATGGTTAGACCGTTTCAAAACTCTACCCACAGTGTATTAGTTTTCCTCTTTCCACAGTACATCTAGCATTGACTTTTCCCATCTCTTATAATTGTTGTCAATTTGCTTGGTTTGAGGTCAAATGTAAGAGTTGTTCTGACTAACATTTAGCTTATTTTTAAGTATAAGATTTTTATAAATTTTTTTTTCAAAATCATCTAGATTTCTGCTTTGTATATTACCTCTTCTCACCTCTCAGAGGACCATTTCTTGTAACAAATTTTTTAAGAAAAAGAGGAGAGAAAAAATTCAAAATAACCAGTGAATACATTGAAAATATCTGAAATTACATACCTGTGGACCCCTGCCCACCTCTCCTAAGGACTGGGTAGAGGTATATCTTTTCTTGGAGCCTTGTAATTTTGCAGTATTCATTTTAGTTGTTTTATGGTTGTTTTTTTCCATTTACATTGTCATAATCGTTATATATGTGTATATATACATATGCGTAGTTTTCAACACTCAACTTCACATTAAATCAATTCATACAACTCTTTCCATGCTTCTCTGTATTCAGCATGATTATCATTTTTACAGCATTATAATGTTTTGATTGAAATATGTGAATAAAGGAAATTGAGGCAGAAAGAATTTCAAGCACAATCAGTTTATTAGCCATAGCTAGCAGTTTGCCAATAAAATGGGTCCAAGACCACCTCAGTTGGTAGAAGGACCCTTTACTGAATTTACAGAGCCCTTTTATAGACATAAGTAAGAAACATCAGAATGGGGGAACATAATAAATGAGGAACATAAATCCCGAATTTAGGGACATGATATTGATTCTGACGGGGGTTTACACCTTCTGATTGGTTGTGGGTATTTTGGGACTTTCCATTGTCACCATGGAAGCCTATCTCTTGTAACTATCTTTGACAAGGATAGTGAATTTTCATGAGAATGGGACACTTTGACAGGTGAACAATACTCAGGGTGTTTTCTGTCCTCATATGACTTGTATTTGATCATGGAGTCACTATAACTACGTAACTACAGCAAGGTTTTTAATAGAAATAAGAAAACTAACTGGACAAAGGCTTTTAATAGAAGTGAGGATTTTGGTTAACAGGAGAGCTAGCTGGAGCTAATGTCCTGTCAGCCTATAAAGAATCTCATATACAACTCCTAATCTACTATGATTTATAAAAACTAAACTATATGTATAAAGAATGTGACTAAAAATAAATGACTGATCAATAATTGATTAATATTTTTCAATAATCCATCATTATATTCATGCACCACAATTTGTTTAGCCATTCCTCTATTGATAGACTCTACATTGTTTTTGGTTCTTTGCTTCCATAAAAAAGTGATGTTATAACTATTTTTGTGTGTAAGAAACCTTTCTCTTTTCTTTATGACTTCCTCAGGGCTTATGTCTCTTAATAGACTCACTGGATCAAGGGGTATGGACATTTTATCCCCTTCATTTGCAAAGTTTGGAACTGCTTTCCAGAATGGTTGTATACATACACAGTCCCACCATTGATGCTTTAGTGCAGTGTGTCAAACTCAAATAGAATGGGAGACCAGTAAACCATAAACGTTGATCTGTGTGGATGCATGTTGACTTAGAAAACCACATATTAACATTATCTGCGTATTATTGTATTTTCATTTGTTTTGTTAAATATATTTATTTTCAAATTACTTTTTAACTTGGTTACTTAACTTTTTTTTTTTTTTGGCTAGGCAATGGGGTTAAGTGACTTGGCCAGGGTCACACAGCTAGTAAGTGTTATGTGTCTGAGGTCAGATTTGAACTCAGGTCCTTCTGAATCTAGTGCCAATGCTCTATCCACTGTGCCACCTAGCTGCCCCTCTGGTTACTTAACTTTATATGCCTTTCCACAATACCACTCCTCCCCCAAATAAAAATTTGATTATTCCTTTCTTTTGTCACCTCTGCCAGATGGCTGGGTATAATGTAAAATCTTTGGGTTGTTTTGATTCTAATTTCTCTTAGTAGTGTTTTTGAGTATTTTTTTTCTTATGATTGCTAAGAGTTTACAATTTTTCTTTTGAACACTGTTTATTAATGTCTTTTCAATACTTAACCATTAGAAAATGGTCCTTTTTTGGTTATGTATTTGTTAATTGCCTGTGTTTCGGGTCCTTGTCAGAGATATTTGATGCAAAATTTTTTTCCCATTTGACCCCTCCTCTTCTTATACTAGTTATCCTAATTATTCTTGTGTAAAATATTTTCAATTTCATATAATCTTTGTTTATAACTCCCTCTCTTGTTTATTTAAGAATTGTACCTCTGGTTAGGGATAAGAAAGGTACCTTTTCTATTTCTTTTCTAATTTTCTGATGCTATGACCTTTTGTCATTGAGGTTACATATCCATTTTTACTTACACTGGTATATAATGTTAGCTGGAACCCTAAATGTAATTTCTGTGCAACTTCTTTTGAGATTTTCTAAAAATTCTTGCAAATGAGGATTCTTCCATAAATAATTTATATTTTTGCTTATTGAAAACTGTGAGATTTAAGATCAAATATTTCTGGTTCTCCATTGTGTAGTCTGTCCCTCTAAATCTCCTTTTTTTTTTTAACCAGTGATATAGAATTTTGATGACCACTATATTATTATATATGTCTGGTAGTGCTATACCTCTGTCATTCATATTCTGAAAAATCATTTCTGACAGAACAAGTTCTCAAAATGCTCTGCATTCAGGTTCCTTGGTGTCACTGAGAATTATTATTTATTTAGGTCATTCAGCACATCTTGCTTGGTGATTCTGGACCATGCATCAGGAATCTGACCTCTGCCACTGAATCTGAAATTGTAATGCTCTTCTAATTGTGACCTGAAGCGACACACAAACCATTTCCAGTATGGCTGGGCAGATGTGTCTGGAGTAATGTTCCATGTGGCATATTCACCACCTGCCTGACGATAAGTCTTATATGGGATGCACCTGTCATCATTAAGAACAAACAGAAGATCACTTGCCACGTAGCTGGTACAGAAATCAATTGAAAACTCATTGGTTTTGTGCCAGTTTGTGCCAGTGACAGTGTGAGAACGATGAAAAGGGACACTATGGTCTTCACAATGATTTATGGCTGTATTTGTACAAATTGCTTTGCAAAAGGGACATTGCTTCCAGCAGCCACTGAGCTGATCAGAGAGCATGGCCTGAATCTCAGGTACCACATTTTCTATACATATTATTTCACAGGCCTTTCCTACATTTTGGATTTCTGTATCCAGGTGTTCATTCATGGTTTCCTTGAGGAACTGGATGTCAGCTATCTCCTGGTGTTCAATGCTTCTCAAGTCTCCTCTTGGAAGGGTCAAATGACGCCCAAGGCGATTACACAATGTATCTAGCCACACAGAAGCAGAATTATTTTGGTCCTTAGCCACCAGAGTTGACTCACAA
This sequence comes from Vombatus ursinus, assembly GCF_900497805.2. Taxonomy (NCBI): domain Eukaryota; kingdom Metazoa; phylum Chordata; class Mammalia; order Diprotodontia; family Vombatidae; genus Vombatus; species Vombatus ursinus. The sequence continues at coordinate 17,722,435 of NW_020954553.1, read as the reverse complement.
ATAGCAGAGAGGATGACTTTCTTAAAAAATTCCAAACTATTACTTAAAAAATTCTTCAATTTTTCATGTCCTCTACTTACACAGTATGCTTGGATTTCTTTTTTAATGTAATTCTTAAAAAATCGTTTTGGTGCATTGACATATTCCCAGTAATTCTCAAAGTTTTCCTCCTTAGCCAGAGAGATGAGAATGTGTTTCTCCAGGTTGGAACGGTTTCCATTGAAGGCAGGACAGTTAGCCCTAATCTCTCCAGCAAGGTCAAGGGCTATCTTTTTCCAGATGGCTATAGGTAGGGAAGCAGTGAGCTTGCTCCACAGGAAGTCAGCAAATGCTGTGATAGAGGTTGCACCTTGGCAGGAAATCTTAAAACTCATAAAGAAATCCTCTCTCTTATTTTCTAGATATGTGACAGGATCATGTGCTCTCTTGAAAGCTGTGTGCATGTCCCTAAATTTAGCTGCTGCTCTATGGCATAAACATAAGGACAAATCTATTTTATATTCATTTGTAAATGTGTACCGTGCCCCATTGGATACACAATCAGTTTTCTTGTCTATCAATCGCAGTATTTCATGGAAGTAACTTATATTATAGTCCATTCCCATTCTCAACTTACAATCAATAGTTTCAGTGACCAATGAGATAACATTTTGGGTAGTTTGCATTATGGATTTCTTATCACTCTCTGTTATGAAGGGGCTATAAAATTTGTATGTCATCTTCATTGTTACATGTTTGTCATAATCAGTGGAAAATGTTTTCGATCTGGAATGATCTCGAAGTTTGCTTGCCACATTGTGCTCCTGTTTAAAATGGTCCAGAAAGACATTTTCCAAATCTACATCAATATTAGGGTCTTCAGCAGGAGGGGAAGTTGAGGATACTTCACAGACCCACTTTGTCCAAAGTTGACTGAATGTCTCTCTCAGCTCTTCCTCACTTAATTCTTTACCCATTAATGACAGAGCCACATCTCTGCTTCTTAACAACAGCTCTTTTTCATATTCTGATTTCTTTTTATCCAGTTTATCTTGACTTTTCCTTGAACTAAGGAAATCTTTGGACTTTCTAACACTTTCTGAAACAAGTGCCTCTTTAAGATTTCTCAGTTTGTTCTCAAAGTTTCCCTTCCACTGTATCAGGATTTCATTCTCTTGGTCTTCATCAAAATATCTTTGAAGCTCTTGCCTGATGGCATCATATTTTTCTGCAATATTAACCTCAATAGAACTTCTTGGCAGATCCCGAATTTCCCCATTCTGAATCTGATTGGTCAGTTGGTTCTGCAAACCCAACACATGACTTCTTAGATTCCAGGTCCAGTTGTTGTACATTGTTTCAAGCTTGATCATGGCCATGATCTCCCAGGTATTCCTAAAGCTGAAGATGAAGTTTTCATTGAGCAAGGCTTTCCACAAATCATGGATCCGGACTTTCACCTCAGACATCTTCAGGATGCTGCCTTTGGATTCTTTTTTGGCAGCCAAAAGAATTCCTCGTTTTAGTTCTTGGATGTTGTGGCTATAACTGGGGTTGGGAGGGGCCATTGGAGGATCCCCTTCCCATAGATGAGCAAAGTAATGGACATGGGTGTTGACATCAAACCGAATGACATCACTGAAGCTGGTAATATCTGAGCACTGTTCCTGTTCTGCAGCCGTGGCTGCCATTTCATCCAGTCTCTGCTGCAGTTGCCTTCTTCCTTCCACATTTTGATCTTTGGCAGTGATTTCCCCCACATTCTGATGCACAAAGAGACAGCTTGGGGAAATGTTCACTTGTTTCATTCTCAGAAAGGCCTGGACAGCAATTTGCAAGATGTCTTGCATTTCTGAAGGATTCTCTCCAAATATATTGATCAAGGTCAGGTTTCCAAGTCCAATAACAAAAGTTGCCAGTTCATTGTCCCGATTCTGTGATTTACAGGTGAGTTCTGGGGCCCGGAGTCCTTCAGTGTCAACCACAAGGACAAAGCCAAAGCCCAGCTCTTCCCAGAGAGTTTCTTCCACCTTCAGCAACTGCATGTAAGCTCCTCGTGTGCATCGCCCTGCACTGACATTGAACTGCAACCCAAACATAGCATTCAGCAGAGTTGACTTCCCTGTGCTTTGGAGGCCAAGAACAGAGAGAACAAAGAGCTTTTGGTCTCCAATTTTCTCAATCAATCTGTCAAAAACAGCTGCTACCCACTTCAGGGGGACATAGGAAGCATCCCCATCCATCAGCTCAAGGGGGTACCCAGAAACCATCAGGTCAGCAGCAATTTGAGGAAGGGAGAAGAACACAGTGTCCATTTGGGATGAAGCTTCTTCCAAAGCTTCATAGATCTGACCAACCTCTCTCAGGAGATGTTCAATACCCAAGGAAGAATCCCTGATCTCCTTAGAGACAGTTTCTAGTTCCTTTTGGTGGCGTTTAAAGGAGGCACGTTTTGATCTTTTTTGTCTTTCTCCCAGCACCAGGGACCACAACTGGTTGTACCTCTTGTGGAGTTTTTCCAGGTGACCTCTAGTAAGGTTGTCCATGAACATACTTAGCCACTCGAGGAAGTACAGCTCAGTGCTATTGTCTTTCTCTGAGTGAGACTGGAGGATTTCAAGCACAGATCGCATCAAATCATTGAGAGGAAATGCTCTCTTTAGCTGTGTTTGTCTTATTATTTGTTTTTCTGTCTCAATCTCACTCTTGTGCTGTTCGAGGCTGCGGTTCCCCTTCTCTCGCAGGTGACAAAGCTCCTTATCCTTCTTACACCACTGGTGCCAAAGTTCTCCTTGAAGGGGCAGTAATCTCTCCTTCATTTCAGACAATTTCATCTCTTTCATGAGGGCCAGCAAAGCCTGTGCCTTCCCCTTAGCCTCCTGACACTCCTTTCTGTCCACATCTACAAGAAAGCCATGGCGGCGAGCAACTTCAGCACAGTCTTCCAGACTGAGAAAAGGACCTGAAGACTTCAGCAAGCGATTGATGACCCTTGTGAGTTCATCCATTAATTCAGCCTCATTTCTATTCCTAATCCCAATCCTCACTTTCTGCCCAGAATCATTGAACACATTCTCCTCTTTGTCATCAAACAAATAAACCAAAGGTTTTGTTGACTTCCATAGGTCCCGGACCATTTTGACAGTCCTCTCACTTTTATCAGAAGCAGACACAAGGACCACTGTGACTGAAGCAATTTCTTGTAGAAATCTGAGCTGTGTCTCATAATCTTTGGCATTTCCACGGAGATTGGTGAAGGCAACACACCTTTCAAATGTGTCATCATCTCTCCCTCCTGGACAGAACCAGGAGATCTCTACCATACCTCCCATTAAGAGACAGGATTTGCTGCTGCCTCGGCAGTGACGGTGGAAAAAAACATCATGTTTGTGCTTACTGAGCAGAGAGTTCAAGATCTGAGATTTGGAAGAAGAAGCAGAATTCACAACTCTTATAAAGGACACAATAGGGATGGGTGCCTGGGAGATGAGTTGGTTATGAAAATTAATGACTGTGTCTTCTCCTGATGATTTCTCCACCTGTCTCCAGCTTCTCTTGATTTGGCTGAGAGACCAGAGTGGGAATTCTATTATAGAAGTGCAGGGATTGGGCACCACAAGGGGGAGGGCAAATTGACAAATGGAAAGTTTGTTTGAAATGTATTGTCTCGTGAAATCATCTGCACAGTGAAAAATCATCATCTGTGTGTCCATTGGGTGAATGTGAGGGTGGCCTGTGGACAAGAGGAGAGAGGGTGTCTTCCTGTCATCAAACAAATCATCATAAGGATCTGAATTGTCATCCTCAAACTTTGTCAGAGTTAGTGTCCCACTGCCTATTGTGTCTCCATCATCTTTACAGACCAAGTATCTCTGTTTGTAATCCAGCATCAACAGCTTCTGTAGGAAATAAAATGGCAATTGTTTCTCTGAGTCTGGCTGACTGTCATGCACAGAGGCCTTGTAAATCAGATGGAAATCTGCTCGGCCCATCTTCCTTGGATAGTAATGCTCCAGACCAAGCCTCTTAGCTAAGTCTAGAAAGTTGGAATTTTTTATCACTTCATGGTGTGTGATGGCACTTGCTTCTGGTTCACAGGTCTTTTTCTTTCTCTGAGAGACACTTTCTAGTTCTTTTTTCACCTGGTCCATTTGTATACAGTTCACGGTAGCTTCATATTCTCCACTCGTGAGGAAATTCAGGTCTTTTTCCAGAGTTTCCCAATCGTGACCAGCCCTGGGTTTCAAAAGTACATGAAGCACTTCTTTGGACCATGACTGATCCATGTGAGATTGCATAAGCTTCAAACGCTGCATCTTTTCTTCTGCAGACACAGCAGTAGGTCCAGGAGTTACTGTGAGCCCTGTGAACAGTAGGAATGCTTGAGCCCTATAGTCACATTCCTTATTAAGGTACTGGTATTTCTCATGGGCTTCTTTCATTTCACATAAGAAGAAATTTAATTCTTCACATCCTAGGAGACAGTGGAACGTTTGGTTTTCCTCCTTGTACCCTGCACCAGCTGCAATGGAAAGTAGCAGCAGGTGTGTGCCTGACTCCTCTGCCTTTTTCAGTGCCTTCAGAAAGGAGCTGAGAGATGCACTAATCTGATAAGTAGCCTTTCTTTGAGCTTCTTCCACCTTTCCTAAGGACTCTGAGTTGTGATTTATTTCGAGAAGGTCATTCTTTGTCTTTTCTAAGAGCTGAATGAACTCAGCAAACTCTGTGACACTGATATCCTGTTGCTCCTTTGCTGAGTGGAAAACCCACTGCATGATTGGCCGACTCTGTGGGAACTCCTCCACTTGATAGACATGAGGATACAGAAGGCTACGCAACTGGGATTTAATGAATTTGGTTTCATGAACTGGGAAGTCCTTGCAGAAATTGACAATGTCCACCAAGAACTTCTGCAGAGCAAGGTCTTTGAGACAGATGTTAATCCAGGTGTTAGAGTTCCTAGTTTTCTCACTCAGCTTTTGCTTGAAGTCCATCAGTTTCATCAGTTTCTCCTCAGGCTCAGTGATTTCCCAGGATTTCACTTCCTCTACAAAAGACCTGGCATCCTCCTGTGCACTCAGTAATTCCTCTCCATCCTGGGTCCTTGCACATCGGCCAGTCAGGGCTGTGTAAATGTCTGTGAGGCAGCGAGCCACTTGTAGAGGATCCTGAAAATCTTGTTTGTGGTTAGACAGAATTATTTCCCAGACAGGCACTAGCTGATAACCTCGGTCAATGACACGCCAGGTGTGGTTACTGGCCACAAGACCAGCTTTCCACTGTGGGAGAGAATCCACCTCTGGGGGGCCTCCTGTTTGGTATACAGACATTTGGAATCTTGCTTGCAAATCAGTGGAGCTTTTATTGTGAGAAGCCATTTGCGACCGAGAGTTGGATGCATTTACCATGGCTCCTGCTCTCACCCCAAAGCCACTGTAGCTGCCTCCAATGTACACATCAAGTGCCTCTGAGGCTTGTTGCTTCACATCATCCAGCTCCTCTGACCTGAAACCCTCAGCTACAGCTTTCCACCAGAACACTCCTCCTAAGTGCAATGGGCCCTGGTTCACATGAGAGCCAAACCTTTGGAAAAATGCTTCACATCTATGCTTCAGTAGTTGATAGGTTTCTGTACCATTGGAGTGACTCAGAAGTTGCTCCAGCTGCTTTAACTCTTGAAGAGCTGACCTGGATAGGTAGAGCTGATCCCGTGCAAAGTGGCAGGAGGCCAGTGGGACATAGCTGAACTTGGTGGTGCAGCTGTAAGTGTCCTTAGAGTGTGACTTATGGACCTCTCTAGAGTCAGAAGATTTATTATTATTGGTGCTGGCCTCCAGGTTAAATCCCCAACCTCCACCCTTAGCCAAGAAGCTAACACTGAAACCCAATTTCTCCATGCTTTGTGTAAACATGGACTCTTCCTGAAAAGATAAAAATTCCATTGTTTCCATCCTTGTTGCCTGTGCTGGACTGAGCAAGAAGAAGTTCTCTGGGAGGCTGAGCAGTTCTTCTCTCTTGCCCAAAAGATCCTCAGGATGGTTGGTTTGGTAAATCCCCTGTAGGGCCAGGCCACCTGACACCCTTTTGAGGAGCTCCCTGTCAGGAAGATTCTCCCTATGGGAGAGTGTGCCCTCCGTGTGACTGAGGTGTCTCTGCATGTTTTCTATGACCTCCATTAGGGGTTTCTCAGGGAGTTGCCAGTAGTTGGGTGGGATCTTCATGGCCTGCCTCAGCTCCTCTTCTTTCTCCCTCACAGTCATCTCCTGGTGGCTTTTACCTGCTGCCTGCATCTCCTTCAGCTCCTTCAAGGCTGACTGTGCCCCCTCTTGTCTCTCCTTCACTGTCACCCAATGTTTCTCTTCCATCTTCTCTGAGCCCTGACCACTCGATAGCTGAAGAAGTTTCTCCAAGGCCTGCTTCTCCCAAGGATGTTTTACCTGAGATTTCAGTGTCTGGATTTCCCTCTGTTGTAGGTGTTGTAAAGCTTGGTCAGAGGTCATACCCAGGGATTCCTGCAGCTTAGGTACCCAGTACTGGGTATCCAGCCCCAATTGTCTCAGCTTCTCTTCCAGCTCTCTTCTTCCTGGGTCTCCTTGGGATGGTTCATCATCATTATCCCCTGGTGTAGACATGGCTGCAGGAGAGTACAGAACATCAATTAGTCAAAACCTGTTTTTAGTTTGGGAGGAATGGGGCACAGAAAGTATGTGGTGAGAGTGTAAAATATGGAAGGAGCTCCAAAGGAAATATATTCACTCTACTCTCCTGCCCCAGAATCATCACTGAATGTAGATGATACATGTGGAAGCACAATGTCCTGGTAGTTTGGGTTTGTGACATTTTGGAGTCTAGCAAGACTGAAGCTATGTGAAGGATAGAGGTGAAAAAAGAATTGGAAATGGTTTAAATAAATCATGTGTCTCAATCCTCTCTCCCCATTGACTAGTAAACATCTCTCATTTCAGTGAAGGGAAAATCTCTCTTTCTTCTTCTGGTGGCCTTCCCCATCTTCTCCCTACAACAGGCTCATGTTCAGCTGATTTGGAAAATTTTTACTCAGACCTAAGTATAAAAATACAAACTCCTTAGCCTTGATTTTGAGGCCTTAAATGATCTGTACCCTGCCTATGTTTTCAATGTTATTCAACATTACTACCCCTCCATCTTTGTACATTCCACCAAAATTTGTAAACAGGCTACTCCCTGATCACATGTAATTCAATGTATATAAATAGAATGATCTACTTCCTTATCTCTGACTATTGAAATTCTTCTTTCCTTTACAAGTTCCCTTAGTTGCTCTTTCCTCAGTGAAGCCTTGCCCATGCATACTTCTGGGTCACATTCCAGGGCAGAGAGGAGCACTTGTGGTCAATCACAAGGGAGCAGGCTACCTGGTCTCAGTTCCAAAGCAAAGAGGAGCACTAGCACTTGTCATTTCAGGACAGTAGGGGACCTGGTCATAGTTCTAGAGCTAAACACTCACTCTTGTGGCTACAGGGGATCAAGGCCCCTTCCTGGGTAAAGACCAGAGCACAGACCACAAGATCAGGGACCACACCTCTCCCTAGACCACACTACCTTGGAAGCACTAAAAACTTGCATACCTCCAGAACTATTTCTGAAAACAGTAGCATGAGAAATCCTGAAGCTTGGGACAGTGCCTACCCAAGCCCATGTCACCACAGTCCAATTTTAACAGAAAGTTCAAAGTCAAGAAATAGAGTGGAAAAATGATCAAACGACAACAACAACAATAAAGAATTTAACCCTAAGAAGCTAATTTGGTGGTAGGGAAGAACAAGATACTAATTCAGAAGGAGACAATGTGAAAACAACTATAAGCAAAGCCTTAAAGAAATTTGCTAATTGGAGACAAAACCAATGAGAATTCCTCAGAGACTTAAAGAAATAAATGAGTGGTAAAGGAAAAATTGGGAAAAGAAATTACAATTGTGTAAGCAAATTAGGAAAAGAGAATTAACAGCATGGTAATAGAGGCACAATAAAATACTGAAGAAAATCATACTGTAAAAAAACAAAATTGGCCTAATGGTAAAAGAGGCACCAAAATTCATTGAAGAACTCCTTGAAAAAGAAGACTAGACTAAATGGAAAAGGAGGTACAAAAATTCACTGAAGAAAAGAAATTCTTAAAATTGTAATTGGCCAAGTAGAAAAAGAGATAGAAAAGCTCCCTAAAGAATTCCTTAAAAATTAGAATTAGCCAGGAAGTTGCTAATGACTCTATCAGACATGAAGAAACAATAGAAACAAAGTCAAACAAATGAAAAAATAAAATGTGAAATATCTCGTTGGAAAAACAACTGACCTGGAAAATAGATTGAGGAGAGATAATCTAAGAATTACTGAGCTACCTGAAAGCCATGATCAAAAAGCAAAACCTATGATGGGGTGCTTGGGTACCTGTGCTTGGACCCCAATTTCTTCCTGGCCTCAGAAACACTATCCCTGACAGTTTTCCTCCAGTTGAAGGACCCTATCTCTGGCAGTGACTCGTGAATGGGCCCAGTGAGGCAAACTATCTCTCCCTGTTACAAGAACAAGCTGACCTCTGTAGAATTTCCTTTGTATGAATAGGACTCTGTTGTACCAGCAGAACTATCAAGTACCGATGCCCACAGTTACTGTATGCAATCCAGAGGTCAAGCTATAGACGTCAACTCCCCAAACTATCTTGATACAGACATGACAGACCAAAAATATACCCTTTAGGAACTCTCTTTCCCCATTCCTGTGGTTTCCAGTAGTGAATGATGTAGTTGTATGTTGTCACCTAATTAGCATACTTGGCACATAATTCACTACTTTTCCTATATAAGCTTTAGCATCATTCTTTAGGTTGCAAGTTCCCTAACGAGCTCTGCCCACCATGGCAGAATTCCTTAAGGACCTCTGCCTGCTGTATAGTGTAACAATAAATCTTTGCCACCTTGACTAAAAGAAGGCTTGAGTCTGTGAATTCATTCCAGACGACCTCGTCCTATACTCTGGTCCTTGAGGGGTCTAAACCTCTCAGATAGCAATATGTATTGCGTCCAACTTGGGGCCTGTCTGAAGTCTCAGGTGTTCTCTGGGTCAAGGTAAGCCTGCCTCTCCCCTCACCCTGTAATTGAGTCATCTCACAAGCACCTAGGAAGACTTTCAGGGGCTTTGGGTCAAGCCTATAACAGGCTCTGACAGATTTCCCTCTTGACAAGGGATGTCTTGTTTGGGAACTTTTGCGGGTTATTTCTCCCTCTCCAGGACCTGTACCAGGTCCTGTACCAGGATGCTGGCTGAGGTGAGTGACTACAGGTGCTTATTGGTTTCCCTTTCTCTCTATAGGCTTATAGACAAAAAGGATGGGCCAATCTCTCTCTACACCTCGAGATTTGCCCCTAGATTATCTTTTACAGAACTGGAGAAAGCTTGGTATCCAAGACCTTAAAAAGGAACATTTTGCCTGGCCTCTATATGAACTGGAGGACCATGAAAAAGTTGTCTGACTTGTGCAGGGGATTTCTGACAAGCCTCTCTGAGCTTTTGGATTCTCTCAGTCATCATCTGTATTACCCTGTATCTGTTCTGTGTTTGTGTCTGTGTGGTGTGAGTGTATGTAATCTGACACCCTGTAGAGCCAGCAGGAGTAGCATCCAAGGTCTGCAGCTGGACTTTGGAATGCTGCTTTCTTTCTCTCCTCCTCCCTCCCTGATTACAGCAGCCTTAGAGGAGCAGGTGGATGGGAGAGAGAAAGAGAGAGGAAAATACTTTACTATTTATGTCATATGATTGGTAAAGGTAAGAGAAATGTCAGATCAGAATTACAAAGAAATAAGATATGTGCAGTTTTAAAGGAACTTTAATTAAAGTCCACCAGAGGGATAAGTAGGTAGAAGGAAAGGCAAGAAAGTTTAAGCATGTAGCAATGACAGTATGGGTAGAAAGAACAGCACAATCTATTTGCATGAACTGTGTGAACAGAGAGTTTGAGGGTAAACAGTTTAGAAACTTTTGGAAAATTGTTGGTAAAAAATTTTCTCTCTGTTTCTACATTCTAACTCTGGTCAAGTTTTGAATGTGGAGGGAGAGACAAGAAAGAAAGAGGGAATCTTTTGCCCTCAGATCAAAGAGGTCAGTTAACTAGCACTTAATCTTTCCTGCCTCACATAAAAGAGAAAAGTTTTTGTGTACCAGGACACAACCAAAAGGTAATTGAATTTATATTCATATTCATATTTTAAGTGAAATGTGTCACTCCTAATTTGATGCTTAAGATAAGTTAGAATTTATTATACTGTTTGGCACTAAGGCAAATTGGGAAAATGTATGGATCTGAAATTTGTTAACTGGGTGACATTAAGCAAGTTACCTCAGTTTACCTCACATGATTGGAAGGTGCCTAACACAGTGCCTGGCAGAGGGCAGGCACTAAAAATGTTAACCATTGTTATTAGTTCCTTAATTAGATGTGACCAGTATACAATGCCAATGGTGATGAGATGCTGGATTTTCTCTGTAAGGTAATTTGGAAATTCATTCAACAGAATTGGAGTCATCTGATTGGTAAGATGTTTGCTTCAAATTTTTAAACATCTAATATTGTTTCAAATTGGTAGACTTTTGTATCAGTTATGTCAAGCAACTTTTCATAATTTGGATGTTATTGAAGTATGAACTGAAAGAAACTAAAGGACAATGGAAAAATTGTGTTAAACCTGTTATGTTGCTTTATTAGCCCTACTAACCCTGTCTTATAATGTTTTATAACTGCCATTTGGAAAACCAGGTTATTTCCACCTTTGCCTGTAGTTAAGGAGGAGGTTACAGCTAAAACAATTTGACTATCATTTATGAAAGTTGTAAGATTGTTAACTAAGTTATTTGAAGTTACTGTTTTAATGCTAAAACCTAAAGTTGTTAATTGATTACTGTGTGTGAAAAGGAGGGGATTGGGTGAAAGCCTTATTCAGATTGGTTCTGCCCATTCAGAACATCCACCTTGGAATATGGGGCTGGCAGGCAGGGGCACCAGGATCAGCCCCTCCCTGGGGTCCATGTCAGTTCCCCTTATTTTGTAAACTTGCCAAGGTTCCTGTAAACCATCTGTAGGGGCAAGCTTATCAGCCCTGGGGGAAAAAAATAAAAAATTTGGGTTATGGAGTTCCTAAGCAATGAAATTGGCTTGCTGAGAAGTTGCAAGTTTATGTACAATAGATAGAAATTATTTCAATGATTGGGTTTTACACCAGGATAAGTTTAAATTTGAGAAGGAAAGATGTTACATGGAATCCCTTATGTAGGTGAGTCCTGGTAAATCTTTATTGCTTATTGCAGCTCCATGAGAGTAAAATTAACTGTATCTGGCTGTAGGCTGTGATTAGTGAAACTTGCTGTTTGAAGTAAAAGGCCCTTGAGACTATAACTGATTTTGTTTTGAGTTTAAATTTGGGTATAGTTGTCTGCACTAAATCAGTATCTGAGAGAAATGTCATAAGCTACTCAGAGGGAATGTGATCCTGTACTGTTAACAGGTGGAGGTCTGCCTGTGTTCAAAAGCCATGAGGACAATCTTAGCCTCCATCTAGGATGGGATCCTCCTGGTTCAGTTTCTCCATTGTGTTTCTTTGAAAAGGAATATTTCCCACCTGACTATTCCTGAGTCTGACTATGAGGTGGAATTGATACTGCATGGTTGAAGAACTATGACTCTTATCTGAATTCAAACAGAGCTAAGGATATTTTATCCTGTCATATTTGGTATGTCACATGTCCCTGCCTTTTCCTTTTATAGCAAATTTCCATGATCAGAGCAAGTGGTCAGTAAAAGATATGAGCACAATGTAAGTATGTGAGATCTTGCTGTTTTGATCTGAATGGCCTAAACAAGACTTAAAATTAGTGTTTGAAAGACACTATTCAATTTTTGAAGTATGTCTTCCTTTCAGAGTGAATATAATTAGAGAAGGATAAACAAGATTGTGAAACAAAAATGTGTATTTAGTCAGATATGAGGTTAAAGTCAGGAACCTCTTTTGCTTAAAGCAATAAGAGTAACAACTTACGAGCTATCTTATCTTATGGTTGAAATGTAAAGGAATGTTGAGTAACCTGAGTAATGGGTTTGAAAGATTTGGAAAGATAAATAAAGGTTTGATTGAAAATATGGAAGGTAGATAAGAAAGTTTGGGGACAAATGGGGGACATCCAAGTCCCTCCTGTTGTCATTGTCCAGTTTCTGTGGGTACCTTTGTGCCAAATTTAGATGGTTTAAGTATGTTGAGAGGGTGTGAGGAAGTTTGACAGTATTTTAAGAAGAAAGGTAATAGCTCAATCAAATTTCAGATAGCTCTGTAAGAAGAACAGCCAATACTTATCTTACTTCTGGTCATTTTCTTCTTACTCTTTTTTGGCCCTTGTCTGCTAAATCTTCTTGCCAGATTGGTCTCCTCTAGGCTCAGTGCCCTTCATTTCCAGATGACTGCTCGGGCTGGGTACCAACCTCTGTCCAAGACCTGACCCATCACCCACTGGATGTGGTGTTGGTCAAGTTCCAGATACTGGCTAAAGAACCAACTCCTTGAATGGGAGACCCCACAAGACAGGAACAGCTCTACATCCAATCCTAGCAGGAACCAGTTTCAGAAGTTGAGACCTTTGACCCTTACCCCCAAAAATTTTGGGTTCCATCTGTTTAAGGGGGGGATGATGGGGTGCTTGGGTACCTGTGCTTGGACTCCAATTTCTCCCTGACCTCAGAAACACTATCCCTGACAGTTTTCCTCCAGTTGAAGGACCCTAACTCTGGCAGTGACTCATGAGTGGGCCCAGTGAGGCAAACTATCTCTCCCTGTTACAAGAACAAGCTGACCTCTGTAGAATTTCCTTTGTATGAATAGGACTCTGTTGTACCAGCAGAACTATCAAGTACCGACGCCCACAGTTACTGTATGCAATCCAGAGGTCAAGCTATAGACGTCAACTCCCCAAACTATCTTGATACAGACATGACAGACCAAAAATATACCCTTTAGGAACTCTCTTTCCCCATTCCTGTGGTTTCCAGTAGTGAATGATGTAGTTGTATGTTGTCACCTAATTAGCATACTTGGCACATAATTCACTACTTTTCCTATATAAGCTTTAGCATCATTTCTTTAGGTTGCAAGTTCCCTAACGAGCTCTGCCCACCATGGCAGAATTCCTTAAGGACCTCTGCCTGCTGTATAGTGTAACAATAAATCTTTGCCACCTTAACTAAAAGAAGGCTTGACTCTGTAAATTCATTACAGATGTCCCTGTCCTATACTCTGGTCCTTGAGAGGTCTAAACCTCTCAGACAGCAACACCTAGACATCATATTTCAAGGAATTATAAAGGAAAACTGCAATGATATATTAGATTCAGAAGGTAAAATAAAAGTTGAAAGAATACACTGATGACCATCTGAAAGAGATCCAAAAATGGAAATTCCCAGAAATATTATAGCCAAATTCCAGAGCTTCTAGACCAAGGAGAAAATACTGCAAGCAGCCAGGAAAAAAAATTCAGATAGTATGGAGCCACAGTGAAAATCACAAAAGATTTAGCAGCTATCACATTAAAAGACAAGAGTGCTTAGAATGTGATATTCCAGAAGTCAAAGGAGCTAGTATTATAACCAAAAAGTAATCTGCCTTGAAAAACTGAGTATAATCCTTCGGAAGAAAAAAATGGACATTTATTGAAATGGAAGACTTTCAAGGATTTCTGATGAAAAGACTGGAGATGAATAAAAAAATTTGGCATTCAAACACAAGATTTAAGAGCAGCATACAAAGGTAAACACAAAAGAGTAGTCATAAGAGACTCAAGTTAAACTGTTTACCTTCTTATGTGGGAAAAGTATACTCATAACTCCAAAGGACTTTATCATTATTCAGGCAGTTTGAAAGAGTAAATATAGGGCATGAATGTGAGTCATTATATTAGGATGATCCTCCAAAAAAAAAAAACATGAAGGGGGGAGAAAGAGGGATGCACTGGGACAAGGGGAAAGGGAGAGGTAGAATGGGGAAATTTTTCTCATGTTAAAGAGCAGAGTGCAGTGTAAAATGGATAATTCCAATAACATTAAAATAATAAAGTTATGTACAAATAAAACAAATGTAGCCATGATTAGAAGGAAAGTAGAAAATTGAGGGGAAAAAATTATAGCCCTACACGAACTGATGCAAAGTGAAGTGAGCAGAACCAGGAGAACAATCTACTCAGTAACAGCAGTGTTGTAAGGATAATCAGCTGTGAAAGACTGAGCTACCTTGATCAATACAATGGTCCACCACAACTCCAAAGTACACATGATATAAAATGCTCTCCTCTTCTAGGTAGAGAACTGATGGATTCAGAGTATAGACTGAAGCAAATCTTTTCCTTTGTTTTTCAAAACATAGTTAATGGAGAGATATGTTTTGCATAACTATATATGCATATTGAGTATGTTTTTAAGTATTTTTTACTTTCTCAAAACATGAGGGAGGGGGCAGAGAGAAAGAAGAGAGAGAGAGAGAGAGAGAGAGAGAGAGAGAGAGAAAGAGAGAGAGAGAGAGATTATGGAACTGAAAATAAAATATTTTTTTAAAAAAATGTGGGGAAAAGTTGGTGGAAATTACCTGGTTCTCCCAAACTCCCCCACAAATAATTTGAAATAAAGCCTTAAAGTGAACTTCAGAGTGGCAAAAACAATTAAAAGTCAAAGTACAGCAGTTTTCCAACCTAAGACAACTTGGAAGGACTAGAAAAGACCTGATGTCCCAGGGTAGTGGTCTAGCCTGCTTGAAGTACAGATATCTCTGGGGAGATACCACCAAATCAACAAACAACAAGTCCTAGGGGCAGGAGATAGCTTTAGCTTCAGGAACTTTCAATCCACTGACAGTGTTGGGGTCAGGCTGCTGATAAGGGAAAGATTGCAGGGCCATTCACTGGCTGGATGTAGGGCACATGTGTGCTGACCATGTCCAATCCCAGGCTCTGGCTGTGGGCAAGGAGGAACAAGTACACACTGGTGAGTGTAGTTGTGGAGAAGTGGTGGCTATGGTCACTCACAGGAGAGTGGAGTCCCTGGTTCTGTTTCTAGGGCAAAGGAATAAGGTGAAAGGTGAAGGTTGCTGGAGGGGTCACAGAGAGTAAGAGCATTCATGGTGACAGTATTGCTGGGGCCCTAACTTGCATCTCAGAGGCAGAGAAAAGTGCATGAGGTTACTTACAGACCAATGCATGAGCTAGAGGAGCAGTGACCCATACCTGACCTTGGATTATAAAACATTGGAAGAACCAAGAGATCAAAGGCCCCCAGATAGAACTCAGAAAACAACTGCAGGAAAAACCTGAAGCCTGAGACATTATCACTCACACCTCAGGACTAGAGATTGATAACATAAAGTTAGCAGCCAAGAAATAGGCCATTAAAAAAGTGGATAAGCAAAGGAGAAAGAATAGGACCATAGATAGCTACTATGGTGATGGAGAAGATCAAGGATCAAACTCAGAAGACAGTGAAGTCAAAACATCTATTCCTAAAACTTCAAAGAAAAATGTAAAGTGGTCACAAACCCAAAAAGAGTTTTTGGGAGAGCTTTAAAATGAATTTAAAAATCAGAGAGGTTGAGGAAAATTGGGAGGGGAGATAAAAGAAATCAAGAGAATTATGAAAAGAAAACCAACTAATCAGAAAAGGAGATATGAAAACTTACAGGACATTCCTTTTTAAAAATTTTGAAATGGGCAAGGGGAAAGTAATGACTTCATAAGCTAATGACACCAAGAAATAATAAAACAAAATCAAAAGAATGAAAAATTGAAGAAAATGTGAAAAGTCTCATCACAAAAACAACTGATCTGGAAAACAGATCAAGGAGAGACAATCTTAGAATTGTTGAACTCCCTGAAAGTTATGATGAAAAAGAGTTTAGACACTATACTCCAAAAAATTATTAAGGAAAATTGCCCTGAAGTTTCAGAACTAGAAGGTAAAATAGAAATAGAAAAAATCCACCAATCACCACCTGAAAGAAAGCCCAAGGTGAAAACTCACAGGAACATCACAGCTAAGTTTTGAAGCTTCTAGGTCAAGGAGAAAATACTGCAAGGGGAAAAAATCACAAATACTGTGGAGCTACAGTCAGAATAATACAAGATTTGTCAGTTTCTACATTAAAAGACTGAAGGGCATGGAACATGATGTTCCAAAGAACAAAGGAGCTGGGTTTGCAACCAAGAATAACTTACCCAGCAAAGCTGAATGTAATCCTGCAAGGGAAAAATGGATATTGAATGAATTAAAGGACTTTAATGTATTCTTAAATACATTACTGAGCAGAACTGAGCAGAAAGTTTGACCTACAAAAATCAGGAGAAACATAAAAAGGTAAACATGAAAGATATATAAAGAAGAGATTTAATAAGGTCAACCTGCTTATTTCTTATATGGGAAAAAGTCATCAGTAACTCTTAAGGATATTGTCATTACTAGGGTAGTTAGAAAGAGCATACAGAAATAGAAGGTTTGGGGTTGAGCATATTATAATGGGATTATCCTAAAAAATAAAAATTGGGTAGAAGAGGTAAAATGGAACAATTATCTCATATAAACAAGGTGTGAATGGAAGAACTGTTACAGTGAAGGGGGTGGAGGACTGGTAGTGCTAGAATCTTATTCTTATCAGAACTGGGTTAAAGATAGAATAACATACATCTGGAAGGGTATAAAAATCTTCTTAACATACAAAGAAATGGGAGGGCAAGGAAATAGAATAAGAGAGACTCTTAGAAAGATGTGCAGATTAAGAAATAAGAGGGCAAGGGAAGAGAATAAGAGAGGGTCTTTTAGAAAGAGTATGGATGAGGGAGGTAGTGATCAGAAGTAAATTAGATATCTGAGGTATGCATAGTGTGGTTTTACATATATACACACACGTGTGTGTGTGTGTGTGTGTGTGTGTGTGTGTGAAATGGTGGTCTCCTCTAGTGAATAGTGGGGAAGGAGGGAGAGAGACAGTTCAGAATTTAAAATGTAACAAAAAAAAATTTAATTTAATTAAAAAAGAAAAAGAATGTGTGTTCCTTACTTTTCACTTTGTATCCCAAGCTCTATGTGCTTTGCCCAGAGCAAGTGATTATTTTATGCATTATTCATCCACTCATTAAATGCTGCTTACACTTTGCATATATGTGCATATACAAGTGCATGCATACACACACACACACACACACACACACACACACACACACACACACACATCTGGTGCCCAAAAGAGTATTACTGCAGTTTTAAGGTTAAATAGCTTATGTGTGTATAGATATATGTGTGTACATATACATATGTAGTTAGCATTTACATAGCACTTTGAGGTTTGCAATGTGTTTTCCATATTTTAACTCATCTGATCCTTACAGCAACCCTATGAGGTAGACTCTTTTACTATTCATATTTTATACATGAAGGAGACAAAAAGAAGTTAAATATGACTTGACCAGGGTCACAGACATAGGAAGAGTATGAGGCAGGATTTGAATTCATGTCTTCCTGACTGTATGGCCATCACCCTCTCCACTCACCACCTTTTTACTTCCCTTACTATATCTCTTACTAGATCTGTATGTATCTCTATATCTTTGTTGCTTTCTGTCTCTGTTCCTTTCTCATGCTCACTGACTCTGTATCCCTCTGTATCCCTCTGTTTCCCTGTGTATGTTAGTGGAGCTCTGTCTTGCCATCTCTGTCTCTCTATAAGTCCTGGCTCCACCTAAACCCCATGTTGTGAGTTGAACAAGTCACTTTCCCTCTCAGGGAGACTGTACCATCAGAAGGTTGGAGTAGATGAATTGCCTGCACCCCCTCTACCTCTTAACATGTCATGGAGTTTATTGGCATGGCTATTTCTCAAATCAGATGAAAGACAGTATGTACCACACTCTGCAGAATTTAAAGCTCTACATCACCATCACCTTTGTCATTCTTGTTCCTCTCTCAATATGACTCAGTATAATAGATATACATACAAGTCTTCTGCAGTCCAAATAACGGTAAGCAATTGTATTACTATTTGTCAAATATATGTCAATGTTGTTATCATCAGTAAGATACAAGTTCATTTGGCAGTATCACTGAATTCATTGTAGCTTTTTGCCAACAAGTATTTTCTTTCCCCCTCCCCTAAATATAGCTTTGCTTTTATTTTTTCATTTAGTATTTTATTTTTCTCCAATTACATATAAAAACAATTTTTAACATTTGTTTTTAAATTTTGAGTTCCAAAGTCTCTCCCTCCCTCCCTCTCTCCTCACCCTCCTCATTGAAAAGGCAAGCAAATCAATATAGGTTATACATGTGTAGTCATGTAAAACATATTTTCATATTAGTCATGTTTTGAAAGAAAACACAGAACAAAAAAAACGCCTCAAGGAACATAAAGAAAGTAAAAAAAGTATGCTTCAATCTCTCTTCAGACACCATCTGTTCTTTGTCTGGGGATGGATAGCATTTTTCATAAGTCATTCAGAGTTGATTTGGATCATTGTATTGCTGAGAATAATTAAGTTATTCACAGCTGATCATCTTACAATATTACTGTTACTTTGTACACAGCACATTTCACTTTGCATCAACTCATGTAAGTCTCTCCAGGTTTTTCTGAGAGCATCCTGCTCATCATTTCTTATAGCACAATAGTATTTCATCACAATCACATAGCACAATTTGTTTGGCCATTCCCCAATTGATGGACATCCCTTCAATTCCCAATTCTTTACCACAAGAAAAGAGCAGTTATAAATATTTTTGTACATATTGGCCCTTTTCCTTTCTGTTATTTATCTCTTTTTGGACACAGAACTAGTAGTCCAGTTCAAAGGGTGTGCCTGGTTTTGTAGCCCTTTGGGTATAGTTCCAAATTGCTCTGAAGAATGGTTGAATCAGTTTACAACTCCACCAACAGTGCATTAATGTCTCATTTTTCCCACATCCCTTCCAACATTTGTCATTTTCCTTTTTTTGTGCTATTATCCAATCTAACAGATATGAGATAGTACCTCAAAATTGTTTTAATTTGCATTTCTCCAATGAATAGTGATTTATAGTATTTTTATATGGTTGTAGATAGCTTTGATTACTTCGTCTGAAACCTGTTCATATCTTTTGATCATTTATCAATTGGGGAATGGCTCTTATTTTTATAAATTTGACTCAGTTCTCTATGTACTTGAGAAATGAGGCATTTATCAGTGAAACTTATTTCAAATTTCCCCCCACAGTTACAATTGCTGTGTTTCCCTCCATCCCATCCACCCCCATTTATTCTATTTTCTCTCTCCTTTCACCCTGTCCCTCCTCAAAAGTGTTTTGCTTCTGACTACTACCTCCCCTGGTCTGCCCTTCCTCCTATAACCCTTCTCCCCTTTCTCTTATCCCTTTCCCCTCCTACTTTCCTGTAGAGTAAGATAGATTTCTATACCCAATTGAGTGTGTATGTTATTTCCTCTTTGAGCCAATTCTGATGAGAGTAAGGTTCACTCACTCCCCCCACCCCAACCTTCCCTTTCATTGTAAAAGGTTTTTCTTGCCTCTTTTGTGTGAGATAATTTACCCCATTCTACCCCTCCCTTACCATTTCTCCCAGTGCATTCCTCTTTCTTACTCCTTAATTTAATTTTTTTTGAGATATTATCCCTTCATATTGAACTCATACCTGTGCCCTCTGTCAATATATACTCCCTCTACCTGGCCTAATAAAGAAAAAGTTTTTATGAGTTACATGTACAGTTTAACCTTATTAAGTCCCTTATAATTTTCTCTTGATTCTTGTATTTGCAAGTCAAATTTTCTATTCAGCTCTGGTCTTTTCATCAAGAATGTTTGAAAGTACTCTATTTCACTGAATGTCCATTTTTCCCCCTGAAGGATTGTACTCAGTTTTGCTGAGTAGGTGATTTGTGGTTGTAATCCTAGCTCCTTTGCCCTTCAGAATATCATATTCCAAGCCCTCCAATTCTATAATGTAGAAGCTGCTAAATCTTGTGTTATCCTGACTATGGTGCCATGATACTTGAATTGTTTCTTTCTGGCTGCTTGCAATATTCTGTCCTTGACCTGGGAGTTTTGGAATTTGGCTATGATATTTCTTGGAGTTTTGATTTTGGATCACTTTCAAGAGGTGATAGGTGGATTTTTTTTTCAATTTCTATTTTACCTTCTGGTTTTAGAATGTCAGGGCAGTTTTCCTTGACAATTTCTTAAAAGATGATGTCTAGGCTCTTTTTTTGATGATGGTTTTCAGGTAGTCCAGTAATTTAAAAATTCTCTCTCCTGAATCTATTTTCCAGGTCAGTTGTTTTTTCCAAAGAGGTATTACACATTATCTTCTGTTTTTCCATTCTTTTGGTTGTATTTTCTCGTTTCTTGATTTCTCATGAAGTCATTAGCTTCCATTTTGCATTCTAATTTTTAAGGAATTATTTTCTTCAGTGAGCCTTTAAACTCCTTTTCCATTTGGCCAATTCTACTTTTTAAGGAGTTTTTTTTCCTTACAATGAATTTTTGTGCCTCTCTTTCCATTTATCCAGTTCTGCTTTTCAAAGCATTTTTCTCTTCATTGGGTTTTTGTACCTCTTTTACAATTTGGCCTATTCTGTTTTTTAAGTGTTATTTTCTTCAGTACTTTTGTGTGTGTGTGTGTGTGTGTGTGTGTGTGTGTGTCTCTTTTACCAAGCTGTGACTTTTTTCCCATGATTTTATTGCATCACTCTCATTTCTCTTCCAAATTTTTCTTCTGCCTCTCTTACCTGATTTTAAAAATCTTTTTTTGAGCTTCTTCATGGCCTAACACTAATTCATATTTTTCTTGGAGATTTTGGATGTTGGAGCTTTCACTTTTTTGTCTTCTGAGTGAGTGTTTTGATCTTCCTTGTCATAATAGTAACTTTCTATGGTCATATTATTTTTTTTCCTTTTGTTTGCTCATTTTCCAGTATATTTCTTGACTTTTAACTCTTTGTTAAAATAAGGCTCTGCTTCCAGAGTGGAGGGTTCACTGTCCCAAAGCTTCAAGGGTTTTGTGCAGCTGTTGACAGAGATACTTCTAGGGACTTGGAAGTTTTCAATTCTTCCAAGGTAGTGTGATCTGAGAGGTGTTTGATAATCTCCTGGCCTGTGCTCTGGTCTGTGAGAGACCACAAGCACACTTTTCTACCCTAGAACTGTGGCAAGGGTCCCCCCTCCACTTTGACCACAAGCTCTGGTGTGCTAGTGGTTCTCCTTTCCCTGAGATTGCCACCCAGGACTATAATCCAGATATGAGTATGTGCAAAGCAATAGAGTCCTGCCCCCAGTGCCAGCAAAGAGACCCCTGTGATCTCTTTATGATCAGTTGTTCGACCCCCTTACCTTCTGTGCATTGAGAGCTCTTGAGGCAGCCACTGCCATTGCTGATCCAGTGGCTCCTAAGGCCTGCTCCTGGTTTGCTGGGGCCTGGTCTGTACTGGCATGGCCCTTTAAGTTGTCTTTGGTTGGAAAATTATTTCATCACATCCTTCCGTGGGTTCTGCCACTCCAGGAATTATTTTAGGGCATTATTTAAAGGTGTTTGGAGGGGTTGGGGGAGAGCTCAGGTGAATTGCTGCTTTTTCTTCTTCGTCTAGGCTCTAATCCCCAATGTTATCTGTTATTTTCTTAATCAGTAGATATTGAAAGCACAACTACTATTGTGGGGCTTGATGATGTTTTTGGAAACCAAATGGGAGTCTTCATTCTTGAAAAGGTTGGGAAACCACCAAAAATGAAGTAAGGATGAGGAATGGGGAACATCTGTAATGATTTGTCCCCCTTCCCCTCCTGTAATTTGCTCCACTCCCATAACAACAAATGTAAGTCCTGGCTTAGAGATAAGAATTGCATGCCTATATACAGGCAAACTCCAAACACACAGAGATTTTATTTCTTTTTTCAGACCTCCTTTCTTTCCCAGAAGGGGCAGAAGAGGACATGACATCAGAGGAAATAAATGAACCTGCTCTGACAAGCCCAACCAAGCAAGAAAGGACCAAAGATAACTTTCTTGGATGAAGGGGAGAACAACAAAGCCCTGAAGAGTCACCCATAAGTGAATCTCCCATAGAAAGACTTTAAAGGTGTGGGTCTGGGTGAGGGGGAGAAAGAAAAATGGAAGAGAGAATGCACTGATACTCTGCCTGTGGGTCAGCTAGGTGCCCCAGTGGCCCCCCTGAAGCATATGCCTGCCTGAAAATCTTGAAGCCTGTGACCCAAAATCCCTGACCATCTGATTTCCCCAAACTTTGTGATCTCTCTCATTCCCTGATTAATCTGATTCCAACAAAATTCATCTGTCTCTCTCTTTTTTCCATTTTTCTCTCAGCCTTTTGCTACCTGCTCATCTTCCTTTTTGTCTTCTTTCTTTGCTGCATTTTTTTCTGTCTTTGCTAATGTTCTCTCTCTCCCCCTTGTTCCCATTCTCCCCTTTTCTCCCAACCCCATTTTTGTCTCTGTCTCTATCTTTCTGCTTGTATAGTTGTCATGCCAGGCTCACAACCTATGTATCTCTCCCCGTAGTACTATCTTCTTATCTCTTTTTCTCACTTTCTCCTGCAAGCATGGATGGTTTCATTATTATCTCTGTCTTTCTAGCACATAGCACAGTGCCTGGCACATAGCAGGTACCTAATAAATGCTTAATAATTGATTAACTGTTCCTCCTTTGGTCTCTTTCTGTTTCTTTGTCTCTTACTCTAAATCCTGGCTCCACTATTAATGCAGCATAAGTCCCTTCTCTTCTCTGAGACTTAGGTTCCCCATTTTCACAATGAACAGATTGACCTAGATTGTCCCTGAGGTCCCTCCTATGAGTCCCTTTCATTCCTCTTGTGGCTCACTTAGTCTCAGATTCATCCTCTCTCTCTGTTTCTCCCCTCCCTCAGGATGCCTCCAGCCCTTCACTCTCCACCAACCTTGTTCTCCAGGCCACATGTTGTCTGTTCTCCTCACAGATGTGGGGGCTTATCTATCTCAGCCCCTCTTTCTTTGTAGATGCTGGTGCAGCTAGCCTTCCAGAGGACTGAAGCTTCATCTGCTTGGAGTCTAATTATTCCACAGAATGGGAGGGCTTCAAAGGGTGAGGCAGGTCAGCCTGAAGAACAGGAAGTAAAAGCATTTTCAAACAAACAGAAGGGTATATTAAGAGAAATTTACAGAAAACAAAAAGGGAGGAAAGTGGAACTTGCCCTGTGACCATTCAAATTATTGCCTAAAGTGCTTATTAACCAGATTTAGGGTTACAATAAACATTTTTAAAAAGATTAAAGAAATGTAGACCAGATTTAGAACCAAGGACATACAGCTCTAATAATAATAACAATGATAATGATTATAATAATAATAATAATATCTTTATTTTTCCCAGAACTGTAAGTCAATTATTATAGAGAGTTCCCTCCAACAATAAAGAGCTACCTCTTACCTGCAACTTTTATTCATGTAGAGTTGGCCTGGGAAACTGAGAGGTTAAGAGACTCATCTAAGGTAACACAGCCAGTTTGTATCTGAGGCAGCACTTGAACTCTGATCTTCTGGGCTTTTCAGCTGGCTCTCTTTCTACTATACTTCAGTAGTTCCCTTATGTTTAATGATTGTGTCCAAGCTGACAACTACCAAATCTATATTTCTAGCCTTGGTCTCTCTCCTGATCTCCAGCCCCACATCATGAACTGCCCGCTAATCATTTAGAATTTGATGTCCCATAGACATTTCAAACTCAATATTTTTAAAACTGCCCTCACTGTTCTAGCCCCTAAACCCACCCCTCTTCTGATCTTCCATTTTTTCTGTTGAGGGTACCACCATCCTACCAGTACCCAAGTTCACAACCTCCTCCTGTAACTCACCCCATGTGTTCACTCAGTTGCCAGATCCAGTGGCTTCTTCCTCCCCAATATCTCTCATATGAGTCCCCTTCTCTCTATTTGCACATCTACTGCCCAAGTTCATCACTCATTGTCTGAACTATTAGAATAGCATCCTAATTGGTCTTATAGACCCATCTGTTCCCCCTCCTATCCTTTATCTCTACAACTACCAAATTGCTTATTCTGAGGTCCAAGGCTAAATATGCCACTCCCCTACTTGATAAGCTATACTATATCTTTATTACCTAGAGTTCAAATATAATTACATATGTTAGGGTTCAAATATAAAGTCTGTTGTCTTTTTATTTAAAGGCTCTAGATTAAAATATAAACTCTTTGAGTGATTGGTAAATGGGGCCTGAATGGCCTGTTGAGGGCACAATAAAGGCTAGAATAAGGCATTAGATCCATGTCTTCATTGTCATTTTTAACTCCTCACTGTCACTTCATATGCCACACAGTTGCCAGATCTAATGGCTTCTTTCTTTTTATGCTGGCTTGTAAATTTTATATTGAAAAGTGTTTAGTCCCAACACACAAAATGGCAGTTTGAACCAGAAAAAATATATTCAAACAAAAAAAAAAATTAAAAAAAGCACTTCTTTCCTCCCAACCCTACTTTGCCCAGTCTAAAATAAATAGTACAAGATAGGAGTGGGAGTTATGGTGTCTTTTTTTTTTTAAACAGGCAAATCTAAATTGGTAAATCTTTCCACCCAGATTCTTGTGTCCTAATTCTTGTAAACCATTTAAGCATATCATTTATTAATGATATATATATATGTATATGTATGTATGTATGTATATAGATGTACACACACACATATATAAAACATAATTGGATTGATTATTTTTATTCTGGTGCACTTTGCAGGGTTACAGGGCTTGGCAGTGTGCTCCTTCCTGAGGCCCTCTATAAGGCTCAAAGCCAGTGTTTCTGCTATAGGTACAGCAGGAAATAGGACCAGGGCAGTACCCAGGTAGCCCAAGCATATTGGGGGTTCATGGGAGGGAAGGAAGTTTCCAGGAACGCTGAAAGCAGCACAATCTCTAACATGTCACTGGGGCCTTTCAGGGCCACAAGTGAAAGAGTACCAGTTGACAACTGCAGAAGGAGAAGGAAAGAGTGATAGAGCCTGGGTCAATACCTACCTTGAGACTATAAAAATGGAGGCAGAAGCCAGTGATTACAGCAGAAGGTGGATTTGTTCTCAGTTATCCCATCCATAATTGTAGGACAATGACAGCAGCATCCAGACTACAGAGGGAAAAGGAACAAATGGCCTGCCCACCTTATGCAAGAGTACAAGAGGGAACAGAGCCTGGTCCTGGTACAAAATCACAATCCAGGAACTGAGGCTGTAGATATGAGTAAATGGAAGACAGGTCTGAATATAATGAAGAAATACTATGAGTTAAGAGAACCCCAAGAGTTGAACCCAGAAGAAGAGAATACCATCACAAAAATATAAGGCACCTAGATGGTGAAGTAGATACAGCACTGGGCCTAGAATCAGAAAGTCCTGAGTTCAAATATGGTGCCAGATACTATATGTGTGACCCTGGGCACATCATTTACCATTTGTGTGCCTTTTTGTTGTTCAGTTGTTTCAGTCATTTCCAACTTTTTGTGACTTCATTCAGAGTTTCTTGGCAAAGATATTGGAGTGATTTGCCCTTACCTTCTCCAGCTAGCTCATTTTACAGATGAGGAAATGGATGCAAATAGGGTTAGGTAATTCATCTGGGGCACACAACTAGTAAGTGTCTGAGGCCAGATTTGAACTTAGGAAAATGAGTCTTCCTGACTCCAGGCACAGCACTATCCACTGTGATACCTAACTGTCCCTAGCTGCCATAGTTTCCTCAAATGTAAGAAGATCATGACAATAGCACCTACCTCCTAGAATAGTGGTGAGGATCAAATAAGATAAAATTTTTAAAGTGTTTAGCATAGTGTCAGGCTCACTGTTGGTCCTTAATAATTCCATTCTTCCTTCTATCCTTCCATCCTTCCTTCCTTCCTTTTTTCCTTTCTTTCTTCCTTCCTTTTTTTCTTTCTTCCTTCCTTCCTTCTTTCCTTGCTTTCTTCTTTCTTATTGGCAAAACCTCATGGAAAAGAATGGCTAGGCCATAAAGACTACAAGAATGACCCAAAGAAATAAAGCCAGAGCAAATGAAGCAAAATGAAATTAGAGCTGCTGTGGGTGGGGGTGGGGGATAAATTGGAAAGAGAATAGAATAGAACAGAAGATGGAGACCATTGCTTAAGTAGTGCACTCCCTGAAAAAATGCCAAATGCAAGGCTTAGATATAGTTTTGTTCTATTTTGTCACTTTTAAGAGGTAAAAGAAAAAGGAATGAAAAAATGGAGTAAGAAGTGTGTAGGAACTTATTATTTCTCATAGTAGGAGTGATTGAGAAAAGAAGTATACCAAGATGAAAAATCAAGAGGGGATGTGGACATCTCATGTATCTCATCTCTGAATTGGGAAAGAAAAGGTCCAATACATGCACACAGAGTTTGTTGTACAAATATATAAAAATTCAATAGGAAAGCAGTTGGGGAGAGGAGAGAAGAAAGAGGAAAGAAGGAAAAGTTTGCATCAGGGATAGGGGAAATCGGTAAGGAACAGGTTCTTATAGTCCTACATACAAGCACACTATACTTACACACTTTCTCTCCTCAGAACCTAATAAACAGAATGTTAGGGTCATTTTTATTTCATTTCCCAGAATGCTTCTGTTTCCCAGAATCATCCCACTCAGCAACAACTCTTCAGGTCAGATGCTCAGATGCATTGCCTTCAACATCATGCAAAAGTGGCATCAGAGGAAATAAAATAGCCTATTGGTCTTGATCCATTGGGTTAAAGAAAGTTCCTGCTCCAGTGTCTTTCTGATTATATTCTTCAGAGCTATGAGTGTATGCATGCATGTAGGAACAGCTCTGAAATGGTTTCATATTTCACACACAGTTCATTTTAAGACCCTCCCATTTTGACAGAGGACATCACTTAGAAGTGGACCAAAATTACTTTCCTGGATATCAACATGATATAGCTGGATGTTGAGGACTTTCTGACTGAGGGCAAATAGGAAACTCCATCCAAGTGGAAGGAAGGATGGTGAGCTTGTAGTGTAGTTTCATAGAGAGAGCAGGAGTAGATGTTAATGAGAGAATTTTTTTCATTTCTCCTTGCAACATGGACAGTGGGGCAAGGGAAGTGAGTACTTCCCTAGCAAAATCATCCAGCTTTCCCTCCTAAATCTCTAGTCAAAGATACTCACTACCCTTTGAGGAAGTCTATTCCCCTTTCCATCAATCTGAATTGTCAGCAAGTCTCTGTTTACAGCAAGCCTAATCTAGGCTCTTAGCAACTTCCATGAACTGCCTACCCCAAGTTCTTGTGTCTTGGATAGAACAGAACATATCTTATCCTTCTCCCACAGGACAGACATTCTAACACTTGAAAATATTTAGAAGTCCCCACCTCTACATTTTCTTCAACCAGTCTCCCTATGTCATGATCTCAAGGTGTATCGACAGCTTGATTTCCTTTTTCTGTGTGCATGCCAATCTGTCAATGTTCATTTCCCACATTTCCCAACTGGCTGCACTCCTTTGGACTTCATCATGCTCCTCATAAACTGCATCTTCCTGCAAGATCACATTAACCCTGGAACTCACACCTCCTCATTCCTCCCTGACCCTAGGCCCCTCCCTCCCTCTGACTGGACAGGCTGAGGATGCACAGTGGAAAGCTCCTCTCAGAACCTCCATTTAAGAGGGTGCTCAGGCCAGCTATCAATTCATTTCTCACATTTCCTCTCTGCCTGCCCTCTGTTGAACTTGAACTTTCCTGTAGCACAGGGCACCCCATCCCCACTTTTTTAAGTTTCTTTGTCATTGCTGTCTTCCCCCATTTGTTCCTTAATTCCTTTGCAAGAGTGGTGTTAAACTAACAATTTAAACCATTACTGGTAAGGTTTGTTAGGGAAATATATTTGGGGGTATTGTTCATGTGATTATTATAGATTATTAATATATATGATTAGTAGAGAGAAGCTCTGGCACAGATGAAGGAGTTATATAATAACCTCTATAACCTCTAGCTGTATTGAGAAAAGTAAGATCATGAATACAGTTGATTACCTTGCCAAAATCAAAGGGATTATAGGGGCCTTGGTCCTGAGCAATACCAAAGGGAAAAGATGGCAGGGGTGTACTAACAGCTACCAAGGCAATTTGAATCTTGGCATACTGTTCTCCCCAGTAGCTACTTCTCTGAAACAAAATGTAGTCACTCTTTGGGGAGGTGAAAGTTACTGGTCTAGGGTGGTCCAGTTTACCAACCTTCTCTTTGGGGTTTCCAAGATACACCGCTCTAAAGCTCCAACTGCAAAGTTCCCTGTCAAGGATGAGGTAAATCCAGACCTTGGTTGTGAGATGGTGCCATTCTCTGTGCCAGGGACAATTTCCCATGGGTCTGGATCCCCTTGGTGTATGTGATGACACACCCAATGTCCATGAAGTCCAACAGCTTTGAGGGGCTACAAAGCCTGCCCTACCTCACCATGTAGTTTACTAATAGCATGAAGCCTTTTCCAATCCCCCTGGGAGGAATGGACTGGGGAGGAAGTACAAGCAGGATAATGGAAAGCAAACAAAGCAAAAAACATCAAGAAACAATATGAGGGACAGGTTACACATGGGAGCAATGTATCCAGGAATCCTTTTTCCCCAATCTTGATTGCAGTCAGGGTAGTTATCAGTATTGGAATGGGCTTTCCCAAGTAGGTAAGTTCTATTGGTCCACTGGAAATTCTTGACATAGACCTCATCCCCAGGATGAAAATCATCTATTGAAAAGTCCAATGGCCCAGTCTGTACTGCAGCTCCAGGGTTGTGAAGTTCCCTCAGTCTATTTTCTAGTTCCTGTATATAGGAGCAAGAGAAGTATCTCCTCCCAGTAACAATGTATACTGCAGGGAGTAAGGAATTACTTTTATAACAAAGTAGCCAGAAAGCATTTCAAAAACAGAGAGATGTAATCTCCCCAGGGTGTGTAACAAAGAGAGAACAAAGCAAGAGGAAGTACATCAGACCACTTCAAGTGTATTTCACAACACAAGTTACCAATCAGGGTCCTAAGTTCTCTGTTCATAAATTCAACCACACCTGAACTCTGGAAGTGATAAGGATTAAAAAACCTAGCAGTCACCCTAAGAGAAGAATAAATTTGGGAGAGGACTGTGGTCAAGGAAACTAGACCCTCTGTTTGAGTCAATGCGAGCAACAAGGCCAAAGCAGGGTACAGTTTCCTTAAGAATAATTTTAGCAACAAAACCCACAATGCCTTAGAACCAGGAAAGACCTCAACCCAAGGAGTGAGCTGATCAAAGATAATGAAGCAGACCCTAGAGTAGCCAGACTTGGGCCAATCTACAAGCGCTTATAAGGAGTACAAGCTGCAGGATGGCTGCTGAAAGTGATGGCATGGAATGCATGTTGATTAAATGCCTGATAAGGGAGGAGGCACAAATACACACAGCAACAAGGGTAATATGGAGGGCAACCCACAGCCTTCCAACAATCCCTTGTGTACCAAAATGCCTCCTCACAACCTATGGGCAGACACACATACCTGATGGTAAAATCTAGGAGGAAGCAGTGGTTTGCCTTTTGCAGTCACCCAGACCCCAGATACCTACTTGTTACAGAAATGCTGTTTCCATTTTGCAGGCTCAGTCATTGTAAGATAGAGACAGGTCAGCATTATCAGAGAGAGAAAGATGAACCACATATGTGGGCCCTTCATGGGCAACAAGTTTTGCAACAGCAGCTGCACAGTTGTTTCTTCTCAGAACAGAGTCAGTTCCATTAGTGTGGGCAGACAGTGGACAATGGTCAGAGCACTAGGAAGCCATAGGAAGAACAGAAATTCATCAATGTATGTGCATTGGCAATGACTTAACCACAAGAAGTCAGAAACTCTTCTGTAGCCATAACATCGCGGCAGCACGACAAACTCCAAAGATGTCATGGAAATAGGTATGAGGATTCGTTATGCTGTATCCATCAGCAAGATGGCAAGCTTGTGTAAACACAATGAATTCGGCAGCTTGGGTGCTGAGGTTAAATGGCAAAGAGGCTGCCCAAACAGTGTCATGGTCAGAAATCACAGCAGAGCCTATGTTGCAGAGACTATCCCTCATAAAAGAGAAACCATCAGTATATAAAATGTGTCTAGGATTTTGTAGGGAGTGGCAGAAAGGTCATTGTTATGCCTTTTGGCCATATCTACCACAGAGGTGCAATCATGGAGAGGCTGCCCTGAGGTAGGTGTGTCTGGGAGCAGTGTTGCAGGGTTAAGAATGGAGCAATGTTTGAGAGTAAACTTGAATTACCTGGCACAGTAACCTTATATCTGGTGAATCTCTAATAAGAAAAAGCTTGAGTCTGATGGCATAGCAAAAGAGCTTTGATCTCAGGGGGCACTGAACTATCAGAAGGATTCCCCAAACTAGATTGCATGATTTCTCTACTAACAGGACAGTGGCAGTCACAGCTCTTAGGCTGGGGGGTGGGGGTGGGGGGGGAAGAGGGTGTTTCCATAGCAACAGTGTTAAGTTGGGTGGAATACTATGCAACAGGGCAAAGAGAGGGTCCCAACATTTGAGTTAGTACATCAGAGGCTACCCCTTTAGTTTCAAGACCAAAAAAGAGAAAAAAGGGCTTACTGTAACCCAGGCATACCAGTGCTAGAGCTGAGGTCTACAAGTACAGTAAGGTGTTATGGTTCAAGCTGCAAGGACTCTGGAACAGAATCTGTGGTTAGAGAAATTAGAGCCTTAGTAATGTCACCAAAAGATGGAATCCATTGTCTACAATATCTGGGTGCTCCCAAAATGGCACACAATCATCTTTTGGTTGTAGGAACTGTTGCTGAAGAGCCAAAACATGCTTTGGCAAAACAGAGCAAGTGCCAGCAGACAGAATGAAACTGAGATACTCCACCTGCGGGAAGTATCACTGCATCTTTGATTTGGAAACTTTGTCACTCTTTAGCTGAAGCTGAAGGAAAAGATGATGGCTGTCATCTCAGCAGACTCCAATACTGGGTGCCACTAATTAGATTAACAATGTACTGAGCCAAAGAGGAGCCTTTAAAAGTGATGGAAGCTAAGTCCTGTTGCAAGACTTAAGAAAACAGAGCAGGGCTTTCTACAGACCCTGGAGGCAGATGAATCCTTGTCCATTGTGAGTTCTTCTAGGTAAAGGCAAACAGCTACTGAGGATGCGGTGAATGGGAATGATTAAAAAAACAAACAAACCTGAGCAAAGATCTATTACAATAAAGCAGGTAGCCTCATAGGGAATTGAGATGATGGAAGTGGAATTGGGTACTACTGGTTGCCTGGGTATAACACAAGCATTAATAATGCACAAGTCTTGTATAAAGTGATACACAGGTTTACTATCAGTCCCTGCCTTATGTTTTTTAACAGAAAGGATAGGTATATTACAAGATGATTTACATGGAGGAGGTAGACCCACAATGAGGGAGAGAAGCCAGCAAGTTGCCTGAGCTCTCCCTGGTTTCCTTAGGAAACAATAGTAAATCAAGCCTCTGAATAGATTCTGGAGTGACAGAACCTACAAAAAGACAGAGTGGAACAATTTTCCAGCTCAAGATAACTTGAAAGGACCTCTGGAGAGCTCTGTTTTACTTGGATAAAAGGGGAGTGCAGCCCAATGCATACAATGTTGGGGCAAGCTAATAGGAGTCTCTTAGCCACAGCACAGTTCAGCAAATGAAGCCACTCAGTCTTGGCTCAGCAGGCCAGTGGCACAGTAGGCTAACTATGAGACCTCCAGCCCCAGTACAGAAGGTAAATTGCCAACCCCAGAAACCAGGCAACAATAGGTGTGACTAGGCTGGGCCACCCCGGTGCAGTAAGCAAACTGCCAGCACCTGAGGCCCCAGAGCACAAAGCCAGTGATCAGGCCCTTGGCCTCCAGCACAAGAAGCTTGGGACAGTGCCCCCTATACCTCAGGAATAGAGCTCAACTTTAAAAGCTACAAAATAAGCCAAAAAAAAAAAAAGAGCAAGAAGCAAAAAAGAACCTTGATGATAGAAAACTGCTACAATGACAGGGAAGATCAAAAGACAAACTCAGAAAAGGACAACAATGTCATAATGCCTACATGAGAAACCTCAAAGGGGAATATGAATTGGTCTTAAACCCAAAAAGCCTTCTTGAAAGAGTTTCAAAAGGATTTGAAAAGTCAAATAAGAGAGGTAGAAGAAAAATTGGGAAAAGAAATGAGAGGTATACAAGAGAGAGTCAACAACTTGAAGGACAAAAATTGAAGAAAACAATTCCTTAAAAAATACAATTGGCCAAATGGAAAAAAAAAAAAGTCAGCTGAAGAAGGCAACTTTTTAAAAATTAGAATTGGCCAAATGGAAAAGGAAGTACAAAAGCTAATTAAAGAAGATAATTTGTTAAAAATTAGAATTGAGTCAAGTGGAAGCTAATGATTCTGAGACATCAAGAATCAGTCAAACAAAATCAAAAGAATGAAAAAATATAAGAAAATGTAAAATACCTCATTCAAAAAAAAACAACTGACCTGGAAAATAGATCCAGGAGAGATAACTTAAGAATTATTGGACTAACTGGAAGCCATGATCAAAGAAAGTCTGGACAGCATCTTTCAAGAGATTATGAAGGAAAACTGCCCCGATATCCTAGAACCAGAGAGTAAAATAGTTATTGAAAGAATCCACCGATTCCCTCCTAAAAGAGATCCTAAAGTGAAAGCTCCAAGGAATATTGTAGCCAGATTCTATAATTATCAGGTCTAGGAGAAAATATTGCAAGCAGCCAGAAAGAAACAATTCAAATGTCATGGAGTCAGTATTACACAAGATGTAGCAGTTTCTACATTAAAGGACTGGAAAACTTGGAATGGGATATTCCAGAAGGCAAAGGGCCTGGGATTACAACCAAGAACCAACTACCCAGCAAAACTGAGCATAATCTTTCAGGGGAAAAGATGGACAGTCATTAAAATAAGGGACTTCCAATCTTTTCTGATGAAGACACCATAGCTAAACAGAAAATTTAATCTTCAAATATAAGATTCAAGGGAAGCATTAAAAGGTAAATGGGAAAGAACAAAAAATATACCATGTTATTCAATAAGGTTTAATTGTTTACACCCATACATTGGAAGATGATACTGTAACTCTTGAGAACTGTATCTTTATTAGAGCAATTAGAAGGGGTATACATAGATAGAGAGTGTGGGTATAAGTTGCTTTTGATGTGATGATATAAAAAAACTGAGGGGTGAAAAAAGGATTGTGCTGGGAGTAGAGGAAAGGTGAAGCAAAATAGGGTAAATTACATCACACGAGGAGGCAAAAAAGACCTCAGTAGAGGGAAATGAGGGAGTGGGGTGAATGTTGTTTGAACCTTATTCTCATCAGATTTGGCTCAAAGAGGGAATAACATACACACTCAGCTGGGTATAGAAATTTATCTTACTTTATAGAGAAGTTGGAGGAGAAAGGGAAAGAAAAGGGAGGGGAGTGGATAGAAGGGAGGGCAGAAGTAGTAGGGGAAGGGGGAAAGAAAGGAGAGGGGAGGTTAATAGAAGGGAGGGAAGATTGAGAGAGGTGGTGGTCAGAAGCAAAACTCTGGGTAGGAGGGACAGGGTGAAAGAAGAGAGAAAAATATAAACGGGGGAAAATAGGATGGAGGGACATACACAATAATCATAACTGTGAATGTGAATGGGATGAACTCTCCCACAAAATGTAAGTGGATAGCAGAGTGGATTAAAAACCATAATCCTACAATATGTTGTTTACAAGAAGCACATTTGAAGCAGAGAGATACACAAAGAGAGAAGGTAAAAGGCTGGAGTAGAATATATTGCTCTTCAGCTGAAGAAAAAAAAAAAAAGCAGGAGTAGCAACCCTGATCTCAGGCAAAGCAAAAGCAAAAATAGACCTAATTAAAAGAGATAAGAAAAAAACACTACATATTGATAAAAGATACCATAGATAATGAAGTAATATAAATACTAAACATATGTGCACCAAGTGGTATAGCATCCAAATTCTTAGAAGAGAAGTTAAGTGAGTTACAGGAAGGAATAGAGAGCAAAACTATACTAGTCAGGGATCTCAACCTCTGCCTCTCAGAACTAGATAACTCTAACCACAAAATAAACTAGAAAAAAGTTAAAGGGGTGATTAGAATTTTAGAACATTGGCTATCACCACCTTTCAATTGGCTAATATGACAGAAATAGAAAATAATAAATGTTGGAGAAGATGTGGGAAAACTGGGACACTAATGCATTGTTGATGGAGTTGTGAACTGATCCAACCATTCTGGAGAGCAATTTGGAACTATGGCCAAAGGGCTATAAAACTGTGCATATCCTTTGATCCAGCAATACCACTATTAGGTCTGTATCCCAAAGAGATCATAAAAAAGGGAAAAGGACTCACATATATAAAAATATTTATAGCAGCTCTTTTTGTGGTGGCCAAGAATTGGAAACTGAAGGAATGCCCTTCAACTGGGGAATGGCTGAACAAGTTGTGGTATATAAATATAATGGAATACTATTGTGCTATAAGAAATTATGAGCAGGCAGATTTCAGAAAAACTGGAAAGACTTACATGAACTGAGGCTGAGTGAAGTGAGCAGAACCAGGAGAACATTGCACATATCAACAACATTGTGTGATAATTAGCTTTGATAGACTTGGCTCTTCTCAGCCATATAATAATCTAAGACAATTCCAAAAGACTCATGATGGAAAATGCTATCCACATCTAGAGAAAGAACTATGGAGTCTGAATGCAGATGAAGCATACTATTTTCGCTTTTGTTTTGTTTTTTTTCTCAAGGTTTTCCCTTTTTGTTCTGATTCTTCCTTCACAACATGACTAATGTGGAAACATATTTAATATGATTGTACATGTAAGACCCATATCATCTTTCTTGCCATTTTGGGGAAGGGAAAGAAGGGGGGAGGAAGAAAAAAATTTGGAACTCAAAATCTTATAAAAGTGAATGTTGAAAATTATCTTTACATGTAATTGGAAAAAATAAAATACTATTAAGTGAAAAAAAAGATTTATAAAGAAAAACAATACTTTGATCCCTCAGAGAGTTAATAATAGGTGAAATATATTCAATAGCTTCCCTTGACAAAGGATATTGAGGAATGAATGGCAGGGACTCTCCTTCAGTCTTGATGGTGACAGGGACAGCAGAATTTGACAATCCTACATCTGAAGGTGAAATAACATAATTAGACATGTTGGGACAGAACATTGCCCTCCCTTAACCTGGGACTTACTCTGACATAAGTGCATATAGACTCAGTGGGAAGAAGAGCCACTTATAAGAATAATACATACAGGACTTAAAGGTAGGGCACACATATGGTTAGGACACACAGAGTACATGCACAGAGGGTCCACTCATGCCTCTGATGCTGCAGGACCAGCAAAGTCTCCTGTGACTCCTGATGGTCCTACAGTAGTTTTATGGGGTGGAGTCTCTGTCAGGTGTTACCCCCTGCTACCATCTTCTGGGTCCATCTCTTCAGTCGCCATAACATCTCCTTCCCTGTTGAGAGAAATGGTTATTATTATATTAATAACCAATTATTAAATTGGAATCTAGGCTTTTCTCCTCAGTTTCCTCATTAAGGCCCAGCTCTTGTTAAAGTCAATCTCTGAAGGACATGACTAATTTACCTCTAGCCTTCAAGGAGCATGCTCTCCAAAGTTGGGCTGGACCCCACCCAACTAGGAGACCTAGCTTCTGTTTAGGATATAAACAGAAACTAATCTGGATGAGTTCTTACCCTGGGGAAAGCATCCCATATTCTTGTACTCCTCCATTAGAGTTTAGGGTGATCCAGCTCATGAAGGAGAAAACCAACCAGAGTGGTCTGGATGGAGATGAATTCCCATCTCCAGATAGCTGAAGGGGGCTGAGTCTCATGATCAAGCCACAGTCTCAGCAAGCAAAGAAATGTCCACCAGTCAAGGTTGATTTTTCACTTGTCAAGGGAATTCCCTTTCAGAAAATATTTAAGACTTTTAAAGTCTTCATTGGGTATCTTTGGTTACTGAGATAAACCACTGACCATCAATTTATTGATTGCCAGCTAGTCTAATTAATAAATTGATTATTAATTACCCAGAAATTCTGTATCTTGAGGTTTTAAATTTGTTATATTTGCTGAGCACCACAAAGGGAGCAGGGCCCTGCACCCCAGATTCTTATCTGAAAACTTCCCTATGTCTTTTTGGGCCCAAGTAGAAAATTTGTCCACAAGACATAACTTTGTGTGTATACATACATATACATACACACATATATGTATGCATATACAATATAGAGAGATATACAGCTGTATATACATGTATGCACACATATGTATATATACATACATATGTATGTGTGTGTGTTGCCAACTGGACCAAACCAGCCTCTAACCTGTGAATGACCAGAGCCTAACAGAGCAGGCTAGAGACAGGAGAGTCAGGAATCAAATGGAAGTTTAATTTCAAAGTGAGAAAGATGGCTTATAAGCAGGGAGGCAAATTAGACACATGTGTTGGAGCCCCTCTCTAGTAGGGGGACCCTCTTTTGTGTGGGTAGACTTCAATACTTCTACCTTTGGCTTTGTAGTGAGCTGTAGCCCTGACAGTAAGGGGTAACAGCAACAATGAGACAGATTTGCTTCATAGTACGACTTCATGACTGGGACATGGATACACCAGGTGCTTACCAGAGCTCAGAAAACACCTGGTACTGGTCAAAGCAATACAATAATTAAATGAAACAATTCTGGGATTTTGCTGTGGCTGAGATCATCCAGAAGGTGAGTGCAAAGAATTGTCCTATCAAACTCAGGGGACAGCTGGCTTACTGGGACTCAGCTCCAGAAAACAGGGTGTCTCCTAATATCTTGACATAGTGTGTGTGTGTGTGTGTGTACATATATATAATGTTCTATGTCTGTTTTTGAATGTTTTCTTTGTGCTTTTTGTGTTGCAACTTCTAATTTTCACTCTCGCAGTGGGAGTGGGTAGGTTGCATCAATAGAACACATTTTATTGAAAGAGATCTCCTGAAGTAGTCTAGGGAGATAAACTGGGGGAAATTTTATACATATAAATTATAGGGGGCCACCTAATGTGTTTGGAGTATTTGGGGGATACCGAACTTCAAGCTGCATTACAGTATGCCCCAAATGTTTTGCAGGATTAGGGTTTTAAAAAGGAAATCTGGACCATTGAGCTGCGAGAAAATAAACTCTAAAATTATAGATCTTCAATTGTCAGGTCTCTGGGGAGAAATCAGATAGTAGATCTTGGTCAGATTAAGCTGTGAGTAAAAGATTTCCTTGAGCAGAGGAAATAATTAGGTATTTTTATTCTGAGTGAAAAAGAAATTGCCTTGAGCAGAGTAAAGATGGAGGAAGAGTAATTTTATCTCTAGTAAATTTCATTTCTAGTCTCTAAGACTGTGTGTTCTCATTTGTATTGGGTGTCTTTTGAGATCTCAGTGTGTTTATTGTTTGATATGTAAGATTAGCCTGTATTTGCTTTAGTGTGATTTCAATTGCTCCAAGGCAGACAGCTGAGAGAAGGGTGAGGTCTTAATGAGCTAGACCAGCAAGACTTTGCCTGGAGGCACTTCTGCCTCTTTTGTTGTGTTATCTATGTTTAAAGTTTAAAGGGGAAGTAAAGAGAAAACTTTTTTAAAAAATTTCTTTCTATCTTTTGATTGTGGTCAAAATTAAGAGACAGAGAAAGGAGTCTCCCCAATTTATAAAAGTTGGCCAATTTGAAAGTAGAATCAGAAAAGAGTTTTTTTGGGGGGGGGAGGTGCTACTGATGGGGTGCTTGGGTGCCTGTGTTTGAGTTCTTGTGCTTGTACTTGGACCCCAATTTCTCCCTAGTCTCAGAAACACTGTCTCTGACAACCACTCCCCAGCCCAAGGACACTGTGCCTAGCAATTCCTCATGTGTGGGCCCCAGCAAAACCCTTATCTCTCTCCCTGGTGCAGCTACACAAAGCTGGGTGAGACAGTGCTGGGCTGCTCAAGCCCCAGGCCTCAGATCATGTCTCTGGAATCCTCCCAGTTCCTTAGTAAGTTCTTGACTTGTGAGAAAGCTTTCCCTTGTTGCAGAGCATTCTCTCATCAAGACAGAGAGAGAGGGGTACCTTGCCCAGCTCATGGAGTTTTGTACTGGGCTGGCCCAAGGACTCTTCCTCCTGCCAGACTCCCAAGATCCATACCTCTTTCACCTCCCTCCCTATCTGATATACTCCCTGTACTTTCCCATCCATAGCTCCCAAAGACACCTTCACCTTTAGATTACCTCATCAGTGTCCCTGGTATTCCTTTCCCATGCCCTTTTCCATATAAACCCTAGCTCCATCCTCAGTCTCTTGCAGGTGCCTTAAGAATCCTTGCCCGCTGGAAAGCGTAATAATAAATCTTTGCCACCTTGACCTAAAGAATGCTTGAGTCTGTGAATTCATTCCAGACAACCCATCCTGTACTCTGGTCTGTGAGGGGTC
The DNA here is from genome assembly GCF_900497805.2 of Vombatus ursinus. NCBI lineage: Eukaryota > Metazoa > Chordata > Mammalia > Diprotodontia > Vombatidae > Vombatus > Vombatus ursinus. The sequence goes on along the minus strand of NW_020954553.1, from coordinate 17,683,859 downwards.
TCAACCTCTCAGAATGCAACACTGCCATTAGTATAAACCAAGCTGTTTTTTTGGGGGGGGAGGGTGAATTTAATTGTTAATAGACTGATACAAATGTCTTAAAAAACTCTTTAGAAATATAAAACATAGTGATAATTGATGAGGATGAGATCTAGACCCCAAAAAGGAAAAACCCTGAATTTTCCCACAAGGCCAAATATCTGGCATTTGCCTGAGGCCATAATCCCATCAACTGGCCTTTCATTGTGGTTACACTCTATCTCCCAATTCTGTTACCTTTAACCTAGTCTAGCCCTCCATTTTACCTCCCTTTGGTCCCAGGCCACTTCCCACCCTTAATGCTATCTAGGCTCCATTCTCCCTTGGCTATGCAGTCCAGGTCCCTGGAATTCTATTACCTCATAGACTACTTGGCCACTGCTGGATCCCTCTCGTAGTCATTCTGTATATAAGGTCCATCTTGTCTCCATTGAGGTGTTTAGATTCTTAAAATCTAGGCCCTGCTCAGATTTTTAGAATCTAGCCAATAGCTCACAGGTGCTCAGATTCCTTAAGAGTCTGGCCGATATGGCAGATCTTTAATAAACCTTGTCTTTGGTTGAAAGAAGGCTCGGGTCAAATTCTTTTGGGCAGGATCTGCGTGTCATGATTTTGGGATTCCAACACCCCTAACTCTGTACAAGGAAACTGCCTAACCCCAAGTTCTTCTCCAGCCAATGCTGGATGGTATGTAAGCCCTCCCCACCTTTCTTGCTCTACAGTTGGCATTGCTCTTCAAGCACCAAGGCTTGGAGGTACTTTTTGGGCAGACAGTTACAAGGCTGTCTCGCGCTCAGCCTGATGCTCTCAGGCTCTCGGTTCACTGGGTCAGTTTGAGGCCATGGACTTGGGTACACTTTCTGCAGCATAGAGGACAAGGACAGACGCCCTATCCGGAAATGTATGCCCAATTCTGTCAATTCTCTGGGTGCTAGGAAATTGGGGAAAACTGCAGTTGCTTTTTGGCTCCCTGAGGCTTACATACTCCCTTCCCTCTGCACCTGTGAATTCTCCTTTATTGAGGATACAGGGAAGAGTTAGAACAGCTAAAAATATCTTGGCAGATTCTGGAGATTTTGTGATTGATAACATTCAGACTTCTTAAGAGTCTGCCTAATATGACAGATGTTCTAATAAACCTTGTCTTTGGCTGAAAGAAGGCTTGGATGGAATTCTTTCGAGCGGGATCCACGTGTTGCGATTTTGGGGTCCTAGCACTCCTACACCTCTAAACCTCAACATTTATGATTTTCTATGAAGATGGCATAGGACCCTTTCAAGCAAGAACTCTTTTAAAATGTGGTCATCTGTGAATGGTAGAGTCCTAAAATCTTACTAGACTTGCTAATAGTTTAAAGTAATGATGAAGACAGGTCTTTTGGTCCAACTGACAACTGAGCAGGTATATAAAAAATAAATGGACAGTTTAAACATGTTGAGAGGGTGTGAGGAAGTTTGACTTTGTTTAAGTAGAAAGATTGAAAACTATGGTAGTAATGAAAAAATTGCACCTTGATTAGAAAGTCAATAGAGAAAGTTATAGGGGGTTAGGAGAAATTTGATAAGCAATGTCTTTCTAAGTGTGATAATTGGGGTAGATGGCTGTCACTTTTAAAATCTTTGGCAGTGGAGTAGTGGAAATAGTGAATCCCATAATATGAAATGCTTGGGATAAATAGCCCTTGTGTAAAACATAACACTAAATAATTGAAATTACAAATTGAGATGCTGTATTATACATTTGAAAAATAGATCCAGATGTCATTGAATTTATTGCAGTCTCATTTTAAATAAAATGTGTATTTCTTAATCAGATGCTTTTGGTTAGTCAGAATTTATTATACCATTTGGCATTAAAGACAAGTTAGAAAAATGTATGGATCAGGAAACTTGTTAGCTATGTGGTTGTAAGCCAAGTTACCTCAGTTTTTTGATTTGTAATGTATATAAAGATAATGCCTAACATTAATTTGGTAATTCATAGTATTAGAAATATTGTCAGAAAAACAAATTCTTTTGGATTTTAGGTTTAATTGTTAAAAGATTGATGTAAATATGTTTTTAAAAACTCTTTAGGAATATAAAAGATAGTGATAATGGTTTTCTGTAAAGTTTGCACAGCAAGGACCCTTTTATAATGTCTTCATCTGTGAAAGGCAGAGTCCTAAAATCTTACTAGACTTGCTAACAGTTTAAAGTAATGCTGAATGATTGGTTTTGTGGCAGATTCACAACTGAGTAGTGTCAATCTTTTAAGATTTCAAGAACTAGCCCATGCTCAGGTTTAAGTACAATGATTTGAGTTTAGTGGAGAACTAGAAATTACAAAGGGAAAAGATTCAGCCTCTAACCATTGTACTGATTCAGTTTAGAGGTTCAGGGGTGCTGGGACTCTGCCCAAAAGAATTCGACCCAAGCCTTCTTTCAGCCAAAGACAAGGTTTATTAGAACATCTGTCCATCATATTGGGCAGACTCTTAAGGAGTCTGAACATGAATAAGCAGTGGCTAGATTATAAGAATCTAAACATCTTAATGGAGACAAGGTGGACCTTATATACAGAAAGACTGTGGGACGGACCTAGGAGTGGCCAGTAAGCTGACGTGAACAGAACTCCTGGGACCTGGACCTCGAAGAATGGAACCTAGCTAGGATTAAGGGTGGGAAATGGCCAGGGGCCATAGGGAGATAAGACAATGGAAGGGAGATTGGGTGTAGCCACAATGAAAGGCCAGTTGATGGGATTACAGCCTCAGGCTAATGCCAGAGATTTGGCCATGTGGGAAAGTCCAGGGTATTTCCTTTCTGGGGCCCAGATCCCAACCCCATCAGTATCACACTGTCTTAAGAATTTCTGCAGCTTTAGCTTTAGTCTCCTACAAGTAAGGTTAGATAAGCTTCTGGTAGTCATGTCCACCTGCCTTTCGGGGTGGTTGGTAGGAAGACCATATTATAATCTGACACTATATACACAAATACTATACACAAATAGTAGCTGTTTCTCTTTTGGCCAGCAACCCTGAGGGTCTTCCCCTCCCAGTTTTTTGTTTTTTTGTTTTTTATTTTTTAATTACAGGAGCTATCCCTTGACTCCCTTCTTAAAGAGGCTTATTCACTGAATGGGCATTATCTCACTCAAAGTGAGAACCTGAAAAGATCTTAGCTTAAAAGGGCCAGGGTCTCCCAATGCATCCTGGGCCATCTCCAGTCTTACTGATGAATATGTGGCTACTGGACCCAGATGGTTCTGGAGGAGAAAGTAAGGATGGTGACCTTGCACAGCCCTCCCTCACTCAAATTAAAGTCAATTGCAAGTCATGTTCATGCGGTCTAGAGATTAGGGGTCCAGGAACCCCAAAATCATGACACCCGGGTCCTACCTGAAAGAATTCGACCCAAGCCTTCTTGTAGCCAAAAACAAGGTTTTTTGAAGACTCACCATATTAGCTAGACTCTTAAGGAATCTGAGCATCTATGGGCTATTGGCTAGATTCTAAGAATCAGAGCATCTTAATGGAGACAAAATGGACCTTTTAAAGACTGTGGGAGGGACCTAGGAGTGGCCAAGTAGTTTGGGGTGACAGGAGGAAGGGCCTAAGGAGATCTGGATAGGAGTGGCCAGTAAGCTGGGGTGAACAGAACTCCTGGACCTGGACCTTGTGGCCAAGGGAGAATGGAGCCTAGCTAGGATTAAGGGTGGGAAATGGCCAGGGGCCATAGGGAGGTAAAACAATGGAAAGGAGATTGGGTCTAGCCACAATGAAAGGCCAGTTGATGGGATTATAGCCTCAGGGGAAAGCCAGAGATTTGGCCAGGTGGGAAAGTCCAGGGTATTTCCTTTCTGGAGCCCAGATTCCAACCCTATTAATGTCATCATTTCCCTGATGTCATGGTCCTCTTGGAGAATGAAGGACAAACACAAAAAACTGGTTATGGTAAAAAAATTGGTTATTGTGATCTGTGACTATTATACAGAACCTTAAATGAAATGTTCCTTAAATTATTCAAATTGAGAATTATTTAATTACCTCCTGTGGAAACTCTGTATCTGCCTGAAGAAAACTGACCACACCCCATCTGCCTTGGATCAAAGTCCTTTGCCTATGCCAAAACCCAGTCATTCAACTTTAATCTTAGAGTGAGAAATTTTAACAGCAATGGCTTATAATACATAAGCACACTTTAAGTTACCTAATAACAGCAGGTGTGACTTCAAACTGATGAAGTTTTATATGCATTTCTTGGTATTGGTAATGTAAAATTAAGTATATGTCTGTATTGTGAAACTTGGAAATCAACATAGTTAGAAAAATAGATTCTCTTGTAATTTGGATACTGTAATTCAGTATTAAGAATATTTTATTTTATTTGGATTACAAAGATGGGGAGAAAATTTCCTTGTTGTTTTGTCTGATAAGGTGTTTTGACACGGTTATAAGTTTGTTTTAACTCTGCTGGTGACATGGTTTTGTCAAAGCTCAGTCCATCTTTCCCTTTTCCCCTCACATTGTCTCCTCCCACAAGTTCCATAACTAGAAGCCCTTGATGATATCAGTTGGTGATTCATTGAGGAGGCCATGCCTCTCAATAGAATCAAATAGGGTAATGAGAGAAATGATTATTAATCAGCAACACCTTGGGGAGATTCAGAGCTCTCCTCTTCTTCTAAATTCCTGGTTTTAAAAAGTTCAGTCCCTTGTATGACATTACTGATGAGAATGCATTGACTCTCCTCAGTCTTGGTCAGATCCCACCCAAGCTTACAAGGAATTTAATCTAAGGTGGGAAAGCCCATTGTGTTCTACTCAAACTTGGGTGGAGATAGATCTTTTTGTTTATGGGGAACCTGTGGCCTCAAGGCCACATATGGTCCTCTAGGTCCTCAAGTGCAGCTCTTTGACTGAATCCATACTTCCCAGAACAAATTCCCTCAATAAAAGGATTTGTTATGTAAAACTTGGACTCAGTCAAAAGGCTGTACTCAAGGACCTAGAAGGTCAAATGTAGCCTTGAGGTCATAGGTTCCCTACCTCTGGTCTAGATAGCCTGAAGCTAGGAGTGGTCTGAGTATAGAGATAATTTCTCTGTTCAAGGGTGAGTGATGTCACCCTCAGCCCCTTATTGAACACCTACTATATAAACTGTGAGTCCAGGCCACCAGGATTGTCTTTGGTCTGAGGCAGAGACCAAATGACCATCCTTTTATTAACATCCTGCTGGCCTTATTAATAAAATGATTAAATTACTCAGAAACTATGTCTCTTGAACCTTTTAAATCATCACAGTAGGTCTGACCTAGCTGAAGATCCAGCAAATGAGACTGAGACAGAATGGTAAGGGAAGTAGGCAAACAACCAGTAGAGAATGGTGCCATGAAAACCTAGAAAGAAAGTCATATCCAGGAGAAGAGAGTGATCAATAACGTCAAAGGCTGTAGAGATGTCAAAAAGGATTCTGATTGAAAAAATAGCCTCAGACTAGGCAACTAAAAGATGATTTGGCCTTTCTTTCTGCCTGTCACCAGCTGCTTTTCTGCTTTATCCTCATGGGAAGAAACTATGGAATGAATGAGTATCATGTTGTTGGCTGCTAACGAGCAGTCCCTGGCAAACTGAGACTGGGTCTCATAGGCTGGAGCAAAGTCTTAGCTTCTGTAATAGCCGGAATCCAGGAGTTATAGAGGACTGGTGGAAGATCTTACTGGTGGCTGAGTACAATAATCCACATGTACACAGATGACACTTGGATCTATCAGCTTGTAGAGGATTCTCAGCAGCAACCTCAAGGTCCTATGGAGCTTATTCTTACCCAATCCACAGAGGACCTCAGAGTTTGAGGTGACACTGTCACAGTGAAGAAGTCACTGGGCCAGAATTGACTGCTTCCTCATGAGTTGACTGTGTATTCATCCCTTTTGGCAGAAAGGGACACCAGAGAAGCTCCAGATAAAGATAGGTGAAACAACAGTGAGATTTATGAAAAATTGCTACATGGTAGGGATGAAGGATGATATCAAGGAGAACTAAATACTGAAATCCTCTGCTACCATTCCTTAACAATCTTGCAGAGGTGGTATCCCCATGTGATCTAAAACTTACTCAAGAGTCAGTTGTGGGGAGTGGAGGGCAGTTGCTGGCACAGTGGATAGAGCACCAGCCCTGGAGTTGGGAGAACCTGAGTTCAAATCTGGCCTCAGACACTTGAAACTTACTAGCTGTGTGACCTTGGGCAAGTCACTTAACCTCATTGCCTAGCCTGCCCCCCTCCAAAAAAAAAAGACTCAGTTGTGGGGCAGGGTGAGTTGAAGTGACAGTGAACGGACTTGACACTATAAGAGTCCCTATGCCTGTAGTGAACTTTGTGAAGACTGAGATCAAGACATACAAATATTGGTTTGTCCAGCAAGTTTCCAAGTAAATGGTCCCTACCAACTCCTCAATACCCTGATTTACCCTCTCTTTGGCAACTAAATCCTTTCAAGCCCACTGCTGCCAATCATCAGAGATAGGTCTACCTGATATTTCTTTCTTTATTCTCATTCAGTTTAGGGTTTTATTGTATCAGGGTACCAGAGGGAACCCCAGTTGTCATTTTTTCCTGTATTTGCCACTTGTAACCTGAACATTTCTAGCACCCTCTCACTTTTCCTCCACTGTTCTTACTGCAGATCTACTTAGGAAGTATTGGAGTCAATACTTGTGATAAACTGAATTTAGAGTTGGAAACAAATTAGATGACAATTGAATGGAAAATAACCAAGCAAATTGTATTATATGGATGGGGAAACCATTACTATAGTGTAACAAATGATGCATATGATGAATTCAGAAAAGCATTAATGAATCTACATAAACTGATGTAGAGTGATGTAAGCACAGCCTAGAAAACAAAATACACAAGGACGAAAATAGGCAGCCTTTATATAGTGCCTACTATGTGCTAGACACTGTGCTAAGCATTTTACTAACATTGTTTCATTTTATCCTCACCTGAGGATAAAACCCTGAGACATTGGTGCTATTGTTGTCTCCATTTTACAGATGCAGAAACAGGCAAAGATGGTTGAGTGACTTGCCTAAGTCACACAGCTAGTAAGTCTGAGGCCAGATTTGAACTCAGGTCTCCCTGACCCAAGGACCAGTGCTCTATCAGCTTGGTTATGGAGCTGTGTGTAGCACATCGATGTAAACAGAAAGAAGAATCACAAAGAGAAAATAAGTGACTGTTACAAAAGTAAAGAAGCATGGCTTAAAGGAAGAGACATTAGAAGATACCCTAATCTGATCTATTTCCAGAGGTGGGAGCTTCACAAGTGTTACACACTGCACATATTTTAGACTTTTTCAAAGTGTTCAGTTAAGCTGATTTTTTCCTCTGTTGTGTCTTTAAAAAGTATGCTTTAATAGAGTGGGTGCGTCTCTGGGAGAGAGATGGATACTGGGAGAAATTAATTGGATTGTAAAAATAATAATAATAAAAGACATCAATAAAAACTTATTTTTTAAAAGGAGATCATTGGTAACTTTGGAGAGAGCAAATCTAGCTGAATGATGAGATAGGTAGTGAAATACAGAACTCAGAAAGTGAGAAGAAAGGAAGAAGAACCTGTTACAAAAAAACTTATTTTTTTAAAAGAGATCATTGGTAACTTTGGAGAGAACAAATCTAGCTGAATGATGAGACAGGTAGTGAAATACAGAGCTCAGAAAGTGAGAAGAAAGGAAGAAGAACCCATTCTCCTTGACCTCTCCTCCTTGACACTTTCTTCTCTCCAGGTTTTTAGTACACCACTCTCTCCTGGTTTTCCTCCTATATGTGACCACTCCTCTGTCTCCTTTGCTGGATCCTCCCCCAGACCACAACCTCTATCTGTAGGTGTCCCTCAGGGTTCTGTCCTGAGTCGTCTTCTCTTATTCCTCTATGTTATTTCACTTGGTGATGTCATCAGCCTCCATGCATTTAATTACCATCTTTATGCTGATGATTCACAAATCTGCTATTCCTGCCTCAATCTCTCTGCTGACTCCAATTTCACTTCTCCAACTACCTTTTGGACTTCTCAAACTGGAAGTTGAGTAGACAACTCAATACGTCCATAACAGAATTCGTTATCTTTCCCCCTAAACCAACTAAGTGCCCAAGGTTTGCAATCTAGGAGTCCTTTTAGATTCCTCACTATCTCTCACTTCTATCTGCCATCCAAGCTTTGGCTAAGGCCTGTTGATTTCTTCTTTGCAACATCTCTCAAATATGCCCCCTCCTATTTTCTGACACTGTCACAGCTCTAATGCAGACCCTCATTGCCTCACAACCTAGATTATTGCAATAGATTGCTTGTAGGTCTGCCTGCCTCATCTTCCCCCACTCAAATCCATTCTCCATTCAACAACTAAAGTGATCTTCCTACAACACAGATCTGATCATGTCACCCCATCCTACCCAATAAACTCTAGTGGCTTCCTATTACCCCCATGAGCAAATATAAAATGTTCATTTGGCATTCAAAGCCCTTTGTAATCTAGTCCCTCCTATGTTTCCAATATTCTTATACCTTACTCCCCAACACATATTTTTTGATCCAGTGACACTGGCCTCCTGGCTGTTCCACAAACACGACACTCCATTTCTCTGCCCAGGACATTCTGTCTGTCCACCACGTCTGGGATGTTCTTCCTCCTCTGCTCAGACCACTGACCTCCTTGACTTCCTTTAAGTCTCAACTAAAATCCCACTTACTACAGGAAGGTTTCCCTAACCCCTCTTCATTTTAGTGCTTTCCCTCTTTTGATTATTTCCTATTTATCCTGTATATAGCTTTCTTTGTATATATTTGCTTGCATGTTGTTTCCTCCATTATAATATAAGTTCCATTGGTGGGGTATGGGCCCAAAGTAAGACCTTTGTCCCAATTTGGGCCCCATTTGTCTATGGGCCCTAGAAAACCCTTAGACTGTCCTTGAATTCTCCCACCTGATCAAGGAGATCTCTGGCATTCCCTTGAGGTTATAATTCCATCAATTGGTCTTTCATTTTGGCTATACCCAATCCCCCAATTCTGTTACCCTTAACCTAGCCTAGACCTCCCTATGTCCCCTTAATCCTATCTAGGTTCTATTCTCCCTTGGCTACCCCTGGAGTTCTATTACCTCATAGACTACTTGGCCACTCCTAGATCCCTCCCATAGTCTTTCTGTATATAAGATCCATCTTGTCTCCATTAAGATGCTCTGATTCTTACAATCTAGCCACTGCTCAAATTTTCCCAATCTAACCAATAGCTCATAGACACTCAAATTCCTTAAGAGTCTAGCTAACGTGGTGAATCTTCAATAAACCTTATTTTTGGCTGAAAGAAGGCTTGGATCGAATTCTTTCAGGCAGGACTCACATGTCGTGATTTTGGGATTCCAGGACCCCTAACCTGTAGACCTTATCACCATGAGGCTGGGACTGTCTTTCACCTCTTTTGGTATCCCCAGTGCTTAGTACTGTGCCTGGAACATGATAGGCACCTAGTAAATGTTTAATGAATTGAAGTTTTTCCCTCCAATTCCCTCCATATCTTTGTGTATAAATACAGCAACCTTCTAAAAGTCAAATGCAAGGGTGTGGCTCAGCTGTATGATTAGCCTCGGCTCAATTACCTGTCCTTATCTGTGGTGATCTTTGTGCCAAAGAGTATAAAATCTGACACTGCTTCCATTTCATCTCTTTCTATTTGCCATGAAGTGATGGGACTAGTTGCCAAGACCTTAGTTTTTTGGTGTTTTTTTTTTAATATTAAGCTTCAAGCCAGCATTTACACTCTCTTTCACCTTCATCATGAGGCCTCTTAATTCCTCTTCATTTTCTGCCATCAGAGTAGTATCATCTGCATATCTGAGGTTATTGATATTTTTCCAGTAATCTTAATTCCAGCTTTTGATTTATCCAGCCTGGCATTTCACATGATGTACTGTCAAGTCAAAAACAAATGACCAAAAAGTCGCAGAGCTTATGCAACTGCTGTTAACTCTGAAAAATATCAGAGTTCAGAGTGATCATCCCAACCATAGTCAACTCTAAGAAATAAAATAAATAAAAAACAAAATAAAACCAAAGAACCAACAGGGTCATAGACAAAAAACTTTCTTTATTCTGCTGGAGGAGGGAAACTAGACATGTGTGCCAGAGCTTCCTCTAGACAGAGACTCACTTTAGTGAGGTCAAATCTTAATACATACATCAATGGCTACAAAGTGAGTTGTAGCCCTGACAATGACAATGCTTGAACGGGTCCTACACCACCTTCATAGAAAACCATTATCACCATGTTTCATATTTCTAAAGAGTTTTAAAAACATATTTAAATCAATCTTTTGTTGACCTGAAAGTTTGGTTAAAGAAGGCAAACAAGTTAGGTGATATATGATTATATAGTTTATTCCCTTTCAGCTAGCGAATCATGTATACATGGGAGCCAGAACATGATTCTGACTCAGAGATTAAGTAAAATACGAAAGGTTTTATACAGTTTAGAGTGATCAGACTCAGGATGTCTGTGTTACTAAAAAAAAAGTATAGCCTCCATATGTTTCTTAACATATAGCACGGGAAAGGAAGTTTCTTAGTTGAATAGGTTGTAAATACAATAGAAGAACATCAAAGTATCAATCAAAATTATAGATCCAGGATATGTGTTTCTTCTACATAACATATGTCCATAGGATACAAAGATAAGGAAAAGTCCCACTATTGAAGAGTGTCTGTTCTCAGGCATCCTGTGTGTAGTGATCATAAACAGGAAGAATGCCAGTCAGTTCCAGATGGTCCTGTAGTTGCTGACACAGGAAGGGGTATTATTTTAGTTCACTGGGGGAGAAAAGATTAATTCAGGTTTTTTGGCCATTATTGGGGCTTAATTGATGTTATATGATTATCACTTTTTTTTTTGACTAGGCAATGGGGTTAAGTGACTTGCCCAGGGTCATACAGCTAGTAAATGTTATGTGTCTGAGGCCAGATTTGAACTCATGTCCTCCTGAATCCAGGGCCGGTGTTCTATCCACTGCACCACCTACCTGCCCCTAGATTATCACTTTTAACAATTAAATCCTCCCTTCCAAAAAAACCCAGCTTGGTTTATTCTCATGGTAGCACCTCCCCCCTTCAAAAAAAAATCTTTTTTTCTGATTCTACTTTCAAATATGCCAACTTTTGTAAATTGGGGAAAGAGCCCCTTCTCTGTCTGTCTCTTATTTTTTACCACAATCAAAAGACAAAGAAATTTTTTAAAAGTTTTCTCTTTACTCTGGCCCTTTAAATTTTAAACATAGATAACTCAACAAAAGAGTCACCCCAAGTGCCTCCAGGCAAAGTCTTGCTTGTCTAGCTTAGGGCTTCTTAAATTTTTTCCACTTAAGATTCCTTTACCCTGGAGAAATTTTTCATGACCTTGGGTATATAGGTATATAAAATAGGTATACAAATCAAACATTTACTGATAATAAATCATAATATTTTAAAACAATTCTTTGTTATACATAATTTTACCATTTATTAAGGACAAAAACAAATTTCCATGCTAATGAGATAGATGTGCTTGTTGATTTTTACATAATGAATTAAATCTTAGTGGAATAGTAGATACTGCAGGACATAGAACATCTTCAACATTTTTTTTCAGAGTTGATTGATATTTTGATTTTATAATCATCAATGCTGAGAATGTGTGCTTCACATAAATATTTTGCACAAAATGGCAGAAGTTTGGGCCATTTCAGAAATTGCTGCAAATTCTGTCCTAATTCAAAGCCAAAATTCATTTAACAGTTTTGTATGTACAGTAAAAACACTGTAATGCATAAAAAAAAATAGTCTTTGTGTGGGACAGAGACCACTACTCAAATTCAAAACAAAGACTTAGTTACCTTGAAAGCAGAAAGGAGTTTATTGCTTTCTCACGAGAAAGGGTACTGCCCCTAGTCGCCCTAATGGCAAGGGCCAGGGAGGACGCATGCCGGTACTCATTGCCCTAATGGTGGTACAAGTACAAGTACAAGTTGGTTAGAAAGCAGGGCTTATTTATATCCTAATGCGAGTTCCTCCTCCCAAAACCTCTTCCCCTTTGTCCCATTGTTTGGGCTTCAGGTAGCACAATCTATTCAGGAAATGTTCCCCAGCAGCAGAGTACACAAGTTTGCCAGAGACAAGAAGAGGGGGCAAGTCTTGCAAGTTGTTTTAGGTTGGGGGTAGGGCTATTCTATTCTTTCTGCTACTTAAAAACAGGGTCTGAGGGGGTTTTGACAAGGTCAGAAGGGAGTGTTTCAACAATACAATTAGAAGGCCATCTACAACAGGTGCCTCCAATCTCTCCTCCCACTCTTCTTACTATCTGGCTTCTGACCTTATCTCTATCCAAATGACCAGTGATCTCCTGATTGCTGCCCTTTGTGAGAACTATTAACAAAAACTATTAACCCTTTGAGGAGGCTTCACATCTGAGAGATCATCATCTCTCACATCTTGAATCTGAGCCGAGGTGTTTCTGGCAGCATTTATGGGCATTGTGTGGCATTGAAGAGGAGGGGGGGGTTTGGGGTGCTCCTAGATGCACAGAGGCACCCCAAGATCATGGGAGGTTTTGGGGCACTGGGAAAAAGCCCCAGATCATGGTGAGGATCTGCCTGAAAGAATTCAACCCAGATCTTCTTCCAGGCAGAGAAAAAGTTTATTAAAGATAAAGCATATAGGCCAGGTCATGCCTGTGAGGACCAGTGGTCTTGAGAGTCTCAGCCTTTGTGTGTGAGAGGTTCTCAGCTTCTAAATGGGGGCTGGGAACTAAGGAGGCCAGGTGGCGGGCTTGAAGCAGTCTCAGCCTTTTGGGCTAGATGCTCAGCATCTGAATAGGGGGTGGGGTGGATCTTAAGTACAGAAAGATTGTGGGAGGGGTCTAGGAGTGGCCAAGCAGTTTGGAGTGATGGAAGGAGGGGTCTGAGGAGATCTGGATGGGAGTGGCTAGTAAGCTGGGGTGAACAGGACTCCTGGGTCCTGGACCTCATGGCACCTAGCTAGGATTAAGGGTGGCCAGAGGAAGGGGGGGTTTGGTTGGGTCCCTTTGGAAGGTAATAAACAATGAGAATAGATAATGAAGGGAGCTGAAAGGGGGGAAGTTTGCTTTCAAATGGAGATAAAGAGAGACAAACAGAAGCCAGGTTCTTTTCAGGGCCAGGAAGGAAAGCGCATTTGAATAAGATTTCAAAGAGAGAATCTAAAAGTTTTAAGGTTTTCCTGGGAATTGTAAACAAAGGAGCCAAATTCCTTTTGAAAAGGGGCCAGAGGGAAAAGGGGCAAAGGTAAACACCTTATTTCCCAGGGGAACGCCAGAGATTTGGCCATGTGGGAGAATCCAGGGTTTTTCCTTTCTGCGGTCTAGATCCCAATCTCATCAGCATGGTGTGATGGCATGCGTAGTGCAAAATGTGCATGTTGTGTGTATAGAACCAAAGCTGCAGTAAAGTTGCACGACACGGGCAAGTGCTGCTGATGCGGTTTAGATGTTCAGGGGTGCTGGGACCCCAATATCATAACACACAGGTCCTGCCTGAAAGAATTTGACCCAAGCCTTCTTTCAGCTAAAGACAAGGTTTATTGAAGATTCTCCATATTAGCCAGACTCTTAAGGAATCTGAGCATCTATGGACCATTGGCTCAGATTGTGAAAATCTGAGCAGTGGCTAGATTATAAGAATCATAGCATCTTAATGGAGACAAGATGGACCTTATATACAGAAAGCCTGTGGGAGGGATCTAGGAGTGGCCAAGTAGTTGGGAGGGGAGGAGGGGCCTAAGGAGATCTGGATGGGAGTGGCAAGTAAGCTGGGGTGAACAGAACTCCTGGAACCTGGACCCCGTGGCCAAGGGAGTATGGAGCCTAGCTAGGAGTAAGGGTGGGAAATAGCCAGGGGCCATAGGGAGATAAGACAATAGAAGGGAGATTGGATGTAGCCACATGAAAGGCCAGTTAATGGGATTACAGCTTCAGGCTAAAGCCAGAGATTTGGCCATGTGGGAAAGTCCAGGGTTTTTCCTTTCTGGGGCTCAGATCCCACCCCATCACTGCCAGAAACACTTCAGATTCATTAAGTGTTTGATTTTGAATTAATTTTTGGTCATTGTGCATTGGGAAACCTTTCACCTTTGCTAAATTTTTTGTGACTCCTCCCCCCATTCAGTTACCCAACCCACAGTTTAAGAAGCACTGGTAGTTTGTTAAGCCCTCACCCTTCTCTCAGCTCTTTGCCTTAGAGCAATTGAAACCACACTGAAGCAAATACAGGCTAATCTTGCATCAAACAATAACCACACAGAGACCTCAAAAGACACCAAATAGAAATGAGAGCACAGAGTCTTAGTATTCTGCTCGAGGCAATTTTTTTTTTCATTCAGAATAAAAGTACCTAATTGTTTCCTCTGCTCAAGGAAATCTTTTACACACAGCCTAATCTGACTGGGACTTGTAATTGTACAGTTTATTTTCTCACAGGTCAATGGCCCAGATTTCCTTTTTGAAACTCTAATCCTGCAAAAAATTTGGGGTATACTGTAATGCTGCTTGAAGTTCATAGGCAGAATCCCCCAAATATCCTAAATTCCCTAGGTGGCCCCCTATAATTTGTATGTACAAATTTTCCCCCAGTTTATCTCCCTAGACTACTTCAAAAGTTGTCTTTCAATAGAAAGTGTTCTATTGATGCAACCCCCACACCCACTCCCACTGTGAGAGTGAAAATTAGAAGCTGCAGCACAAAGGAAACACTCAAAACCAGACATAGAACATCACACACACACACACACACACACACACACACACACACACACAC
>NW_020954553.1:17646523-17668949 GCF_900497805.2 Vombatus ursinus | reverse complement strand
ATTCTTACCCAGAGAAGATCCAATTGCTGGTAATAGGGAGAGAGTCAAGCCACAACCAGGGTCCTAACACAAAGTTCCCTCTTGTGGACAAATTTTCCACTTGGGCCAAAGAAGATATAAGGGAGCTTTCTGATAAGAATCTGGGATGCAGGGCCCTGCTCCCTTTGTGGTGGTCATCAAATACAACAAATGGAAAACCTCAAGAGACAAAGTTTCTGGATAATTAGTAATCAATTTATTAATTAGGCTAGCTGGCAATCAATAAATTGATGGTCAGTGGTTCATCTCAGTAACTGAAAATGCTCAATGGAGAATCTTAAAGCCTTAAATCTTTGAAAGAAAAGATTTCCCTTAACAAGTGAAAATCAACCCTGACTGGTGGACCTTTAATGAGGAGGTGGGCTAAAAGTCTTCAGCTCCTCCTGCTGAGAATGTAGCTTGATCATGAGACTCAGCCCCCTTCAGCTATCTGGAGAGGGGAATTCATCTCCATCCAGACCATTCTGATTGATTTTCTCCTTCATGAGCTGGATCACCCTAAATTCTAATGGAGGAGTACAAGTACATGGGATCCTTTCCCCAGGGTAAGAACTCATCCAAATTGGTTTCTGTTTATACTCTAAACAGAAGCTAGGTCTCCTAGTTGGGTGGGGTCCAGCCCAACTTAGGAGAGCATGCTCCTTGAAGGCTAGAGGTAAATCAGTCATGTCCTTCAGAGACTGACTTTAACAAGAGCTGGGCCTTAATGAGGAAATTGAGGAGAAAAGCCTAGATTCCAATTTAGTAATTGGTTATTAATATAATAATAATAATTTCTCTCAACAGAAAAGGAGCTGTCATGGCAACTGAAGAGATGGACCCAGAAGATGGTAGCAGGGGGTAACACCTGACAGAGACTCCACCCCATAAAACTACTGTAGGACCATAAGGAGTCACAGGAGACTTTGCTGGTCCTGCAGCATCAGAGGCATGAATGACCCCTCTGTGCATGTACTCTGTGAGTCCTAACCATGTGTGTGCCCTACCTTTGAGTCCTTTATATATTATTCTTATAAGTGGCTCTTTTTCCCACTGAGTCTATATGCACTTATGTCAGAGTAAGTCCCAGGTTAAGGGAGGGCAATGTTCTGTCCCAACATGTCTAATTATGTTATTTCATCTTCAGATATAGGATTGTCAAATTCTGCTGTCCCTGTCACCATCAAGAGTGAAGGAGAGTCCCTGCCATCCACTCCTCAATATACCTTGTCAAGGGAAGCTATTGAATGTATTTCACGTATTATTAACTCTCTGAGGCATCAAGGTATTGTTGTTCCCTGTAAATCCTCTTGTAACACTCCTATCCTTTCTATTAAAAAACTCAAAGCAGGTCCTGATGGTAAACTTGTTTATCACTTTATACAAGACTTATGAATTATTAATGCTTATGTTATACCCAGGCAGCCAGTAGTACCCAACTCCACATCCATCATCTCCTCAATTCCCTATGAGGCTACCTGCTTTGCTGTAATAGATCTTTGCTCAGATTTTTTTTTTTAAAAACATCATTCCCATTCACCACATCCTCAGCAGCTGTTTGCCTTCACCTGGAAGAACACGCAATGGGCAAGGAGTCGTCTGCCTCAAAGGTAATAGAAAGCCCTTCTCTGTTTTCTCAAATCTTGCAACAGGACTTAGCTTTCATCACTTTTAAAGGCTCCTCTTTGGCTCAGTACATTGTTAATCTTACTAGTGGTGCCCAGTATCTGACTGTGATAACCAGTCAGAATCCTTTATCAATATCTTCATTGAAAGAGCCACAAAGTTTCCAAATCGAAGGTGCAATGATATCTCCCCTAGGTGGAGTATTTGTTTCATTCTGTCAGCTGGCACTCACTCTGTTTTTCCAAAGCATGTGTTGGCTCTTCAGCAACAGTTTCTACAACCAAAAGACAGTTGTGTGCTATTTTGGGAGCAGCCAGATATTGTGGATGATAGATTCCATCTTTTGGTGAGATCACTAAAACTCTAGTATCAGTGGTTGGGAACCTTCAAGCTCAGGGCCACATCTGGCCTTCTAGGTCCTCAGGTGTGGTCCTTTCACTGAATCCAAACATCACAGAACAAATCCCATTAATAAAAAGATTTGTTCTGTAAAGCTTGGACTCAGTTAAAAGGCTGCACCTGAGGACGTAGAAGGCCACATGTGACCTCAAAGCCCCAGGTTCCCCATCCCTGCATCTAGTTTCTCTAACCACAGATTCTGTTCCAGAGTCCTGGCAGCTTGAGTTATAACACCTTACTGTCCTTGTAGACCTCAGCTCTAGCACTGGGATGCCTGGATTACAGTTTTCTTTTTGGTCATGAACATAAAGAGGTGACCTGTGGTGTGCTAATTCAAATGTTGGGACCCTCTCTTTGCCCTGTGGCATACTATTTCACCCAACTTGACACTGTTGCTATGGGAGCACCCTCTCCCTTCCAGCCTATGAGCTGAGGCTGCTGCCGTCCTACTAGTGGAGAAGATATGCGATCTAGTTTTGGGAATCTCTCTGATTGTTCAGTGCCCCCATGTGGTCAAAGCTCTTTTGCTATGCCATCAGACTCAAGCTTTTCTTATCAGAGATTTGCCATATATGAAGTTACTGCGCCAGATAAAGCAAGGTTATTCTCAAGCATTGCTCCATTCTTTACCCAACTACACTGCTCCCAGACACACCCACTTCAGGGGAGCCTCTCCATGATTGCACCTCTGTGGTAGATATGGCCAAAAGGCATAACAATGACCTTTCTGCCACTCCCTACAAAATCCTAGACACATTTTATATACTGATGGTTCCTCTTTTATGAGGGATAGTCTCTGCAACATAGGCTCTGCTGTGGTTTCTGACCATGTCTCTGTTTGGGCAGCCTCTTTGCCATCTAACCTCAGCACCCAAGCTGCTGAATTCATTGTGCTTACACAAGTTTGCCGTCTTTCTGATGGACACAGCATTCCCAATCATCATACGTATTCTCATTATCTATGAGCTCCAGAGTGAATTGGGTTTAAGGCTTGTTCTTTGAGAAAGAAATATAGGCAGTAAACCCCAGAGAGGAGAAGAAGGAGATGGAGAGGAAAAGGGAGAGGGAGAGGGGAAGGAGAAGATGAACTGAGTTACCCAACTGGAACTGGCCAGTGGGTCCCTATTCAGGCAGCTTGGGCTACTCACAGGTTGTGTTTGTCCTTCATACTGGAAGATGACTATGACATCAGGGAGATGATGACATGACTTGCAATTGATTTTGATTTGTGTGAGGGAAGGCTGGGCAAAGTCACGAGCCTTATTTTCTCCTCCAGAGCCAGACTGGACAATAATAGGTCCCTAGTCAATCACCACTTTTGTGGGCCCTCCTTGCTAGGAGTGAATGTAAATATTAACTGTTCCTCTTTTGGCCAGCAACCCTGAGGGTCTCCCAGTATTATTTATTTAATTTTTTATTCATTCATTCATTCATTCATTATTTATTTATTTAGTTTAAATAAAGGGGCCATCCCTTGACTCACTTCTTAAAGAGGCCTATTCGCTAAGTGGGTGTTGCCTCACTCAAAATGAGGACTTGAGAAGACCTTAGCTTAAAAAGGCCAAGGTCTCTCACTGAATCCAGAGCCATCTCCAGTCATCCTGATCTATATCTCACCACTGGATCCAGATGGCTCTGGAGGACAAAGTGAGGCTGGTGACCTTGCATGGCCCTCCCTCACTCAAATCAAAGTCAATTGCAAGTCACATCATCATCTCCCTGATGTCATAGTCATCTTTGAGAATGAAGGACCAAACACAACACAACATTCCCCTTATACCTTAGGAATTTGTCATGCTGCCGGGATGTTATGGCTGCAGAAGATTTTCTGACTTCTTGTGGTTAAGTCATTGCCAATGCACATACATTGATGAATTTCTGTACTTCCTATGGCTTCCTAGTGCTCTGACCATTGTCCATTGTCCTGCCCACACTAATGGAACAGACTCTGTTCTGAGAAGAAACAACTGTGCAGCTGCTGTTGTAAAACTTGTTGCCCTTGAAGGGCCCACATATGTGGTTCATCTTTCTCTCTCTGATAATGCTGACCTGTCTATCTCACAATGACTCTGAGACTGCAAAATGGAAACAGCATTTCTGTAACAAGTAGGTATCTGGGGTCTGGGTGACTGCAAAAGGCAAACCACTGCTTCCTCCTAGATTTTACCATCAGGTATGTGTGTCTGCCCATAGGTTGTGAGGAGGCATTTTGGTACACAGGGGATTGTTGATATGTTTAGAAGGCTGTGGGTTGCCCTCCATATTACCCTTGTTGCTGTGTGTATTTGTGCTTCCTCCCTTATCAGGCATTTAATCAACATGCATTCCATGCCATCACTTTCAGCAGCCATCCTGCAGCTTATATTCCTTATAAGCACTTGCAGATTGGCCCGAGTCTGGCTACTCTAGGGTCTGCTTCATTATCTTTGATCAACTGACTCCTTGGGTAGAGGTCTTTCCTGGTTCTAAGACATTGTGGGTTTTGTTGCTAAAATTATTCTTTAATTGACCCACCAATACCACTCCTAGGTCTATATCTCAAAAAGATCACACAAATAGGAAAAAGACCCATATGCATAAAGATATTTATAGCAACTCTTTCTGTGGTGGCAAAGAATTAGAAATTGAGGGAATGCTCATTAATTGGGGAATGGCTGAACAAGCTGTGGTATATGAATGTAATGTAATACTATTGTTCCATAAGAAATGATGAGCTGGCAGACTTCAGAAAAACCAGAAAAGACTTATATGAATTGATGTTGAGTGAAGTGAGCAGAACCAGGAGAACATTGTACACAGTAACAGCCACAATGTGACTAACTTTGACAGACTTAACTCTTCTCAGCAATGCAAGGATCTAAGACAATTCCAAAAGATTCATGATGGAAAATGCTATCCATAACCAGAGAAAGAACTATGGAGTCTGAATGGAGATCTACGCATATTATTTTTTTTTCTTTCTCTCTCTCTCTCTCTTTTTTTTGTTTCTTCTTTCTCATGGTTTTTCCCTTTGGTTCTAATTCTTCTTTACAGCATGACTAATGTGGAAATATGTTTAATATGATTGCACATGTATAGCCTATATTAGATTACATGCCATCTTGGGGAGGGGGGAGCAGAAGGAGGAGGAGGAAATTTAGAACTGAAAATCTTATAGAAGTGAATATTGAAAACTAAAAAATACATATTTATACATAATTATTATATTATTGAAATATTTATTGAAATATATATCAATATATCATTGAAAACTAAATATATATGCATTTGCTACATACATATATATATAACATTGTTCCTATAAAAACTGCCGTCCTGCTTTAGCCTTCCTGCTTGCATTGACTCAGACAAAGGGTCTCATTTCCTTGACCACAGTCCTCTCCCAAATTTATTCTTGTCTCTGGGTGACTCCTAGGTTTTATAATCCTTATCACTTCCAGAGTTCAGGTGTGGTTGAATTTATGAACAGAGAACTTAGGACCCTGATTGGTAACTTGTGTTGTGAAATACACTTGAAGTGGTCTGATGTACTTCCTCTTGCTTTGTTCTCTCTTTGTTACAGACCCTGGGAAGATTACATCTCTCTGCTTTTGAAATGCTTTCTGGCTACTTTGTTATAAAAGTAATTCCTTACTCCCTACAGTATACATTGTTACTGGGAGGAGATACTTCTCTTGCTCCTATATACAGGAACTAGAAAATAGACTGAGGGAACTTCACAACCCTGGAGCTGCAGTACAGACTGAGCCATTGGACTTTTCAATAGATGATTTTCATCCTGGAGATGAGGTCTATGTCAAGAATTTCCAGTGGACCAATAGAACTTACCTACTTGGGAAAGCCCATTCCAATACTGATAACTACCCTGACTGCAATCAAGATTGGGGAAAAAGGATTCCTGGATACATTGCTCCCATGTGAAACCTGTCCCTCATATTGTTTCTTGATGTTTTTTGCTTTGTTTGCTTTCCATTATCCTGCTTGTACTTCCTCCCCAGTCCATTCCTCCCAGGGGGATTGGAAAAGGCTTCATGCTATTAGTAAACTACATGGTGAGGTAGGGCAGGCTTTGTCGCCCCTCAAAGCTGTTGGACTTCATGGACATTGGGTGTGTCATCACATACACCAAGGGGATCCAGACCCATGGGAAATTGTCCCTGGCACAGAGAATGGCACCATCTCACAACCAGGGTCTGGATTTACTTCATCCTTGACAGGGAACTTTGCAGTTGGAGCTTTAGAGCGGTGTATCTTGGAAACCCCAAAGAGAAGGTTGGTAAACTGGACCACCCTAGACCAGTAACTTTCACCTCCCTAAAGAGTGACTACATTTTGTTTCAGAGAAGTAGCTACTGGGGAGAACAGTATGCCAAGATTCAAATTGCCTTGGTAGCTGTTAGTACACCCCTGCCATCTTTTCCCTTTGGTATTGCTCAGGACCAAGGCCCCTATAATCCCTTTGATTTTGGCAAGGTAATCAACTGTATTCATGATCTTACTTTTCTCAATACAGCTAGAGGTTATAGAGGTTATTATATAACTCCTTCATCTGTGCCAGAGCTTCTCTCTACTAATCATATATATTAATAATCTACAATAATCACATGAACAATGCCCCCAAATATATTTCCCTAACAAACCTTACCAGTAATGGTTTAAATTGTTAGTTTAACACCACTCTTGCAAAGGAATTAAGGAGCAAATGGGGGAAGACAGCAATGACAAAGAAACTTAAAAAAGTGGGGATGGGGTGCCCTGTGCTACAGGAAAGTTCAAGTTCAACAGAGGGCAGGCAGAGAGGAAATGTGAGAAATGAATTGATAGCTGGCCTGAGCACCCTCTTAAATGGAGGTTCTGAGAGGAGCTTTCCACTGTGCATCCTCAGCCTGTCCAGTCAGAGGGAGGGAGGGGCCTAGGGTCAGGGAGGAATGAGGAGGTGTGAGTTCCAGGGTTAATGTGATCTTGCAGGAAGATGCAGTTTATGAGGAGCATGATGAAGTCCAAAGGAGTGCAGCCAGTTGGGAAATGTGGGAAATGAACATTGACAGATTGGCATGCACACAGAAAAAGGAAATCAAGCTGTCGATACACCTTGAGATCATGACATAGGGAGACTGGTTGAAGAAAATGTAGAGGTGGGGACTTCTAAATATTTTCAAGTGTTAGAATGTCTGTCCTGTGGGAGAAGGATAAGATATGTTCTGTTCTATCCAAGACACAAGAACTTGGGGTAGGCAGTTCATGGAAGTTGCTAAGAGCCTAGATTAGGCTTGCTGTAAACAGAGACTTGCTGACAATTCAGATTGATGGAAAGGGGAATAGGCTTCCTTAAAGGGTAGTGAGCAACCCTGAATAGAGATTTAGGAGTAAAGGCTGGATGATTTTGCTCACTTCCCTTGGCCCACTGTCCAAGTTGCAAGGAGAAAGGGAAAGAATTTCCTCACTAAAATCTGCTTCTGCTCCCTCTATGAAATTACACTATAAGCTCATCATTCCTCCTTCTCAGTGTATGGAGGTGGAATTGGGTGGAATTTTCTGTTTACCCTCAGCCAGAAGGTCCTAGAATCAGGGGTGGAGAACCTGTGGCTTTGAGGCCACATGTGGCCCTCTAGGTGCTCAAGTTTAGGGCCTCTGACTTAATCTAAACTCCACAGAACAAATCCTTTTATTAAGGAGATTTGTTCTGTGATGTTTGAATTCAGTCAAAGGGCCTCACTTGAAGACCTAGAGGGCCACATGTGGCCTTGAGGCTGCAGGTTCCCCACCCCTGTAATGGCCAGCTATAACATGCTGATGTCTAGGAAAGTAATTCTGGTCCACTTCTAGGTGACTTCCCTGGTCAAAATGAGAGGGGAGTCTTAGAATGGACTCTGTGATATATGAAACCATTTCAGAGCTGTCCTTGTATGCATGCACACACTCATAGCTCTGAAGAATATAATCAGAAAGACAGTGGAGCAGGAACTTTCTTTAACCCAATGGATCAAGACCAGTAGGCTATTTTATTTCCTCTAATGCCATTTTTGCACGATGTTGAAGGCAATGCATCTGAGCATCTGACCTGAAATGTTGTTGCTGAATAGGACAGAAAGAGAAATAATCTGGAAAATGAAAGTAAAATGAAACTAAATCCTTTATTGGATTTTGAGGGGAAAGTGTGTAAGTACAATGTGCTCGTATATAGGGCTGTATTTTTCTCTCTTAGTACCTAGCTCTCTAAGCCTCATATACCTGAGACCCCTTTACCATTTTCCCTAACCCTGGTGCTAATCTTCCCTTCATTATTCCTCTCCTTGACTGCTTTCCCATTGAATTTTTATGTATTTATACAACAAACTCTATGTGCATGTATTTGACCCTTTCTTTCCCAATTCAGAGAAGGATGAGATACATGAGATGTCCACATCCTCTCTTGATTTTTTCATCTTTCTATACTTGTTTTCTCAAATACTCCAACTGTGAGAAATAGTAAGTTCTTACTTGCTTCTTATTCCATTTAAAAATTCCTTTTTCTTTTATCTCTTAAAAGTCACAAAATAGAACAAAACTACACCTAGGTCCCTCATTTGGCATTTCTTCATGGAGTGCACTGCTTAAACAATAGTCTCCATTTTCTATTCTAATTTATTCTCTTTCCAATTTATTCCCCCCCCACCCCCAGCAGCTCTAATTTCATTTTGCTTCATTTGCTCTGGCTTTATTTCTTTGCGTCATGCTTGCAGTCCTTATGGCCTAGCTCAGACCTTCACAACTTGGCAGTAGGTAAGGACCTAAATTAAAATAGGCTAAACTTCTTTGGACCACTGATAGGTTTTTAGTGACTCACTTTCCAAGTAAAGGCATAACTAATGATTTAAAATATTTCGCAAATAAACCATATTAAAAAATGGGAAATTTCAATTATCAATTAATTACGCTTATTACTTAATATTTTTTACTTATCATGAAATCACATTAATGTTAAAAAATTACTTTGCTAAATGATACAAGTTTTAATACATTTTTTCAGGTTTTCTTATTGTTTACATGTAGTTAATGGGACATATTATACTTCTTGTCAACAATCAGTTTGTTATCAGCTACTCTTCACTGCATGGTCATATAGAACAAACTTATATTCTCAAAAGCACTTTTTTTTTATTGAGACATAATCCAGAAACTGCAGTCAGCAAACGCTTCTTTATGACGTCACCTATAGTGACTTCCTAGCATCAACAATTTCTTTAGAAATCTGAAAACTAACTTTAGTAGCTGCTTCATTTTCTGAGTTTACTTTCTTGAAAAACCATTGTTCCCCAGTGAGATTTTTTCAACAGTTTGGAAGCTTTAATTTGTTTTTCATTGGGGTCCAATTTGCTTGAGTCAGGATGTTTTGTTTCGAAATGGTGAAGAAGGTTATATTCCTTTGGAAAATCTATTACTTCTTGGCAAAAAGGCACAATATTTTGTCTCTTGTGTAAGTAAACAAGTATCTACATGTCCACTCCAGATTAAACACTCCATGTCCATATTCGAGCTTCCCTTTTTACTACCCATTGTACAAAGTCACCCCAAAAACTTTAATGTTAGAGCCAAAATATCTCCACAGCAACTGATCCCATACAAAGAAAGACTAAACTGAGTGTCTGGAAACAGCACCTGACACTCTTGTAACTTAGAGGGTGACCACAAAGCTTGGCAGGGGAAGAAGCCCTTGCATTGTTGCTACTCATCGAATAGCAGGCATCGGCTGCATTGGTACATGATTGCACTCACTTTGTCCCTGTTCAGCACCAGTAATGACTGAAAACACAGTGAAAAGACGTGCGTGTCTCACTCCTCTCGGACTGACAATGGTCAGTTGCTGCAGGTCACGGGACAAACAGGAGAGAGTGTGCAGTGGCAACCCACTGGCCAAGTTACATGATAGGTACAGCAGTGGCTAGCAGAAGACAGATTAAGTGGGGCATGGACAAAGCACTCATTACATCTTTACTTTCTTTACATCCTCTACATTTTTTGTGGGCCACCCAAAATCCTTAGGCAGTACTCAAGCAGCCCATGGTCTGTATGTTGTACGGGCCATTCTTTTGTCTTAGGCTTTGCTTATGGAAAGGAAGGAAGGAAGGATGGATTTATTAAGGATGAACAATGTGCCTGACAGTATGTTAAGCACTTTATAAATCTGATCTCATTTGATCCTCACCACTATTCTAGGAGGTAGGTGCTATTATCATGATCTTTTTACATCTGAGGAAACTAAGGCAGCTAGGTGGCACAGTGGATAGAGTGCTGGGTCTGGAGTCAGGAAGACTCTTCTTCTTCAGTTCAAATCTGGCCTCAGACACTTACTAGCTGTGTGACCCTGGGCAAGTTACTTAAACCTATTTGCATCAGTTCCTCATCTGTAAAATGAGCTGGGAAAGGAAATGAAAAACCACTCCTATATCTTTGCTAAGAAAACTCCAAATGAGGTCACAAGAAGTTGGAAATGACTGAAACAACTGAATAATAACAGAAAACATATAGATGGTAAATGATGTGCCCAGGGTCACACAGATAATATCTGGCACCATATTTGAACTCAGGACTTTCTGATTCTAGGCCCAGTGCTGCATCTACTTCACCATCTAGGTGCCTTCTATTTTTGTGTTGTTATTTTCTTCTTCTGGGTTCAAGTCTTGGGGTTCTCTTAACTTATAGTATTTCTTTGTTATATTCAGAGCTATCTTCTGTTTACTCATATCTACAACCTCAGTTCCTGGATCATGATTTTGTACCAGGACCAGGCTCTGTCCCCTGTTGTACTCTTGCATAGAGTGGGCAGGCCGTTTGTTCCTTTTCCCTCTGTAGTCTGGATGCTGTCCTACAATTATGGATGGGATAGCTGAGAACAAGCCCACTTTCTGCTGTAACTACTGGCTTCTGCCTCTATCTCCTGGAGTCTCAAGGCAGGTATTAACCCAGGCTCTATCACTCTTTCCTTCTTCTTCTGCAGTTCCCAACTGAAACTCTCTTGTGGCCCTGAAAGGCTCCAGTGACATGTTGGGGACTGTGCTGGTTTCAGTGTCCCTGGAAACTGCCTTCCCTCCCGTGAACCCCCAATATACTTGGGCCACCTGGGCACTGTCCTGGTCCTACTTCCTGCTGTACCTATAGCAGAAATACTGACTTTGAGCCTTATGGAGGGCCTTAGGAAGGAGCACACTGCCAAGCTCTGTAACCCTGCACAGTATACCAGAGTAAAAATGGTAGATCCAATTGTGTTTTATATATGTACATACATTCCAAAGGCTTAATTAAATGTTATGCTTGAATGATTTACAAGAATTAGGACAACAAAATTATTTCTGGGTGGAAAGATTTACCAATTCAAATCTGTCTGTTTAAAAAAAAAAAAGACACCAGAACTCCCTCTTCCATTCTTTATTTTATTGTTATTATTATTTTTTGGCGAGGCAATTAGAGTTAAGTGACTTGCCCAGGGTCACACAGCTAGTAAGTGTCAAGTGTCTGGTCTGAGACCAGATCTGAGCTCAGGTCCTTTTGACTCCAGGGCCAGTGCTCTATCCACTGCACCACATAGCTGCCCCTAGCATTCTTTATTTTGGAATGGACAAAGTGGGGTTGGGAGGAAAGAAATCTTTTTTTAAATGTCTCTTTGGTTTGCACATATGTATTTTTTGTGGTTCAAAGTACCATTTTGTGTGTTGGGACCAAACACTTTTCAATATAAAATTTACAAGCCAACATAAAAAGAGAAAAGTCACTAGATCTGGCAATTGTGTGGTATATAAAGTAAGTGTCAGCGAGGAGATAAGAGTGACAAAAAAGTTGTAGACCTAATCTCTTGTTCTAGCCTTCACTATGCCTTCAACAGGCCATTCAGGCCCCTTTTCCAGTAACTCAGTCAAAGAGTTTCTATTTGCATCTAGGGGCTTTAAATGAAAAGACAACAGAGTTCATATTTGGACCTCTAGGTTAATAAGGATGTAGTACAGTTTATTGAGTAGGGGAGTGGCATGGTCAGCCGTGGACCTCAGAATAATCACTTTGGTTGTTGTACAGATAATGGATGAGAGGGGGGAGATATGAGTCCATGAGTCCAATTAGGATGCTACTCTAATAGTTCAGACGATGGGTGATGAACTAGGGCTGTACGTGTGCAAGGGGGCAGAAGGGGACTCACATGAGAGATGTTGGGGAGGAGGAAGCCACTGGATCTGGCAACTGAGTGGGCACATGAGGTGAGTGACAGGGAGGAGTTGAGGATGACACTGAGGTTGCAAACTTGGATAACTGGCAGCATGGTTATACCCTCAACAGACAAAATGGAAGCTCAGAAGAGGGGAGGGTTTGGCGGGTAGGATAAGGAGGGCAATTTAAAAAATGTTGAGTTTGCAATGTCTAGGGGACATGAAATTCTAAACGAGTAGTAGGCAGTTCATGATGTGGGGTTGGAGGTCAGGAGAGAGACTGAGGCTGGAAATATAGATTTGGAAGTTGTCAGCTTGGACACAATCATTAAATATATGGAAACTATTGAAGTATAGCAGAAAGAGCCAGCTGAAGAGCTTAGAAGATCAGAGTTCAAGTCCTACCTCAGATACAATCTGACCGTATTACCTTACGTGAGTCCCTTAATCTCTCAGTTTTCTAGGGCAACTCTGCATGAATAAAAGTTGTAGATTAAAGCTAGCTATTTATTGGTGGAGGGAACTCTCTATAATAATTGACTCAGATGTCTGGGAAAAATAAAATTATTATTATTATTATTATTATTATAGTTGTATGCCCTTGGCTCTAAATCTGGACTACCTTTCTTTGTTTTTTAAAACATTTTTTATTAAGTGCCCCAAGATCTAGGTAATTAGCACTTTAGGCTATAATTTCAGAGGTGGTAGGGCAAGTCCCACTTTCCTGCTTGTTTTTCTTTTCCTGTAAATTTCTCTTAATAGTCGCTTCTGTTCATTTGAAAGTGCTTTCACTTCTTGTTCTTTAGGCTGCCCTGCCTCACTCTTAGAGGTTCTCCCCAGTGTTGTGGAGTTATTAGACTCCAGGCAAATGAAGCTTCAGTCCTGTGGAAGGCTAGCTGCAGCCAGCATCTCTGAAGACAGAGGGGCTTAGATAAGCCTATGCATTTGAGAGGGAGAGCAGACATGTGGCCTGGAGAGCAAGGTTTGTGGGGAGTGAAGCCCTATAGGCATCCTGAGGGAGGGGAGAAATAGAGAAGATAAGTGAGCCACAAGAGGAGCAAAAGAGATATTTGATTCATTGGTATAGATATGTAGCTATCTATAAGTATATATATATGTATATACATAGACTCATACACATATATGTAAGACCGTACTATGCTTATTTGCTCTTGTCATCTGTTTCTCTGAAGGTGGATAGCATCTTCCTTCAGAAGTCCAAGTCTTTCCATGGTTTTCTAAGTCAACTAGCTCATCATTGCTTATGCCACAGCAATATTCCCACCCAATCACATTCCATCTGTGAGATTGTCTATGAAAGATTTCCCCCCAGTTTTCTGTATTCCTTCTATTCTTGGTTGCATAGGTTTTATTGATAAAAGAAATTTTAATTTAAAATAATCAACATTATCCATTTTATACTTCAACAATATTCTCACCTTATAATATGGTTTAAGGTCTGGTACTAGTGAATCTACTTTCCTTACATCTTTTTTCCCTCTGGTTTCTTCTAAGTTCCTGACCTTTTGTTCTTTCAAATGAACTTTGTTAGTATTTTTTTAACTTAGATAATTTTTTAGTAATTTAATTGGGGTGGCATTACATGAATGGATAAGTTATATAGAATTGTCATTTCATTTATTATATTGGCTTTACCTATCCATGATCAATAAATATTACTTCAATAATTTAAATCTGACTTTATGTAATAAAAATTATCTATTTTGCCTCCATTAATTCTCTCTATCTCTCATTGGGTCATAACATCTTCTGTATCCATAGATCTGACAAGTAGTTTTCTTTTTCTATGTTCCACTAGTTTGCTTATATCACACTTCATGTCTAAATCACATACCCATGTATACCTTAGCTTGGTATATGATGTGAAAATATTGGTCTATGCCTAGCTTATGCCAGGCTGCTTTCTATTCCCCGCCCCCCCCAGAAGTTTTTGTTAAATAGTGTGTTCTTGCCCCTAAAGTTTGGATCTTTGGGTTTATCAAATGCTAGATTATGTCAGTCATTTGCTTCCATATATTATGGACCTAATCTATTCCATTTATCAGCCACTCTTTATTAGCCAATAGCAGACTGTTTTGATGATTACCACTTGGAAATATAGTTTGAAATCTGGTAGTGATAGGCCACCTTCTTTCATACTTTTTTATTAATTTCCTTTATATTCTTGATCATTTGTTTTTCCATATGGATTTTGTTATTATTTTATTCTGACTCTATAATTCTTTGGTAGTTTGAATGATATGGCACTGAATAAGTAAATTAATTTAGATAAAATTATCATTTTTACTCTATTGGCTCAGCCTACCCATGAACAATTAATATTTCTCAAATTCTTTAGATCTGTTTTTATTTATGTAAAAGTGTTTTGTAATTGCATTCATATAGTTCCTGGGTGTGTCTCGGCAAGTAGACTCCCAAGTATTTTATATTGTTTGCAGTTAATGGAACTTATCTTTCTATCTCTTCCTGTTTGGTTTTCTTGGTAATATATAGAAATCTTATAATTTATGTGGATTTATTTTATACCCTGAAACTTTCTTAAAGTTGTTAATGCTTCAACTAGTTTATTTTTTTAAGTTGATTCTCTAGGGTTCTCTAAGTACACTATCATATCATCTACAAAGAGTAATACTTTTGTTTCCTCATTGCCAATTCTTATTCTTTCAACTTCTTTTCTTGTCTTATTGCTATAGCTATCATTCGTAGTACAAGATTGAATACTAATGGTGATAATGGATATTCTTTCTTCATCTCTGATCTTATGGGGAAGGTGTCTAGTTTATCTCCATTACCAATGATACTTGATCCATATTTTAGATAGATGCTACTTGTCATTTTAAGAAAAACTCCAATTATCCATATACTTTCTAGGGTTTTTATAGGAATGAGTGTTATACTTTGTCAAAAGCCTTTTCTTCCATCTATTGAAGTAATCATATAATTGTTGTTGTTATTGTTTTTGATACAGTCAATTATGTCTAAGTTTTTCCTAATATTGATGCAGCCCTCCATTCCTAATATAAATGTCACCTAGTCATTTCATGATCTTTGTGATATATTGTTGTAATCTCCTTGCTTTTTAAAAAAATATTGCATCAATATTCATTAGAGAAATTTATCTATAGTCTTCTTTCTTTTTTGTTGCTCCCCTAGCTTTAGGGATCAAAATCATGTTTGTGTTGCTATAAGAATTTGGTAGGACTCCTAGTTTACCTATTTTTTTTCTAAATAGTTTATATAGTATTGGAATTAATTGTTCTTTAAATGTTTGGTAGAATTTACTTGTAAATTTATCTAGTCCTGGGGATTTTTTTCTGAGGAAATTCATTTATAGCTTGTTCTATTCCTTTTTCTATAATGGGGTTATTTAAGTATTCATTTCTTCTTCTATTAATCTGGACAATTTATATTTATATTTTTATAAATACTCACCTTTTTTATTTAGCTTCTCATCCTTCCATTCTTTTTTTGAGATCATTCCAACATAATCAATTCATATCCATGCCCTGTGACTAACTGCCCTAATAATGACAAAGTTCTAAAGCATCATCTTCTCATTTGGGAATGTAAACATTTTAATCTTTTTAAGTTCCTTATGATTTCCCACTCATGTTTACCTTTTAATGCTTCTCTTGAGTCTTGTGTTTGAAAGTCACATTTTCTATTCAGCTCTGGTTTTTTCATCTAAAATGCTTGAAATTCCTCTATTTCATTAAATATCAATTTTTCCCCCTTGAAGGGATAAAACTGGTAAAATAGCTACTAATTATTTGATTTAATTTTTTCTTCCTTGGTGATGCATTTTTCATTTTTACTACTGATAATTTTTTTTCTTCTCTTTTCTATATTCTCAACTTCTTTCTTCTTTATATTTATATTTATCTGGTTCTGCAAGGGATAAATTGAGGTCCCCTACTAGTATAATTTCACTTTCTATTTCCTCTATCGACTAATTAACTTTTCCTTTTTGAATTTGGATGTACTCTCTCTCTGTCTCTCTCTATCTCTGCCTCTGTCTCTGTCCCTCTATGTCTCTTTGTCTCTGTCTTTCTCATTTATTCTGTCCCTCCTCAAAACTCTGTTTTGCTTCTGACCATTACTTCACTTAATCTGCTCTCTTATTGCTTCCCCCAACCCCATCTTAGACCTATTCCCTTTTACTTCTTTATTCAGTCAGATAGATTTCTATACCCAGCTGAGTGTATATGTGTATGTGAATGCATATGTATATATACATATGAAATGAGTATTTGTGTGTAAAGCTGTATGTGTACATATTGTTCTCTCTTTAAACTAGTTCAGAAGAGAGTAAAGTTCAAACATTGTCCACTTCTCCCTATTTTTCTCTCAACTATAAATACTCTTCCTTCTTTGCCTTTTTTGTGTGAAGAAAATTTCCCCATTCCCCTTCCTTCCCCTTCCTTCTAGCACATTTTTGTTTCTCACCCTTCCATTCTTTTCTTGAGATCATCCCAACATAATTCATATCCAGGCCCTCTGACTATGGAGAGAACTTCTAACTGCCTTAATAATGACAAAACTCTAAAGCATTATCTTCTCATTTGGAAATGTATATATTTTAATCTTATGAAGTTCCCTATGATTTCCCACTCATATTTACCTTTTAATGCTTCTCTTGAGTCTTATATTTGAAAGTCAGATTTTCTATTCCATCTGAGTCTTTTCATCTAAAATGCTTGAAATTCCTCTATTCCATTAAATATCAATTTTCCACCCTTGAAGGCATGATACTGGACAAAATAGCCATTAATAATTGCTTCAATTTCTTCTTTCTTGGTGTTCATTCACCTTTTTCATTTTTATACTGATAATTTTTTTCTTCTCTTTTTCATCTCCTTAACTTCTTTCTTCTTTATATTTAGATTTATCTAGTTCTGAGAGGAGTAAATTGAGTGCCCCTACTAGTATAATTTTACTTTCTATTTCCTCTATTGACTAATTTAACTTTTCCTTTAAGAATTTGGATGCTCTCTCTCTCTCTCTCTCTCTCTCTCTCTTTCTCTCATTTATTGTCTCTCTTCAAAACTGTTTTGCTTCTGACCATTGCTTCCCTTAATCTGCTCTCTTATTGCCTCCCTTTACCCCATCTTAGACTCATTCCCTTTTGCTTTCCTATTCAGTGAGATAGATTTCTATATTCAACTGAGTGTATATGTGTATGTGTATGTATATGCAGATATACATATGTAACTGAGTATGTGTGTGTATATCTATATTTATATGTATTGTTCTTTCTTTGAATCAGTTCAGAAGAGAGTGAAGTTCAAACATTGCCCCCTTCTCTCTTTTTCTTTCAACTATAAATACTCTTCTTTGTATGCCTCCTTTATGTGAGAAAAATTTCCTGATTCTTCTTATTCTTTCCCTTTTCTTCCAGTGCATCTTTGTTTCTCATCCTTCTGTCCTTTTTTTGAGATCATTCAAACACAATCAACTCACACCCATACATTCTGTCTATGTAGAGTCCCTCCAACTGCCCTAATAATGATAAAGTTCTAAAGTATCATCTTTCCATTGGGAATGTAAATATTTTAATCTTATTAAGTTCCTTATGATTTCTCATGCATGTTTTATTTTTTAATGCTTCTCTTGAGTCTTGTGTCTGAAAGTCAAATTTTCTATTCAACTTTGACCTTTTCATCTAAAGTACTTGAAATTCTTCTATTTCATTAAATATAAATTTTTTTCCATAAAGGATTATACTCAATTTTGTTGGGTAGTATATTCTTGGTTATAATCCCAGCTCCTTTGCCTTCTGGAATACCATATTCCAAGCCTTCTGCTTCTTTATTGTGGTAACTGCTAAATCTTTTGTGAACCTGGTTGTGGTTCCACAGTATTTGAATGGTTTTCTTCTGGATGCCTGAAGGATTTATTCCTTGGCCTGGGAGCTCTGGAATTTGGTTATAATATTATTGGGAGTTTTCATTTTGGAATCTCTTTCAGGTGGTCAATCAGTGGATTCTTTCAATTTCTATTTTAAACTCTCGTGCCTAGGACATTGTGGTAGTTTTCCTTTATAATTTCTTGAAATTTGTTGTCTATTCTCTTTCTTTGATAATGACTTTTGATTAGCCCAGTAATGCTTATATTATCTCACCTCATGATGAGTGTCATTTTCTTCTGTTTTTAAGAAATCATTTGGATATTGTTTTATTGTTTCTTGATGTCTCGTAGAATCATTAGCTTCCACTTGTCCAATTCTAGCTTTTAGGGAATTATTTTCTTCAGTGAGCCGTTATTCTTTTTTTTTTCCATCCAGCCAATTCTGCTTTTTAAGGATATATTTTCTTCAGTTTTTTTGCTGCTTCTTTTAAAAATCTATTAATTCTCTTTTCATAATTTTCTTGCACTGTTCTCATTTCTTTTCCCAATTGTTCTTCTATAGTACTTATTTGATTAAATTTTTTTTTCTCTTTTTATCTCTTTCTTTGTCTCTTCTAGGAATTCTTGTTGGGTTCTGTCCATTCAGTATTTTTCCTCTGAGGCTTTGCTTATAGATGTTTTCATGCTACTGTCTTCTGAGTTTGTGTTTTGAGCATCCCTGTCACCATAGTAGCTTTAATCAGGTTTTTGTTGTTGTTGTTTGCTCATTTTCCTACCCTATTACTTGACTTTTACATTTGTGTTGGAGTTGGGTCCTGCTCACATCTGGAGGGAGGTCATGGACATCATCTCAAACTTCAGTGTCTTTTTTTTCTCTCTGCTGTTTTCACCGATAGTTCTGGGGGTCTTTAAGTTTTTGGTGCTTCCAAGGTGAGTGACCTAGGGAAAAGTGTGGTCACTGCTTCCCTAGTCTGTGTTCTGGTCCTTATACATCTCACCACTACAGTGGCTAGTACTCCTTTCTCAGCCCTAGAACTACTAACAGGAATTAGTGCTCCTGCTCTTTCTGTGTCCTAAAACTGTTCCCTCATGACTGGAAGCAATCCTCTCCATCCTGGAATTAGATAATGGTCAATGGAGTTGCCAAGCACATCCAAGTACACACAGTCCTGTGCCTAGTGTCTGCACATGAGACCCCTGTAATTTCTTTCTGACTGGTTGTCCAATACTCCATACTGTGATCTCTGCTAGTCTCCACCTTAGTGGTACAGACCCTTCTTTTTAACCTCTTAAGTTGTCTTGAGCAGGAAAAATATCTCACCCTGATCTTTTGTCAGCTATATCACCCTAGAATTTGATTTGATGCACTGTTTTAAAGTTGCTTGCAGTGGAATGTTGAGAAAGTTCAGCTGGAGCTCCCTCTACTGCTCCATCTTGGCTCAACCTCCCTACAGTAAACTTTCAATGGTCCTTATTCTCCCTTAAACTACTAACCTGTTACTCTTCTACCTTTCTCTTCTCAACTTCCACAAACAGGAGTCTCTCCTTATTTGCTGCCTTCACTACTTTACTGTTCTACTCATTCTTCAGGTTCCTGAAAACTGTCATTTTTATACACCACCCTGTGGAAATTGGTCTCACCAAATAAATCACCAGTGATCACAATTCATAAATTAAAAGGTGTCTTTGTAATCTTCACACTCTCTAACCTCTCTGTCATAGTTCATTTTACAGATGAAGAAACTGAGGTATACATGGTTAAGTAGTATCTGAAGTCAGATTTGAGTTCAGGAAGAGGAGTCTTCCTGAATCCAGGCCCAGCACTCTATCAACTGTGCCATCTACCTGTGCCTTGCTGATATTAGAGGAAGGCAAATTTCAAGAAATAGTTTCCTAACCATTGTGGCTGTTTAAAAATGGAATGAGCTGTCTAAAGTAGTAGTGTATTTTCTAAGGGAAAGCATGGACATCGCTTGTCATCTCCACTTTCTTCTTTTCCCTTCTTTACAACGTTGATTCTCATGTGAGTTACATGTCCCCTGTAGACTAATCTCTTGATACTACCTATCCAATCAGCCATATCTCCCTGTTGTTCCCCCTCTTTGTTGTACCTTCTTTCTTCAGAACCTCTCCTTCTCTCAAAACCAACTGGATCAGCCCAGATCTAGAATTTCAGCTCCTAATTTTCAGCTCTTCCAACCAAGGGAGGAAATAAAATCAATTTTCCAACTGGGGCCCTGATTACACATCTTTTTACTACAGGAAATGATAAGAAAATCTACTCTCTTGTAGCTGGCTAACCTCTTCATTTTGTAAAAGTTGATTCAGAGTTCAAAGCTGTCAAAGTAAAATTCCCTTAGAATACTGTCACTCATTACTCAAAATCTCCCTTCTAATGCTATCACTCCTTCTTCACTTATTTCCATTAACCCTGCCCCCTGCCTCTTCATGTATATATCTTGCTTGGCTCACCCCTTGCAACGTACCATGAAGAACCACATTCTACTGCTAGCAAACTTCCTTTCATATGAGACATTACTCTAATATTCTTTCCATTTCCTTGCAAATATGAAATCTTGGTTCCTCCCAGAATACATTGTATTTCTAGCCAATCAGTTATTAATAATGCAAAAGAAGTGATAACTTTAGGAGAAATGAGTTTCGATTTAAACAAGAATTGGGAAGGAGCTTATCATTAATGATGTTAGGATTTCAGTGGGCAAAATAGAGTGACCTTGGAGAGGTGCACACTGAATTGGAATGGGTCTGGCAAGGGCTAATCTTATCTGAATAGGGATCACAGTTCATGAGGAGGTAGTATGGACATCCTAGTTTGACTACCATTAAGGAACCAGCATAATAGGAAGTAGATGAGAGTGGTATTTGGGCAGTGGTACAAGAAGATGGCTGATTGAATAGTAATTACACATTGGAGGAGCTTTGAGCATTGGATGAGAAAACTTTCTTTCCTATAAGTAGGCTAAAGTAGATAGCAATGAGATGGACCTTAGAGCAAATTAAATTCAACTCAATAAATATTCATTAGGCAGCTACTATGTGTAAGTCCTTTTGCTCATCACAGGGGAGAAAATGATGAAAATTGACATAGTTTCTCACCTGAAAAATCTTCTATTTAATTGAGGATAACACAACAAATAATATGAGGCATGGTATGTTGGAGGAAAGCAGAAGTCTAATAAAAGTGTTGTAAGAAATTTCAAAGAGGAAAAAAACATTTCACGTGGAATCATCAGGAAGGCTTCACTGAGGAA
Organism: Vombatus ursinus; assembly: GCF_900497805.2. Classification (NCBI taxonomy): domain Eukaryota; kingdom Metazoa; phylum Chordata; class Mammalia; order Diprotodontia; family Vombatidae; genus Vombatus; species Vombatus ursinus. The sequence goes on along the minus strand of NW_020954553.1, from coordinate 17,647,591 downwards.
TTAGCAACTAGGCTAAGCACCAAAGAAAAGATTTCAACAGTTAGAGATAAGGAAGGAGATAATTCCATTTATGTACATTGAATTTTGGTGGAATGTAGAATGATGGAAGAGTAGCAATGTCAAATAACATTGGAAACATGGGCTGGGTAGAGATCATGAAAGTCCTTAAAATCCAGGAGTGTATATTTTTATACTTAGGTCTGAGTAGAAAGTTTCCAAATCAGCTTAAGATGAATCTATTGTAAGTAGAAGGCACAGATAGCTACCAGAAGTAAATGGAGAGATTTTCACTTCCCTGAAATGGGAGGTGTTTGCTAGTCTTGATGGGGAGGGACATTGAGCCACATGATTTATTTAAACCATTTCCAATTCTTTCTTCACCTCTATCCACCACATAGCTTCAGTCTTGCTAGACTCCAAATGCCACAAACCCAAATCACTAGGACTTTGTGCTTCCACATATATCATCTACATTCAGTGATGCTTCTGGGGCAGGAGAAGAGAGTGAATATATTTCTTGTAGAGCTCCTTCTATATTTTACACTCTCACCACATACCTTCCATGCCCCATTTCTCCAGAAGTAAAATCAGGTTTTGACTAATTGATGTTCTGTACTCTCCTGAAGCCATGTCTACACCAGGGGATAATGATGATGAACCACACCATGGAGACCCAGGAAGAAGAGAGCTGGAGGAGAAGCTGAGAGAATTGGGGCTGGATACCCAGCACTGGGTACCTAAGCTGCAGGAATGCCTGGGTGTGACCTCTGCCCAAGTTTTACAACACCTGCAGCAGAGGGAAATCCAGACACTGAAGTCTCAAGCAAGACATCCTTGGGAGAACGGGCTTTGGAGAAACTTCTTCAGCTGTTGAGTGGCCAGGGCTTAGAGAAGATGGAAGACAAACATTGGGTGATAGTGAAGGAGAGACAAGAGGGGGCACAGTCAGCCTTGAAGGAACTTGAAGGAACTGAAGGAGATGCAGACGGCAGGCAAAAGCTGCCAGGAGGTGATTGTGAGGGAGAAAGAAGAGGAGCTGAGGCAGGCCATGGAGATCCCACCCAAATA